>NC_140276.1:1854685-2257185 GCF_964030765.1 Micromesistius poutassou | reverse complement strand
TAGACCGTGGTGGGAGCATTGAGCTTTTGATGGGACAGTAAAAGGCTTTGAAAATGATGAGGTTTGTGGTGTTGTTCGTATAGTCTAATAGGAGTGTTGTGGTGTGTAACCAGTCATGTTTGTGTGGCTCTGTGCTTCCAGCTCGGTGCACATGGAGGAGTCTGCGGTGATGCAGGGAGCCCAGGGGGTCCTGGTCCAGAACTGGCCCACAGTGTCCAGTGCTGCCGGTAAGTGCACTGACCGATCTGATTTGGACCCAACACACACACACACACACACTAAACCCTACCTGAAATTAACCAACACACAATCAGTGCCATGTGTGGGCAGTTGCAATGAACCGATAAACTAAAGAAGAATTGTTCATTTTCAATAGACACACCACATACCATGCCTCAGCTAGAGACCGCTATATATCAGGGGCCGTTTCAGAGTTCACCTGTAATCATTTTGACATCTTCTAAAAGCTGTGTCAGAGAAGAGGGATGTAATATCGCCATGGAATACAAAGATAGCAAATATGAAGCCACGGTCCACATTTGTCACTACCGCGTGGTGTGCTGTGAGGAGAGGAAATGGCAGCTGTTGCGTAGGCGGAGATGGCTATCTGGGCGCTCTGCAACAGGAAGGCGGACAAGGCAAAGAGAGTTATAGAGGAGGACGGACATAGTGGATACAGTTTATTTGGATTATCTCGAGAGATTATGAGCATAAAAAGGTCAAAAGGGAATAAATCAGACGATCCCTCTATCATCATATGAGTCAGCAAACTACGACTCCTCCCCACACTGAACAGCTTGACTGTGTCCTCCTGCTGACCATAAATAACCCGGGCCGCGTCTACTAGATGTGCGTCTTGGCTCTGAGCAGCGGAATGGTAAACTGTCTCCAGACCAGGCCATAACATGAAGGGGCCAAACGATGCATGCAAAGCACGGCAAGTGAACAGACAACCTTTGTTGGGAGACGCTAGGGAAGCTAGCCTGTGTTGGGAGACGCTAGGGAAGCTAGCCTGTGTTGGGAGATGCTAGGGAAGCTAGCCTGTGTTGGGGGACGCTAGGGAAGCTAGCCTGTGTTGGGAGACACTAGGGAAGCTAGCCTGTGTTGGGGGACGCTAGGGAAGCTAGCCTGTGTTGGGAGACACTAGGGGAGCTAGCCTGTGTTGGGGGACACTAGGGAAGCTAGCCTGTGTTGGGAGACGCTAGGGAAGCTAGCCTGTGTTGGGAGACGCTAGGGAAGCTAGCCTGTGTTGGGGGACGCTAGGGAAGCTAGCCTGTGTTGGGAGACGCTAGGGAAGCTAGCCTGTGTTGGGAGACGCTAGGGAAGCTAGCCTGTGTTGGGGGACGCTAGGGAAGCTAGCCTGTGTTGGGAGACACTAGGGAAGCTAGCCTGTGTTGGGAGACACTAGGGAAGCTAGCCTGTGCTGGGAGACGAAAAGGGCAGGACAGAGGGGCGGACAATGTGGGCGAGGATGACTCTGCAATTGCAGTTCATGAAAAAGAAAATGGCCATTTTGTGGCAATTACAGCTGCCCATGTGACCCGGTTGATGTGCACTTGTGTGCAGGAGGCATGGGGCCCGACAGCCTGACAAACTGCCCACACACTCCCTAATGGTCTTTTCAGATCCAACGTAATGCCAACACACACACACACGCACGCACGCACGCACGCACCCACTCAGCCATCGATTTCCTGCCTATAGGCTGAGAACTGCCAGGCTGCAGGTGCTTGAACATACAGGGTTAGAGAGAGGGGGACGGGTAGTGATATAGAGAGAGAGAGATTTATAGAGGAAGAGTGTGGTGGAGGTGCTGGGAATCTTGGTGCGCATTAGGCTAGCTGTTCTGCTCAAGCTGATTTAGCAATGCAAATCGTAGACATAAACTTGCTTAAGATTGCTTCCCCATCACAACGTCAACGTCTCAACGTCTAAAACGGTTGAGGACTTCAATGTATCTGTGTTCATTGTTATAGATTCAGTGTATAGTAAGTAACACGATGGAACAGATGGAGGATGATGGAACATGCGATGGAACATGCGATGGAACATTCGATGGAACATGCGATGGAACATGCGATGGAGCAGGTTCAGATTCCTGTTCTGTACCTGGATGCGAGCCTGCTACAAACAAGCGTCAGCAGGCAACGCCCCGGTTCCTTTTCCTCTGGTTCAAAATGCTGCGGCACCGCTCTCTGTGTACGTGCACGGAGGCATGGTGCTGTTTTGGGTTGCTGAGATTTTTCGTGTGTGTGTGTATTTATTGTGTGTGCGTGTGCTGCTGCGGCCGTGGCAGATGGAGCGCAGTGCACGCCCAGATTAACAGACTTACATTAACAGAATCAGGGTCTCTCTCTCCCCCTCTCTCTCATATATTTATATATATAAGATGGAGTGATTAAGAGGGAGAACGCTGGTGTTGAAGAGAAGTATTCTAGACACGCAGACAGGCTGGTGTGTAATGCACACTGGTGAGAAGGTAAAGGGAGGGAAGAGAAACAAAGGGAGGACAAGAGAGAAACTGACCAGGGATAACATGATCGGTGATCGGTCCAGAAGCGTGATGAATGCCAGCGATGATAGGCGAGGCAGATGTTGGAAGAGAGAGAGAGTTGTGGAGGAAGGGTAATGGTGCTGTTGCTAGGGCAGAATGGCTGAGGCAAACACGAGAGTGAGAGAGTGTGAGAGAGCGAGAGAGCTGCATTATTCTCCATCAGCAACAGCATTGTCACCCTGACTCCCATGTCCTACTGCTTCACTGGAGGATGTAGTTTCCACGGCAACCATTCATGGCCATACAGATTGGCGAGAGAGAGAGAGAGAGAGAGAGAGAGAGAGAGAGAGAGAGAGAGAGAGAGAGAGAGAGAGAGAGAGAGAGAGAGAGAGAGAGAGAGAGAGAGAGAGAGAGAGAGAGAGAGAGAGAGCATGGATGGAAAATGGGATGCTTGGACAGGCATGAGGGGCTGGGAGAGGGGGGCACAAGCATATGGCCCAGTGCTGAAAGATAGGGGCCACTAGGGAAATCATTAGAAGAGGTTTGGAAATGAATGCAAAATTGAAACAAAACAAAACAGTGTATACTGAAGAGGGAAGTGAAGAAACTTGATGTAGCTAGAGGGGGAGTATGGAACACAGTGTTCACGTGTACGTTTGGAAACAGTAAGCACCGATGTGATAAGACTTTTCAACATGCAACACTCAAAGGGGTGAAGGTGTACAGCACGTCAGAGATGGGACGGGGCGAGAGCTAGCGAATCTGTGTTAGAAGGAGAGAGGGAAGGACAATGACCCAAATACGCCTCGGCTGTGCTTTACTGCAGGGATGGACGTACTTTCATCAATGGCCTATCTGCAGAGATAGATAGATAGATAGATAGATAGATAGATAGATAGATAGATAGAGAGTCTAAGTAGTGGTGGAAGAGGAAAGTGTTCTTGAAACAAAGGTCTTGAGATGAGCTTTAAAGAGAGGGAAGGAGGGACAGTCACGGAGGGATTGAGGAAGGGAGTTCCAGAGTTTGGGGGCCATGGCGCTGAAAGACCTGCCACCCAGGGTAGAAAGTCTGGTGTGACAGAGAGGAGATTGCGGTTTCCTGATCTGAGGGAGCGGGAAGGAGTATAAGGGGTCAGAAGGTCACAGAGGTAAGGAGGAGCAAGGTCATGGAGGGCTTTGAAGGTGAGAAGTAGAATTTTGAATTTGATTCGGGACAGGACCGGTAACCAGTGAAGCTGAGAAAGAATAGGGGTGATGTGAGCAGATCGCTTGGTGTGAGTGAGTAGCCTGGCTGCTGAGTTTTGAATATATTGCAATCCTTGAAGTGATTTAGAAGGGAGGCCAATGAAAAGGGAGTTGCAGTAATCTAAGCGTGAGGAAATGAAGGAGTGAACTAGGGATTGTGCATCAGAGGTAGAAAGGAAGGGAAGTGAATGCGGGCTATGTTACGGAGATGGAAGAATGCAGATACAGCCGTTTAACAGGGTTTTCCTGACTCCACCTGACCAGAACATTGACTATTATTAGTTATTAGTATTTGAAAGGCCCAAATATAGTACAAACATTTCACCCTTCAGATGTCGTATCCAGGAGATGTTGAGTCCCCAGATACATCGAGCATCTGTAGGGTACAGGAGTACCTCTTTACAGGCACTGGGGGCCCATCGATAAGACGACAGAGGAAAAGAAAGGACACTGATGTTGAAACATAATAAACCAAATCTCACCTGATTTATCTCTTCCCTGGCGGTTTAGCAGGAACAGCTACTAAAACATTACATTCCATTCTTTCAATTGATCCATCAGGTCAGCAATGCAGTCCTAAGACACAAATGCAGCGATGTTGATGAAGTTAACGTCTGAAATGTACGCCTGAGGGTGTGAGTGTTGTAAGATTTTTGTGAAGGGGTCAATAAGGAAAAGCCTTAAAGTAACATTTGACAATTGGCTTAATTAACCCATTACTATAATTTTCATAATTCTCAGATGTATATTTCTCATAAATTAACTTGTCCAGATTTGTAAGTTCAGATACCATTCTTCTCTTCCTTCTTGACTCTCGCCCTCTCCTGTGCCTTGGCAGAATGCATCCTCTCATCGACTAATGACTAGATGCTTTCCATTAAAAACCAGCCTACTGATTAAGTGATGCTAGGTGTCTCTTAGCACATAGACACATTCAATCATTAACACCTTAACACTCAGCCACGTTAATATAGATATCGATACTTTCATACTGTCAGCTGACTCTTATGGGATCAGAATCATCTGGTGCCTAGTCTGCTATTGATCACACACACACACACACACTTAGCACCAACAGTGAGGAAATATATAGAAACATGAAAACCAACGTCCTTATGAACAAACAAAGGGAGAACAAAGAGGGATAAAGCATAAACACACACACATACACACAAGCAGAATTCCCGTATTTTTGGATAAAGGGGTGTGGCTCCAGCTGAGTATTTCCGATAATCTGTCACTGAATACGCTGAATATAGAAGAAAAAACACAGAAAAAAAACAGATCTTCTACTGACAATCCCCCCTCTCTTTCCCCTTTGTCTTTTAGTGGTAGGGATCATGTTTCGCATGCACAACCGTGCGTACCTCCTAACCACCCTTCCTCCTCCTCCTCCTCCTCCACCTCCTTCTCCCCGGTCTTGTTATGTAACGCTGCAGTGCGCTTCACTGCGCTTCTCCTCGACCAGCCGATGGCAGGGCCAGACGAGGGGATGAATGCAGAACTAGACATGGGAAAGTGGAGCTGCTAGCATTAAAGTGGCTGTGGATAGAAACCTTGAATAGTACAGATCAGTGGAGAACCCAGCGCCACACCACACACACACACACACACACACACACACACACACACACACACACACACACACACACACACACACACACACACACACACACACACACACACACACACACGATGAACAAAGATTTAGAACTCCAAGCGAGGGGCAGTGAGGGATGGAATAGGGCTACCGTAGGTATACACCAATGAAAACTCCCCAAGTGGAAGTTGATGGATGATTGTGACGTTCATTAATACAAAATGCAAGATCAGGGATAACGTGAGATGCACAGGATGTGGGCGAGTGTCAGCCGCGTAAGATGCTCACACAGAGGAAACGTTTAAGTGATGACCAATGGAAACTAGGATCACCATCAAAGACAAGTTGACCATGTGGCAATAAGTGATCGCTGATTGCTAATCAATTGACCGTTACCATAACCGTTGTTCGGCTCAATGAGGACGGGCGTTTTGCGTCTCACACCACATTAGATGGAAAGGTCAGCGGGAGTGGAGACGTGGAGGCAGAGCAGCGGAGGACGATGAGCAGAGACATTGTGTGAGAAGAAGAAGGAGAGGAGAACGACTTTGCTCTGCAACAGCCATCGACAAATCAGACGGAAGCGGTGACTGCGTGGGTCTCAGCATCGAGCTATAGGCATTGGCCTTTATTGTTTCAGTCCTGAAGGGAAGGAAATGGCGAGATATAAACGGTGATAAAGGGCAAATGTGGAACACAATATAAATAATACGAAGATGAACAGCAAGATGCAGTCTCATTCACAGGCAACAGCCTAGCAAAAGGCTCTCGACTTTTGGGCACAAATACCAAGGTTCATAAAAAGGAGATTTCAAAGGGATAGGACAGAGTTTCAGAGTGTGAACGCGGTTCTGTTAGACCGCGTTTTGACAGTGGAACAGTATTTCACAGTATGTCCCATTCAGCATTTTCCCTCGCCCGACCCACAGCTCTAATACATTTGACCCGGCTGCATTAGGGAGCAACCTCGCTGACCTCTCTCCAGACATGACTCAGGACATGACTCACAGGAACTGCTAAGGGTGCCCCACCCAACACCCAACACCCCCCCCTCCCCCACCCAAGATGCTGCAGACAGTAAATTACAGAGAGGCCAAATAAGACCGCTGGAGAGTAGAGTCACATTGCAGCCACGGTACTGTGCAGAGTCTGACAGCGTTTTCTTCCTCGTCCTCTCGAGCGTAATAACCCTGATTAGAATATCATCTGAGTGAAGTGTTTGACTCTTGGCTATCCCCATGTTGGAGGAAGCAGGAAGTTAGTGTGGCCCCACTTCCTGCGCTGCCACATCCTTATCTCCTCCGCTCTATCGTCTCTTGTCAAACCCAATCTGTTTCTCCTGCCGTGAATGCCAAAGACTCTTTTTTGCAGATGGAATCTTGTATTTTTCCATTGCATACGCTGTGTAACTTGGCAACCATGGTTATTTTGTGTCCTTTTCTAATAAGACTTTTTAAAAAGGCTGAACAAGAATCAAAACATGAAATAAGTCCATTCTTGATTCAGCTCTTCACACTCACACTCACACTCGATACTGCCCAGGGTGATGGAGAGGTTACGTCTAAAATGCCACCATGCACCACTGGAGCTCCCGCTACCTCAGAATGATGCCTCATCCGCTACCCTGCAGACACCCACTATTATTATTATCATCATTATTATTAACTATTAGCAGACATCATATAGGTTTGAGATTTAAGGCTTATTTAAAAAAATATTATAAATGAATAGATCAAAATTTAAAGTTGCGTCCAAGCAAAGGGAACAAATCCAACAAAGACAAAGAAGAGGAGTGACAGTGTGAGTATCTCAATTTCCCCGTATGATTTGACGACCTGCTCAGATGACTTCATCTGATGTTTCCTAATAAAGACGTACTGTATTTGGCAGCTAACGTGGTTATAGGTGTAATAGCGGTCAGCGCTATCTTTAATTTCAGACCGAAAAGCGTGTATGTGTATATATAGTGGCGAGGGCAGAGGAAGTGGAATGGGTCAGACCAGGGGAACACGGAGTGAGACGGAGTCTTCTGGGCCCCGGGTATCACATGGGCACCGCTCCGTCTTCCAGACACTGCTCCTTCTGGTTGGGTGGACATCCGTTCAATTCATCTCCCCTTCGGACATAACTCAGGATAAAAGAGGCAAAGAAATAAATCGTGAGCATCTCAGGGACATGCACCAAGTAGGTCAGTGCTGGGAGGAAGCCAGCAACGTGATTGGGTGGGTTGGGCTGGTTGTATGTGGAACTTTGTTGTTGAAGTAACCAAGTCTATGTATTTGTTTAGAAGGAGAGAAAGAGTCTCTCTCTCTCTCTCCTTGATAATACAGCTGCCCCTAAATAACTCTACAATCCATTTAATACAGCATGATTTGTGACTGCCACTCCCCACCTCCCCCTGACATGATGGATTGGTCTGGAGAGACATATAGAGGGTGTGGGGTCTCTGGTCCTGAGGAGATTGAGAGGCCGGTGGCGGAGTGGGGCCAGACATCGCTCTGTAATGGATTCGTAAGATGGAGAGCTAATAGATTAGAGTAGAGTGTGGAGCAGGCAGCATCACACCTGCGCTGTGGACAACTCCAGGCAATCCACCTGCGTGATGGCAGGAGGGTACACACAGTGAGACATAAAAATAAACACAATGTGTGTCCTTGAGCAATGACAAAGACACACACACAATAACGCACTGCACCATTTCGTTGACCTGATCTGCATTCAGCAATCAGTCTGACTGTGATGGAGGTCCACATTTTTTTTATATCCAAACCTAGGAATATCGTTGCCATTAAAGTGCCAACATCGTGAACAATGACATTAATATGCTACTCACATTATGGTGACTGGTTTGATTCCCTCCGGACATGGTGTTTTAGCTAGCATTTAGGACCCTTTTTACTTACTTTCTACAGCCATATTCATCTACTTGTTTATGTGATTGGGCGGGTTGACTTGCTGGTACTTAATTACTATGTACATAGAAGGGTTATGCTTCAAAATTAGATCTCTACATTTGACCCGTCACTAGCAGGAGCAGTGGCCAGCCAACTCCAGGTCTACTGCTGGTGCCTTGATCAAAGGCACTGGCAGGACTATTAAATAGGTCATATGATATTTGTTGTCAGGGGCTTGGAAACGACACTGGCATATGTCCCACCGACTATCACGCCAGTCCCTACAGCGTCATCAGAATATCTATATTATTATAGATATAGATATAGATATAGATAGACCGGAGATCGTACCTTATATAGATCGTACCTTTTAATTATGCATTGCAGTTGAATAACCCAACGCACAGATGAGCTGTTGAATGAATAACTAAGGGCTCATGTTTTAACGGATCTCTGCTTTGCTTTTTCCACCAGACGGTGATGGGGGAGAGGTGTCCCCCCCGATGGGAGCAGGGGTGGACAGCAACAGCTGGCACTTCCGCTACGGTCCTCCGGGGGTCCCCGGCGGGCCCCCGCAGCACCTGAAACCCGGCGAGGTGCCCCCCGAGGCCTTCATCATCCCCGGCTCCCCGGCCATCATCTCCATCAGGCAGAACCAGGGCGGAGAGGACGACAAGAGTGACTTCATCACCTTCGGCAAGAAGGAGGAGGCCAAGAAGAAGAAGAAGAAGAAGAAGGAGAAGAAGGACAAGAAGGACAAGGGCAAGGACGACGGCGATGACTAGAGGAGGAGGCGGGGGGACACGTCACCTGGGGAAAGGGCTGTTGTTAAAACAGAGGTACCAACTCATGATCCACCGGCAGGGGGGAAAGAAAGATAAGAAAAAAAAACGAATCACTACAGTTCTACAGGTTTCCCCCGGTTCTACTGTATCACATAGACACATCCCTTAATACTTAAGATCTCGGCCTCTATTAGCTACTGCTGGCAATCCAATCCCTGACCGAGATTTACGTTAGCACCGCTCCTGTCTCGAGGAAAATGAATAATCGTGCATGGCTTGAAATTCAACAGATTTAACCAGGGCTACCGGCCGTCCACCTTGATGTAATCGACTTGTTATGCCCTCCACTGCTGGGAGTTTTGCCTTTTCACTCAGTGGGCATGTTGGCACCTCTGTATTACCTCCGCCCTCCGCCCCCAACCATGATGTACAAACACTGCTCTTTGAGATAAAAGCGTATTCCTTGTATCTACAGCAACGACCACAACATGCTTCGTGCCAGCCATGAAAATCTACAGAAACGAAAAAAAATACGTCAGGAGCAAAAGAAAAACAACAAAGGCAGGCAGATGACACGCATTTTTGAATGATGCAATGTGATTTCGACGCTGGACACACACACTACTTGTAAATAGCACGGGAGAGAGAGTCACTTAGGCAGAGGCTTGTATCGACACTGCTGCCACGTTCTGAAGTGTACCACAATAGTGTACTCTGGGATGGCTAGGAAGACACACACACACACACAAACACACACACACACACACACACACACGAGTGCACAGTACGACATACAAACACACACACACACATTTATATCTAGACACACCAGACACCTGATATTATGTCCAACTCAGCGTGAACTCTCTGGAGACCTATGAAAAGAGATGTAAAAAAGGAGACAAAACCCAATTCCGACTAACACCACTCACGAGATACGCTTCAAAATAAGACACTGCAAGTTTCTTGCCCTGCACAGTCTCCATGGCAGTGTGCTCGTGTGCTCTCTCAGGATGGAAGCAGTGCCAACCCCCCAGAGGGCACTGCTCCTCAGTCCGTCCGTCCGACGGCTCTGAAAGGACACGGAGAGGAGCACACCTTAGCCTGAACCCGCTTCACGCATCGTTAGGCTGGGGAGACGCAGGTGGACCTCCTGCAGAGCCTTGGGGGAGCGGAGCCCCTGCCGAGCTGGCCGTGTGTGAAGAGCACTCTGTGGAAGACCTGGTGAAACGCTTTTGATATGCCTTCCCTCCTCCGCCTCCCTCACAGCCACTCTGCTACACCCTGATGCTCTGAATGTTTGGCAGCGACCCGCCCTCGCCTGGCTACCTTGACATCACCAGTGATCCTTATCCCCCACCCTCCCCTTCTAGCTACTGCAAGATCCCCCCAACCAGACCTCTCCCCATCCTCCCTCCTGCATCCTGCCCCACCTCCACCCCCATCCTCCCACCAACGGCCTACTTTATGTGATGGTGAAACGTGTGAACTTGATCTCTGCTTACTCGTTTTCAGAGAACTGCCACGATTTACTACTTCCTCTCTTTTCTATAGCTTTAAATACAACGCTTGTCCCCCCCTCCTGCCGTTGCCTGGGTGATGAGTGCATATTGACAGTGGGGCGCTGGTTTCAATTCCCTGTCAACCTAACTCAACCCTAGCCCCACCCACCCCTACCACGCTCCAACCCCCTGCCCCTGCTGGGGGTCTCGAGAAGGGCCTTCTGAGAACATTGTGGTGTGCTGGGAACACAGCATGGAGTAATGTGGACAGGGCCCCGGGGTCGGTTTTGGAGGCCATTCATTGTTTTGTTTTTGTCAGACGTCCCTCTCAAATGCAAAGGGGTCAGCGCTTTAAGCCGCTTCAATGCTGAGTTCCAGCGCTCCTTCCCTGTGCGTGTAGTCACAGACGAGAGGGGACCAGGTGGGACAGGGCCTCCTTAAGACCAGGGTGGAGATCCTGATGTAGGTGGTGGGGAGGGTGCTATGGGCTGGCCCTCCTCCTCTCATGTACCACAATGTAGACCTTTATTTTGGTGCCTGATTGATTCCTTTTGGATTGTTGCTTAAAACAAAATTTAAATTAGTCGTGATGTGTAGGCTTTTATACATATATACACGCCGTAATTGTAGCGTACTCTGTTAATAGAATGTCTAGATCACTCAATGCAAAACACATGTCAAATATACGCAAGCATCCGGGGGTCTCCACCCTAAAGCTTATCCTGTCAACCCCTCTCAGGAGACTTTCAAAAAGGGGGGGGCCGATAGGAGAAATCGGCGTTACCCCATTCTGCGGTCACTTCCTGTACCCCAGCATCCCACCATCCCCCTGCCTGTATGTTCTGCAAGCCACCCCCCCCCCACCCCACCCCACCCCACAATGTTTTATGGCTCAGTATGACGTCACTCCACTAAGTGGCTGCTGCATGTACTGCTCTCAAAGTAAAAAAACACAAAACTATATAGAGAAATATATATATAAATAAATAGATGGCTATGATTTTATGATTCTTTTTGTATGATGATCTGACTTCATGACTCACACAGGAGACCTGTGTATGTATAACTTCTGCCTCTGCCAAACATCTCCTACCTAGTACTCTCCCACACACCCCACGGACCGTGGCGTTGTTTGTTAACTAAACCTTGTTAGATATTTGTAAATGCTGTAGTGTGAAATATTTTCTCCTGAGCCCTTTATTCTTTTTTTTTTCCCCAAATATGAGTTACGTTTTTTTTGCAAATGAGAAGAGAAAAAAAAGAAAAAAAAACGATCACTCTTTTGTGTCCGGCTTTGACATGACGATCTTACTAACACTGTTATATTGTAACTGAACTATGTATGATCTCCTCCCCTTACAGCCTACTTTAAAAAGGACAAAATGAAAAAAAAAAGACAAAAACATAAAATGATGTACAAAAAATATACATATATGTAGTGTATGCTTGTATTTAGTAAGCATTTGGGCTGTCATTCTTTCCTAATGTATGGTGGTGACAAAATGGTGGTAATGTGCTGGACCCAAACGGATCAGCACAGATCTGTTGTAAAACCTTTTTTCACCCACTCATCAACTGTGATGGTGAAGTAGTAAGTCCATTTTATTTTTGGCTTTTCTTTTTATTTGGTCTAAATGGATACCGTGATAATGTGTTCTGTTTCTAAAATCACTAATAAAGTTTTCTTTCTAAAAATGAGCATTGGAATTGTTTGCATTTGAACACATCATTATGGGAAGTGCATGGATATTGTGCAAGTGTCATCAACCAATCTAAATTCATATAAGATAAAGACAATTGCTAATAGATCGGATATGGGTTTAGAATCTCATTTGGGCTTGGGTTTGTTTCAGGCAATAAATCCCACATTTATCTATAATATATTTTACTACGTGCTGAATATCGTTATCTCGATGAGACTGTAATGAGAGAAAATGTTAACTTGAATCTTCAGGGCTGTAGTTGAGGGGGGAAAGTGAGAGGAATGCACAGGGCAGAAATGGCAGGGCTGGGGCGCTGGCTTTGAAGAGGAAAGCAGGAGTGCATCTCCGCACAGCAGTGAGAGCAGACCAGTCAGGCCCATCTCAAGCTCCAGGCTCTGTGCTGTCTCACATGCCAACACTCCACATTGTCTCACCCCGATGTCCCTCACACCCCCACGCTCACAGAACTGACAAGGAGTCAGAAAAGCTCAGGCCACTCAGACAGAGAGCGAGAGAGAGGGAGAGAAGAGAGTGGGCGAGAGACCTGCGTATCCTATTGATCGCACTGTGTCTGTGTGCCACAGTCATGGTCACATATTGCCCAGAGTGTCCCCAGGGAACAGAAGATTTCCAACCCCACATTTATTTAATTTAATGGAGTGGCGCTGGCAGGGGAGATTGATTCTAGCCCCGGTGGGAAGGTTGTTCTCCGGAACAAAATAACAAATATGAAGGAGGCATCCATCATGCTGGCCTAGTTACGAACCAATGTCACTGCTCATTAGTATTTCAACCCGTCAGCCCTTCAAACTTCCACATTACTAAATATCACCTACTATGAGAACGTACTGAACTATTTATAGGATGTATGAAACAAAGCATTTTCACAGCATGTTTCAAATTACATGACATGACTGACATGTCAATCCCTCAATTAATACCACAAAAGTAAAGGGTGGGTGTGATCTGAAACCGCACAAAGCGTTCAATTTATTTATCACTTTGTATGTATTATAGGGATTTCAAACAAAGACAAAATAAATAAATCGAGATAAGGTCAAATATTATGTGCTTATCAAATGGGTTTTGTTGTAAAATGTCACGTCACAAATGTGTTAATCGTATATTGAGTACTCAAAATACTAATATAAATATTCCTGAGAAAAGGAACATTAAAAAAAACATTGCCCTCCTTTGGTTTGCGTCATGCTCCCAGGCAGAGTTCAAGGGTTCACATAGTTATTTTACCTGTCAACATGCCCCCTTCCCAAGAGACAGATGAAAGGTTTCCATGGTTACAATTGGTAGAGGATGGGTTTCTATGGCAACAGACCTACACTCTTAAAACAGAGGTGGTGAGTGGAGAAGGGTTGGTGTGAATTCTTTCCTGTATTCACTTCAACAAATAACTTTTCTCACTTTGTAATTAATAATCTAGGCATGTTTAGTTCTTATTAAGCCTTAACCGGCCTGAACTGACAGATATCCTACAAGCAAAAGAGCAGACAAGCAATACTTTAATGAATAATAAATGTATTTGTTTTGCACCTTTGGAAAAAAAGGGCTTGGATTAGCATGAAACAAATAAAAGACGCAGAAAAAATAATTCAGGCAACAAGAGCACTGCCAATGTGCAGTTTTGTCCAGATGTGGTGGAGTAACACACCAAGCTGTACAGTCAGAGACATCATAGAGCTGGGGCTGTAGAGAGAAGTAAGGACCTGGGCCGGATACGTGACTCAGTACTACCAATCTGCTGAGGCAAGCATACATGGCCACTTTGTGAACTGACGGAAGGACAGATTAATATGTGTAATAAATCCAACTTTTTGCCAACAGAAGTGCCAAGACTTATTTTTAAGAGAGCCATGGGGTTCAGGGCAGTTAATGAAAATATAGAAAGACTGCAGGGTCTCTCACACACACACACACACACCCACACACACACACACACACGCACACACACACTTAGTTTGAGGATAGGCAATTATCAATACACAGTTATAAGGCATCGACAAAGTAAACCTTTAACATCTAAAGTCGTAAATGTTGCTGTTAACAATAAAAGCTGAAAGTGTAGCCATTGAAGAGACAGTTAAAGTCTCTAGATGCAGACTGTGCCAGCCGAGGACTGTAATCGAGAGACATGCCAGTGGTTTGGGTTGTAGTGGGTGGGTGACGTAAAGAATGTCTGTATATTTATGTTGTTAACTAAGAGACACGTTCACACAATGATTTACACCGCCAAACACTTGAAAAGTCTTTAGCCGATTAAGAACTAACACATATATGTTAGTCTATTTCATTAGTATTTGAATGCCTGCCTGTAGTATTCAACATGTCAACTATATATGTATTTCATTATGCAACACACTTTTCTAGTTTTTCAGCAAAACACTTTGACACAATTTCCATGAAAAGCAATGAATATGTATGGGATGACTGGATGTGGCAGCAGCAACATATGAGATAGACACAAGTTATTCCCATGACAACTGAAGGTCAGATGCTCTATGAGCATGTGAGATGTCTCAAACGGAACATGAAAGGAATTAGATGCCTTCCGGTTCCCTGTAACCTTGATGATATTATTACTCAACTCAGATACACCAACATGGTGATCCTACTGCTTTGACCTCATAGGTGGATGGTTCACATCTCTATAAATCCATTTTTGGAGCAAGTGATCTTGCAGTACACTGCTCATGAACGTTAATGTGCAGGAAAATAATTTAGTTTAATGCTGGTGGCAATGCGACGCCAAGACGGACATGTGCTCTTACGACTCGAATAAGGAAGTGACACGGTTCCACTGCTTTAGTTTTGTTATCACATGTGATCCCCTACCGTGATTGTGCGCTCTTATTTTGGTGAGAAAATGCCTCAACAACATAACGCAAGTCAAATGCATTTTTTTCAGTCGCAATTTTGGCTTTCCAAGTAGTTAAGGAAGGTGACAGGGTGCCTGTCTCGTTTAGCAAACCTGAAAGTTGCTCAGCTTTTGTATTTAGTATGACTGAGTGTTACTCATTAGACACACATTTATAATTGCGATGTTAAATCGCTCAAAGACTGTATTTCATGTGAAACAATTCAGCTGCTCAAACTATACAGCTACAGAAAATGACAATTCTATAAAACATATAATGCATGAATTAATTATTTCGGGGGAATTAATTGTTTGGCTATGTCCTGTCTATACCTCATGTTGTTGTGGCTGTTAAAGGTCAAGGTCAATGTGGATTTGTGCTTCAGCTCCATAAATAGAAACTGAAGAAGCCATATGTTGCTGCAGGGGAAGAGGATTGGGCTGGCCCTGCCTTTCCCATGGGCCACAGAGCAGGAGGCGGCTCCAGTTACCACTACTAATCTTCCTACAGGTAAAACTAGTTCTGATAAAGATTTCATGTGAGCTAATAAGCCAGTGTTTTACGCCACATTCACTGCTGAATATTTCATTTTCTTTTTCTTATTCGCTTACCAATAATATATCAAAAATATATTCATTAAAATGTTTTCTTTATGAAAATGCTATTCCCAAACCGTTGCTTCTAAGAAAGCAGATGGACCCCTGGGGCAGAGCAGGTAATCAATTACCCGAGCCATGATGAAAAGGCTAAAACTGTAAAAAGTAAAAACTGAGCATGGCAGAAAAGCTCCTGCAGCATAAATTCTCCTAAAATTACCGTCAAAAAGTGGGTTTAAGACACACCTCTGAAGCGCCCCCTTCTGTCGGCAGGCTCCCGGGCATACGTGCTCAACCTCCATCTGCACAATGGTGACAGAATTGCAGCATGTCGATGGATTCAGCCAATGGCAAAAGTCCACCTTGGCCTTCATCTTTAAACCTGTAGAGGACAGACAGTCAACAATGAAATCTTTACAGCACCTTTTAAATAGGAACCACCTGGCTCTCTGTAGGATTCGCTTCACTAGATGGTATTATATGCTCCATATTGACAGTTAAATAACATGCTGTCACAGAACTGTTGTCTCAAGTGATTTGTATTTCATGTTCATTTTTTGTATATTTGATTATGGTGCCAGTGCTGATGGTGTGGGCTGCATGGAGCAATTCTATTTTTAGGTACACATATAGGCCTACCTACTAAATGTATGTATACCTATACACTGTACATGTTCTCCACACTACTCCTTATACACGTTTATAATGACAGTTTGCTCTGCTTTTTATTATTGCTTCTTATGCATACAGGATGCAATTGCAATGCATGTTCTGCGATAATTACAACATAATTTGCACTTTATGTTTATTAATTAAAAAAAAATTAGGTAAGGCTATCCCCATTCTTTCAAAACCCACAATGTCAGATTGCAATTGTGGTGAAGCAGAATCCTACTGGATCCCCCAAGTGCCCTCTGTACAAAGACTAAAAGCACCGCCCAGTTACGAAGATGAGCCAACAATAAACAATATCCACAGCAGAGGAAACATGGTGTTCTGTACAGCCATATTATGTTATCGTCATAGTGAGTAAAAAAAAAGAGACATTTGGATCCGACTCATCATTCTTGGAATGAATGAGGACTAGACTAGCTATTACGGTGCTATTGAAGCACAAAACATAGGCCTACCCTTATGGCATTAGGGAGACTCTGCAATTTCCATGTCATCTTATTTCACAATGTGTGGGATTCACAACACATTATGGAGATGTGGGTCTGCCTACTTTGTAAACAAACGTATTATGAAGGCTTCATAACAAGGAAAGATTCAGGTAAATAATATACAGTTTAGGCCTACAATATCAAATCTAATATCTCGGTAAAACGAAAGAAAAATATATAAATTCAATAAATCAGTGGGGGTCGTATCTTAGGATTGCTGAAGCCATCTATTGCCTTTTGAAAAAACAATCCCCCGTTTCAAAACAAATACACCATACATATCTCCACCATACATATGTGGTGAAAGAACAAACATGATAACCAGGGGGCATTTTTTTTTATTAGGCTACTCTGCGCTACTGATGGTCGCCCAGTGTGGTAAAGCCAAGGCGCTCTCTGCTGGCAAGAGTTTGATAGTGCAATTTACATTTAAAAAAAACTATTCACACACACACACACACACACACACACACACACACACACACACACACACACACACACACACACACACACACACACACACACACACACACACACACACACACACACACAGTACGGTTTGAGTTTAAGCAGAGGCAATTATCGATAGGTAATTGGAGTAAGCCTACAGGGCTAGCTAGAGACACAGGTTCACTGTTAGCAATACTACGATAAATAAATGGCATTAAAGGCGATGAACTGCAAACAGAAACACATTGAATCACGCACTGCATCTCGTTCCAGCTACTTAATCCTAACATTGCCCCATCTAAACAGACAATATCGAACGATACGCATAAGAGATAGAAAATTATATATTGTAAACATAACAAATGAGGGACAAGGGTTAACTAACGTGAGAGACAAATTGTGACTTATTGCCCATTGAGAATGATCATATAAAATAAAATCTGATGACAATTCTACAATCATACAATTTCACAATGTGTGTGCACGTGAAGCTGTGCGTACCGTGGAAGTCTGGTAACCACCAGCTGTGTGGCCCGGTCGCAAATCAATCATCAAACGTATTTAAATGAAGACGTGTCTAAATGTGTGAACTGTATGGCACCTGTTTGCTCATCGATGGTTTGTTCCATTTCAGCATCACAACGGCACTAAACGCTCCCTTGTGCCTTTTCAGTGATAACAAAGTTTAAAGAGAGCGTAGTACTTCTTCTTTGAGTTAGTCAGGTTTTTGGCGAGAAACATGACATGATTTGTCGCTGCATTACCGCCACCGTTTGACCAGGAGTAATAATAGATAAATAACAAAAAATCAACCAAACCATCAAGCCTACTATAACTTAAATTCTGCATATTCTTAATATGTTTGGCTGTACACATTGTTTCCATGGTGAATTTTTTTATATTAATATTACATAATTATAATTTTATATTTAAAAATTATATATATATATATATATATATATTTTTTTTTTTTTAATTTTTATTGCTATGATAAGAATTTATGGATACTACCAGCCCAACTTTACCTAACTTTGACTTATTTGTGTAATAAAATGTTTTGAATAGTCTAACAGGCATCTTACACATCTATTTTGTTTTAATCAATGTTGGTGTATATTGTTGTACACTTTTAGTATGAGGAATATGACTGCAGTTTTTGATAGTTCTGATGGAGGTTTAAACTTCATGACAGGTGTCCTGTAAAATATTTTTTTTGTGTGTGTTTTCAGGTTGCTGCAACAAATATGACTTGGCACTGTATGTTGTGTTCAGCTTCTTTTATTACTAGAACATATTTATTTAAACACTGCAGGCTGCAGCACAGCCACTTTTCAAAAATTTGCCCACTCCCTGACTGACTCTGTTTTGGTTTCAGTACCAGTGGCATGTTTGTGTCAGTTGGAATCAGTGGGGGACTGTCAAAATGTTGCAGACTAACACAGATCTACCCTGTGAATCACAATGTTTCTTTTCTCTGTTGTGATTATGACTCCTGGTATGTAGAGCGTCTTCGATCATACGAGCTGTCAGCCACACAGGGAAGCCTGTCTATCCACCTGCAATCTGACTTCAATGACACAATCCCACTCTCTGCATACAAGATTGATGGCTCGCTGCCGTTGACTCCAAAGAGGTTCATACAAGTGAGATAAAATTATCTCACTTGTAAGAAAGTAATTCTTCATAAATCATGAATTGTTCATTTATTGGAAAATGTGCTCAGTATAATCAATCATTATATGCATCAACATTAGGGCTGACCCAAAAAAAAAATATATATATATATATATACCCATTATATAATAACCCAGGTCTCAGGTTTTTCTTTCAAACACTGTCACTTTGGCATGGAGGTATAAAGCATTATGAATGCTGAACACATTGGAGGTTGTCATTAATGATTATAAACATTTAGAAAGCCTTATAAATGCACTATAATGTCTGTGTCTGATGTGTTTTTAACCTCCAAATCTCTTCATTTATTAAAGTGATGGCAGCTGAAGCCCCACAAAACATGATCCTTCGTGTCGTCGAGGCAGACCGTGTTAGAAAAGTAAAACTCGGCTCCCGCGCAGCCTCTGTTGATGCACTGATTGAGATTTTAAAAGAACAACTGGAATTGGACTGTGACTTCAGTTTGCAATACGAAGATCCAGACTTTGATGGAAAACTCACTTGCCTTGTTGACATCGAGGAGTTACCACAAAAAGCCTGTGTTCATATTTCACTTACACCGGATTCCAGTTCTCTTGCATCAACTGATACCCTTTCAGATGTGTCATCCCCAGAATGTCTGAGCAGATGGCCTCCACGTCCTGTTCAAATTCCCACATTTGCATTTGACACTTAGAGATGGGAATGCTGAATTTGAAAAAAATGAAAGACCTCTTCAGTTGTCAAGGGACCAAAAGCACAATATTTTAGACAAACTGGCATCTACCATATATGGTTTTAAGGCTTACCCCAGTGACAAAGAGATAGCAGTGGTGGCTGAAGCTCTTGTGAGGAAACACCCTTGTTTAAAAGAAGCAGGATCTGACAATGGATGGAATGGCTGGAAGAACAGCATCAAGTTTAAAATGGACAATTACAGGACCAAAATGAGAAGGGCTGGATGTCAGGAGGTCGCTGTAAATGCTGGGAAAAGAAGCCGAAAAAACCCTGAGAAAGAACCTTCACACTCCAACATCAAAAGGCCTAAGCGTGCAGAGGTCAACTTTCTGCCTAACTTTCCTCAAGGAGAGGATCCCTCAAGTCTTGACCTTTTGAGGCAGGCTATTGTTGAGGAAGTAAAGGAGACGGAAAGAAACCTACCCCTTATTAGTAAGATGATGCAGAACACGTTTGCCTTGCGACGACAGACTATTGTGATGTCCTGCCCACTGGTGAAAGAGCTAATGGACCTCTGGCCTGCTCTTCATATGCAGTCTGAGGTAATATGGGTCAACTCTTTCATCTGTTTTTATCTTTGCTAAATAAATTTAATAAATAAATTCATTTTATAGGTTCTTTTTTCTGTTTTTATCTTTGCTACTGTATGTCACATTGTGTGTAATGTTGCCTAATTTCATTCATCATAAAATAAATAATTGCTGTTACTGTCCTTTCCTCAATGCAGGTATACGCAGAGTTCCAACGGATCTCTGCGTTCCGTCGTACCTAACACTTTCTATGCCGAGCTTGATCACCACACTCCTTGTTTGATGGCCTTATTTAGACAGAAAGCTTCCAAAACTGGAAAGACTGCAGATGCTTTTGCAGGTGATTATACATTTCACAGGTAGAGTCTTAGTGTAATGTTGGGAGTTTAATGCTTCAAATAAGCTTTGAATTCCACAATTGCACCAGTCAGCAGGTTATTAGTGGATTTATGTGCAGATATTGGTAATTAATTAATTAATAATTAGTTGGGACTGTTTGGCATTGGGTTTGATTAGTAAACAAATGTCTTGGATGCTGTTTTTTTGTCTTGTGTCTGTAATGCTTGCTGCAAATCTAATTTCCCTCGGGATATGAATAAAACTGAACTGAACTGTAAACGTGTCACAACACTATTTTAATCTTCTTAGGAATGACATGATATCCACACAAGGCGTACCACTGTTCTCCATGCCCTTCCTCTGTATCTACGTGAGGAAGTCTCTGGCTTTTTCAGAACATGTGTGGTAAGTCCCAGTAAAGAGTCCCAGGCTTGCAGATGCCTTCCTGGTAATGTTCGTCCTGCACTACATCTCAGCTATCCCAAGGGACTGACAAACACTTTTGAGTTCACACAGACAATCTTACTTACTTACTTACTTACTAGGTCTTGATGACTCTAAACTGTCACCCAAGCTGCAGACTCTTAAAAATGACCTGATGCCCCCCTGGTAATGTTGTATTAACAGTTTATAAGCTATTTGTGACAAAGATATTTTCTTAATGTAATTTTAGCTTTTATGAGTTTTATTATTTTCTACTATTACATGGTTCATCTTAAAGTATAAACAAAATGACCAGAAGTAGACTTGTTAATTGTTATTTGTTAACAATTTGTTATTTGTTATTTATATTTTTTTGCAAAAGACTGGGCAAGAAAAGTTTCTACTAAACATCTGAATAATAAAAAATATTTACTTTTAATTTGATGTGTTTTTTTGTTTGACTTGAAGTCAAGAGTACTTATTATTTGTAAGGCAATCAGTTGCCACAAATATTTTAAGCTTGGAGGTAAATGATTTTGAGTTGTAACAAGTCTATGTTTTTGAGTTATGGGTAATCAGAAGATTGATTGAAAAAAACTAATAAATGTTAAGTTCATGAAACATAAAAATCCTGTCATGCTTGAAATGATTAAGTTCTCTTGAGTTATTGCAATGAGAAATATGAATAGATATTCTGAGTAGCAGAAACTGAACATTTTTGAGTTGGCTTAATCAGTCAATTTAATTTAATTATAATTTAAAATTACATTTAACATAAACTCCAAATATATAAGCGATTCTACGCTCAAATGTTTGAGTTTATGAACTAAAAAAAATTGTGGCAACTGATTGCCTCACTTTTATTAAGTTCTGCTTACTTATTCGGGTTTACAGTGTAGATATGCTGCCTCCAGAATTGAACAGAACTGACGACACATGCACGCGCAATTACACAAAGATGTTTGCGTGCGTTATTTATAAATAAGATGCATCCATTATAGTATTATTTGAATGACCAAATGCATGCGCTTTAAAAGTCTGATCCTTTATCCGTTGTTAATGTGATTATTACATGACAAAGAACACTTCATGTTAGAGTCATCTCAACATAATATATGATTATGCGTTGTTATTTTTTAATTGTGATATTATGTTAGCCCTTAATGTGCTGTTGCACATAGAATGTCCGATCCTCGAGGTTAAGGTGGGAGAACGAAACACATGAACCACGGGCGCTCTCCGTGGTGCTGGAGTTGCCCGCATTCAGTCCGTTGTCTCCTGCTACATTGTGATAATTAATTATGAGTAGCATTATAAGACATGGATTACCGGATGCTCCACACTGTTTAAGTTAATAGTAGTTTAGTTTAGTTTTTTTTAATTTATTGTGTCATGCATTAGCATGCCCAGCCCACAAGGGCTTACAAGACACCATTATAAAACAGACAGACCAAAAACCAAAAGTAGATGCTAAACAATACTAACATTAACGATATAAACCATCCTGACGTTTCATCCAGGCTTTAGTAACAAAATAGGCTAACTTATAAACATTAAATGTAAACAAACAATAGTAAGAAATTACACCCGATGTCACGAGTTTAGCTTCCATGCATAGCGCTCCATTAACACATGGGCAGTATACTGTTTTGTAATACCAAAGGACACCGCCTAGTGTCGCTGTTTACTATGCTAGAACTGGGAGTGTATCTTATTTCTCCCTCTTTGTATCTCCACCCACTCTAGTCGAGACTATTTTACTAAACTCGACGCCGAAGCAACATTGAATTTTTTTTTCCTCGTGATTTGCCTATACTCGTTAAAAAAAAATGCGGAACAACGTATATTTCCCGTTTATATCGATGTTATTGCGCTGCAGTCTAGTCCTTCCGACATTGCATTCTGCTACGGGTGAATTGAGCTATTCTTTTCCCGAGGAAATGAAAAAGGGATCTGTTATTGGAAATATTGCTCACGACCTCGGACTGGACAGAGGCGGATTGGCTGCTCGAAAGGCACATTTTGACACTGAGGAGAACAGAAAGCAATACTGTGACATTGACGTGAACAATTGGGATTTGGTCGTTGCAGACAGGATTGATAGAGAATCGCTTTGCGGAAAGAAACCTTCATGCGTTCTGCAATTGGAACTTGTTTTGGAAAACCCATTGGAACTACAACGCATTAGCCTTCTTGTTCAAGATATTAATGACAACTACCCGCTATTTAAAAAGGACGTCATCAAAATGGAAATACAGGAATCTACAAACAAAGGAACTCGCTTCTCATTAGACGAAGCGCACGATGCTGACATAGGCGAGAATGCCGTTAAGAGCTACTCTTTACAAAGCAATGACCATTTTGGTTTGAATATTGAAACACAACCAGGCGGACGAAAACATTGCGAGTTAGTACTGGAAAAGGAATTTGACCGTGAAGCCGAACAAGAGATGCATCTGCTTCTGATGGCGGTGGACGGTGGTTCTCCTCAGAGATCAGCCACTGTAAGCATACACATCGCTGTGCTGGATGCAAATGATAACGCCCCGGTGTTCAGTCAGGCCGTCTACAAAGCCTGTCTGCCAGAGAATTCTCCTCTTGAAACTCTTGTCTTAACGGTGAGTGCTTCTGATGCCGACGAAGGAGTTAACGGTGAGGTCATGTACGAACTAGATCATTTTTCAGAAAACAGTAACGTATTTTCCATTAACTCAAAAACGGGGGAAGTGCGAGTTATTTCACCCATCGACTATGAGCAAGAGTCCTCCTATGAAATTCGAATCAGTGCAAAAGATGGCTTTGGCCTTGCTTCTTACTGCACGTTGATAATTGACGTAACGGATGTGAATGACAACCCCCCTGTCGTCGCTCTAAAATCCCTGATCAACCCCATACAAGAGAACGTCCTCCCTGGGACGGAAGTAGGCATCATTACAGTTCAGGATAGAGATTCTGATATTAATCGCCAGGTGAAACTTTCAATTCAGCCACACGCTCCTTTCAAGCTGGTTCCTTCCATCAAAAACTACTATTCAATTCTGACTACCGGCGAACTGGATCGGGAAACGACGGCCGTCTATGACATCACGATCACGGCCACAGACGAGGGGTCTCCGCCGCTGTCTTCTTCGAAAACAATCCGTCTGTCCGTCGCTGACGTCAATGACAACCCGCCTTTGTTTGAGGAAAAGTCCTACAGCGTGTATGTGGCGGAAAATAACCAACACGGTTCCACCTTATGCTCGGTCACAGCCAGAGACCCAGACTGGAGACAAAACGGCACGGTCGTGTATTCCCTCTTACCAAGTGAGGTGAATGGTTACCCGGTGTCTTCTTATCTATCCCTCAACGGAGACACAGGGAGAATTCACACGGTGAGGTCAATCGACTACGAACAATTCAGGAGTTTTGAAGTGCGCATAATGGCACGAGACAACGGCTCTCCTCCGCTCAGCAGCAACGTGACTGTGAGTGTCTTCATAACGGATGTGAATGACAACGCTCCTCAGATACTTTACCCCGCCCCAGAGGGAAACTCCTTCATGAGTGAACTGGTACCCAAATCAACACACGCAGGTGCCTTGGTCTCCAAAGTGATAGCAGTTGATGGGGACTCTGGACAGAACGCCTGGCTGTCCTATCAGATCATTAAGTCCACTGATCCGGGACTTTTTACTATCGGTCTGCACAGTGGGGAGATCAGGACCCAGCGAGACATTGCTGATTCCGATAACACGAAACAGAACATTGTGATTACAGTGAAAGACAACGGACAGCCCTCACTCTCGAACACCTGTGCCGTGTCCTTACTGATTTCGGACAACTTGGGAGATGTCCCCGAGCTGAAAAACATGCAGTCCTACGATGACAACGGCTCTAAACTGACTTCTTATCTCATCATCGCTTTGGTGTCGGTGTCCACCTTCTTTATCACCTTCATCGTCATTGTCTTCGGCGTGAGGTTTTGCCTCAGAAGAAAACCAAGGCCGCTGTTTGACGGAGCAGTGGCCATACCCAGCGCCTACTTCCCCGCCAACTACTCGGAGGTGGACGCCAGCGGGACGCTACGCAGCACCTACAACTACGACACCTATCTGACCACGGGCTCGAAAACCAGTGACTTTAAGTTTGCGAGTTCTTACACCGACAACACGCTGCCGGCTGGCCCAACCCTGGACATGACTCCGGAGGATTTCGCGGATGTTTTTTGAGAGTTTGAGTTAAAACCAAATTTAACCCTCGGGTTGAAGTGCTGAGTATCATGCAAGGATATGTTAAGTCCATTGTGTGTGTCAATGCCTTGTAACGTTGCACATGACGGCCTCGTTCATATACAGTGTAGGCGCTATGGGATCTTGTTACCCCAGCTGTGATACAAAGATGTTGAGTGTAAATGCAGATTAATCCATTCATATAATATTCATGATACGTGTTTTTAATATTCGAGTTATTTGAGTATATTTTAGGGCTATTTTATATTGATAATGTTAGTTGTATTGTTTTTATTTTTATTTTTTATTTGTTTCATTATGATCACACACCAATAGTTTCAAGTTAAAACATGTAAACTAATAAAATACTAAAATTGTGTTAGCGTGTTCTCGTGTACTCACAACCATAAATGTGTAAAAGTACAATGAAAGCATGGTGACTGTCTGTTCATCTTTCTCAGCTTATCTTTTCTCAATCTTCTGGCATTTAGGTGATCATTGTAGTTTGACAGGTTATGCAATAAAATCGTTGAGAAGAAAGTTGCATTGTGAAATGTGTTCAATGCGTTGCCATGTTGTTGCTGAAACAAACACAGAATCACTCCATGAGGCTTATTGGTGTGTAACCACATTTTATAGCTTTTTGACCATGAAACGGCTGAATTTAATCAAAAAGAAAATATATGAGGGTTGGGTGATCATTAAGCTATGCCATGTTTCATTTTATTTAAGACTATTTGGTATTTGATTTCAATTTCAATTCTTATTTTAATTTCAATCAATGTTTAAAGTATCAGTTTTTATAATTGTATTTCATAATTAATGTGTCATTTTGCGAGATGGTCCAAATATTCCTGATGCATGTTTCAACAAGGTGTAAAGACAACGCATATTCTCATCGTGTCGCTGTTTACCAGCATAGGACGAGTGGAATGCACCCATTTGGACCATACCACCTTGGCGTTTCTCTTTGCATCCTGTCTTTTATGGGACTCCGTTTATATGTAAGCTGCATAAGGTTCATTGTTTGTTTATCAACGAGGAAACCATGCGTTAGATTACCGTGACATTTAATCATATTCAAGGAATATAAGTGCTAAACGTGTCGACGTTTTGAGGATGGGGGACAAAGGATTCGTGACGCATGGAATTCTTTACCGCTTGGCTTTTTTGGTTCAAACGATGAGCATTGTGTATGGAGATTTGAGTTTTTCTATTCCGGAGGAGATTAAATACGGATATGTGATCGGAAATACAGCCAAGGATCTTGGCCTTGATATCAGCAGAATATCCTATCGAAAGGCCCGAGTGGATTGGGATGGAAATCGCAAAAAATATTTTGAGATTGATCCGACCACTGCGAATTTAATCACATCGCAGAGAATAGATCGAGAAAGTCTTTGTGGGAAGAAAGCTTCTTGCATCCTAAAGATGGACCTCGTTTTGGAAAATCCTTTAGAGCTTCAGCATGTAACGATACAGATTATGGATGTCAATGACAACGCACCACAATTTAAATCGGCGACGATCGAATTAGACATACGGGAGTCCGCAGAGAAAGGGACGCGTTTCTCTATCGACGAGGCCCGAGACGCAGATATTGGTCAGAACTCAGTTCAGAGGTACAATCTACAAAATAATGAGCATTTTTCTCTAGCTGTTGATAACAACCAGGTCGAACTTGTGCTTGAGGAAAGACTTGACAGAGAGAAACAGAAAGACGTGAGCATTATTCTCACTGCTTTGGATGGGGGTACTCCTCAGAGATCAGGTACAGTAGTTATACACGTCACAGTGTTGGACGCTAACGATAACGCCCCAGTGTTTAGTCAGGCCGTTTATAGAACCAATCTGCATGAAAACTCTCCTTTAGATATCGTAGTAATCACAGTGAGTGCCACTGATGCAGATGAGGGTATAAACGGAGAACTATCGTATGATTTTGGGAATGTTTTGGAGGAAGACGAAAAAATATTTTCAATGAATCATAAAACAGGCGAAATAAGACTGATTGGCGCACCTGATTTCGAAGAAGTAAATTCTTTCGAATTAGGAATAAAAGCAAAAGATGGATTAGGGCTCACGTCATACTCCAAAGTTATTGTAGATATTATTGATTTGAATGACAACAGTCCAATTATAATTCTTAAGTCTCTCACTAACCCCATACCTGAGAATATTCCAGATGGCACGGAGGTGGGAATTGTTAATGTTCAAGATCTAGACTCTGAGAGGAACGGGCAGGTCCAGTGCTCCATTCCACAGGACGTACCGTTTAAATTGATCCTCTCCATCAAAAACTATTTTTCACTCGTGACAGTGGGCCAACTGGACCGTGAAATAGTAGCCGACTACAACGTCACCATCACAGCGACTGATGGAGGCTCTCCGCCTCGATCTACCTCTAAAGTGGTTCAGCTATCTGTGGCAGACATCAATGACAACCCTCCTGCGTTTCAGGAACAGTCGTACACAGCCACCATGACTGAAAATAACAAACCCGGCTCCAGTTTGTCGTCCGTCGAGGCCCGAGACCCAGACTGGAGACAAAACGGCACAGTGACTTATTCTATTCTACCTGGCAACGTCAACGGTGCCCCGGTGTCTTCCTATTTTTCCGTTAGCGGAGACACCGGGGTCATCCACGCTGTGAGGTCGTTTGATTACGAACAGTTTAGGAGCTTTAAGGTTCAGGTGATGGCCAGAGACAACGGTTCTCCTCCGCTCAGTAGCAACGTGACTGTGAGTGTCTTCATAACGGATGTGAATGACAACACTCCTCAGATTCTTTACCCCGCCCCAGAGGGAAACTCCTTCATGACTGAACTTGTACCAAAAGCTGCACAAGGAGGTTCTCTGGTTTCCAAGGTGATAGCAGTTGATGGGGACTCTGGACAGAACGCCTGGCTGTCCTATCAGATCATTAAGTCCACTGATCCGGGACTATTTGTTATCGGTCTGCACAGTGGCGAAATCACAACAAAGCGAGACATTACCGAATCTGACAGCACAAAACAGAATCTCGTTATCGCAGTGAAAGATAACGGCCAGCCATCTTTATCGGCCACCTGTGCGGTGCATTTACTAATTTCCGATAATTTAGCGGACGTCCCAGAATTGAAAGAGACGTCTTCTGAGGTCAACGGCTCCAAACTAACGTCCTATCTGATCATCGCCCTGGTGTCCGTCTCCACCTTCTTCCTCGCCTTCATCGTGGTGGTGCTGGGCGTGAGGTTCTGTCGGAGGAGGAAGCCCCGCCTGTTGTTTGATGGAGCGGTCAGCATACCCGGAGGCTATCTGCCGCCTCATTGCGCGGAGCTAGACGGCACGGGAACCTTGAGGAGCATGTGCAACTACGACACCTACCTGACGACGGGATCCAGAACCAGTGACTTCAAGTTCGCCCATTCTTACAACGACTGCACCCTCCCCGCTGACCACACTTTGAAAAAAGTGTCAGCAGATTTCATCGAGGCGTTTCAAGACAACGAGGAGATCTGTGAGGTAGGACTCCTTTGTCTTTGAGCACTAACTGAGTAGCCTATTGGAATGCAAGTCATTCTTTATTTTTGCTCTATTGATTAATGATACACCTTTGGCGTTGATCGGGGACTCTCAAGCTGAATTTTGAATTTTAGTTTTAGTTCAGCATTCGTTTAACCTTGTCTTCCTGTCTTGAGAGTACATTTTACAATAACACATTGATTCAATTATATTATGTCTCATGAACCAAATGGAAAACATAGATTCGATTTTCTGAAATATGATATTATTTTGAACATGGCAGTCAGACACTTAATATGTAAAACAAAAAAAAAATACATGTTGGTGATTTAGAAATGGAAAATGTTGTTTTTGATAGGCCCAACCTAATTTCATAATAGTGCATACTACTACTATACTAATAGTGCAAACATCAATATGTTTAAACTAACAAATAGTATTTCCCATTTCCAACTGGCCAAGTAGGTGTCGTCATTGTATACCACATGAATGATGCGTTCTAACTTGTCAAGCCGATTATTGTGGCCTATTGTTTAGTGCAATATCTCCAAAATGCTCCTCGTGTCGCTGTCCACCAACGTAGAAAGAGATGAGGGAAAATCGAGTGCTCCGACTTTTTCTCTCCACCCACACAGACTAACAAAGACGAGAGGCTGCAGTAAACGCCGAGCATTCATGCCGCGTTATTTATATTTGCTTGTTCGGTTAGTGGTTTATACCCTTTAGGTAGGTAGCTTTGTCGTTCCGTTTTCACGATGGGATATAAAGGAGGATTATTGGCGGGCTTTGTCCTCAAATTTGCTTTCATTCTTCCAACAATATATTCTGCGCACGGGGATATAAGCTACACGATCACAGAGGAAATGAAACGAGGAACGGTTATTGGGAATATCGGAAAAGACCTTGGTTTGGACGTCAACGGATTGACCGCTAGAAAGGCTCGGATCGACACGAAAGGAACCAGCAAACCATACTGCGAGATAAACGGGAATAAAGGGGAGTTGATCATAGCCGAACGGATAGACAGGGAGGCGCTTTGTGGAAAGAAACCCTCGTGCGTTTTAAAGATGGAGCTTGTATTGGAGGCGCCGTTAGAACTGCATCGCGTCAGTCTTCATATCCAAGATATAAATGACAACCCCCCGCTGTTCCAAAACAACATCATTAAAATGGAAATACGTGAATCTACAGGCAAAGGAGCTCGTTTTAGTTTGGACGGAGCACACGATGCGGATATAGGAGACAATGCTGTGCAGGGATACGTTTTACAAACAAATGAGCATTTTATCTTAAACTTTGAAACCAAGTCTGGCGCACGAAAGCACTGCGAACTAATCTTAGAGAAAGAGTTGGATCGGGAAATCCAACAACACATTGATTTGCTTCTCACGGCGGTGGATGGTGGTTCACCCCAGAGATCAGGTACTGTAGCCATCCACGTCACGGTGCTGGACGCTAATGACAACGCCCCGGTGTTTAGTCAGGCCGCGTATAAAGCCAGCATTCCAGAGAACGCTCCTTTAGACACCGTAGTAGTTGTAGTTCGTGCTTCTGATGCAGATGAAGGGGTTAATGGCGAGGTGACATACGGCCTGGACCACATTTCAGATAGCGGTAATATGTTTTCTCTAGATTCAAAAAGCGGCGAGGTGAGAGTTATTGGATCTATAGATTATGAAGAAGAGTCATCATATGAAATTCAAATCAGCGCAAAAGATGGCCTCGGATTAGCCTCGTACTCCACGTTGATGATCGATGTGACTGACGTCAACGACAACGCGCCTGAGATTTATCTGAAATCCCTGACCAACCCAATAGCAGAGGACGTCCTCCCCGGTACCGAGGTGGGAATAATTAACGTTCACGACGAAGACTCAGACAGTAACCGAGTGCGCTGCTCGATTGAGCAAAACATTCCCTTCAAACTGGTACCATCCATTAAAAACTACTATTCTCTCGTAACTACTGAAAAACTGGACCGGGAGCTGGTCACCAACTACACTGTTACAGTCCTCGCCACGGACGAGGGCTCGCCACCAATGATGGCCACCAAGACTTTTCAACTTTCTGTAGCGGACGTCAACGACAACCCGCCTGTGTTCGCTGAGCAAGACTACAAGGCCTACGTTTCAGAAAATAACAAACGTGGCTCTACCTTATGCTCGGTGACAGCTCGAGACCCAGACTGGAGACAAAACGGGACCGTCTTTTTTTCTCTTTTACCTGATGCAATCAACGGTGCCCCGGTTTCTTCGTTTTTGTCCATTATCGGAGACACCGGCGTAATACAAGTTGTTAAATCGTTTGACTATGAACAGCTCAGGAGCTTTACGTTCGGTGTGAATGCCAGAGACAACGGTTCTCCTCCGCTCAGCAGCAACGTGACTGTCACCGTTTTTATCACGGATCTAAATGACAACGCTCCTCAGATCCTGTATCCCGCCTCAGATGGGAACTCTTTCATGACTGAACTGGTTCCCAAATCATCACACGGAGGTTCGTTGGTTTCCAAGGTGATAGCAGTTGATGGGGACTCTGGACAGAACGCCTGGCTGTCCTATCATATCATTAAGTCCACTGATCCGGGACTTTTCAAAATCGATCTGCACAGTGGGGAGATCAGGACCCAGAGAGACATTTCCGAGACAGATAACATGAAGCACAATCTTATTGTGGCAGTGAAAGATAACGGAGAACCCACCCTGTCTGTCACGTGCACAATATATCTACTGATTTCTGATAATCTGTCTGAGGTCCCGGAGCTGAAAGACTTGTCCTATGACGACAACAATTCTCAACTGACATTCTATCTGATAATCGCTCTGGTGCTGGTCTCCATGCTTTTACTGACTTTCATCATAATTATCCTGGGTGTTCGTTTCTGTCACAAGACGAAGCCACGGATGATTTTTGATGGCGCAGTCGCAATTCCCGGCGCGTATCTCCCAAGTTACACAGAGGGGGACGGAACAGAGACATTGCGGAGCGCCTACAACTATGACGGTTATCTAACTACAGGGTCTCGAACCAGTGATTTTAAGTTCGTCACATCTTACAATGACGCCACGCTGCCTGCCGACCTGACACTGAGGAAAACAGATTTTGGAGATATGTTTGGAGATTCAGAAGGGTCACCAGAGGTAGGACAACCACCCGCACTTCATAAACAGTAACTAGCTTTCACTTTCATATAGTTTTGTGAAGTTTTGTTTCATTTTTCATGTAGCCCATAATTGGTGTGGATATTCTGTGGGAACACAATTGTGTAGGCCTACGCTAATTACGGTGTGATGCAAAGTATAGTTGATTATATTTTATTACACTCCCGGAATGTGTAGGGACATTGTCGATGTATTACTTTATACGTTTTTTTTTAAGTTGTGTATATACGCCATTGTCCACATTAATTGTGGCGCAATTCATAATTGGATGAAGTAGCATACGATATCGGGCTGGGATTTCTAACATGAGGTACTAAAAATAACAAAAAACATCAGTACACGTGAACCGACATCGAGTTACTCCGGGTTTCTTAATGCCACTGTCCATGGTGCTGAAGTTTCAGTGCATCGTAAAACGGAATATCCTACCTCTATCAAAAATATATGGAACAAAACAATATCATGGAAACAACGTGGTAGGGAAATCAAATCAAGCATTTCATTTTTGTTATCACTTTAAAGCATAATTTTAATTATAATAATCGTATAAATAATAATAATAATAATAATAATAATAATATTTTTATACCACTACTACTAGTTATATTGATAATAATAATAATATGAATAAGAATAACATTTTACAATATTATATTTGTTATTATTTTATATTATTTTCTTATCATTATCATTATTGATGTTATTATTTTCACTATCTTAAATATTTTTACTAATGTTGTTATCAAAATAATTCCTGTATTATCTTGACTATCAAAATATTTGATATCAATGTTAAATTAAATGTATAATTTGCCAATATATGTCAATACTTTGGGAATATAGTTAGTTCATATATTCATCACATCTGCAAAAACATAAATGTACTCTTCGTGTCGCTGTTGACCAGCATAGGAAGAGGGCGCGTCGACTCACATCGCCCCTTGTTCTTTTTTCCTGCAAAAAGAAACGTTGCGACCGGCAGTATAGACGACCTCAGTAGTCGATACACATTTCAGTACGTTTTTATTATTTTAGGAAAGCACTGTTCATTGATCGAACCATTGGCGACTTGGTTGCTTAACGAAATGGAAGACAAAGGATTATCTTCGCTGTTGATGTTCTACGGCCTTGTTCTCTTTTCGTTTCGTACGGATTTCGTTCATTGCGACCTAAGCTATTCAATTCCAGAGGAACTTAAACGCGGGTCTGTTATTGGAAACATAGCCAAGGATCTCAGCCTCGGGGTGGGCAGACTCTCGTCTCGAAAGGCCCGTGTTGATGCTGAAGGTAATCGGAAAATATACTGTGATATAAATCTAGCGACCGGGGATTTGATTGCGGCGGAGAGAATCGACAGAGACAGCCTTTGTGGGAAGAAAGGGTCTTGCGTCATAAAGATGGATCTGGTGTTGGAGAATCCCTTGGAGCTTCAACGTGTCACTTTGCACATTCAAGATGTCAACGACAATTCGCCACAATTTAAAGCGGAATCGATTGAGATGGAAATACATGAGTTAGCAGAGAAAGGCACCCGTTTCTCAATAGAGGAGGCCCATGATTCAGACACAGGCCAAAATTCGGTTCAAAGGTACGATCTCCAAAAGAACGATAATTTTGTTTTACTGGTGGATAACAACAAGGTGGAGCTCGTGCTAGAGAACAAACTAGACCGAGAGAAACAACAAGAAATAAATGTGCTTCTTACGGCATTTGATGGGGGTTCTCCTCAGAGATCAGGTACTGTAGTAATACACGTCACTGTGCTAGATGCTAATGATAACGATCCAGTGTTTAGCCAGGCCTTGTATCAAACAAGTTTGCCTGAGAACTCCCCCCTGGATACAGTAGTAGTTACAGTGAGTGCTACTGATGCCGATGAGGGGATACATGGAGAAGTGAGCTATGACTTTGGTCATGTTTCAAATGACGACGAGCAAATATTTTCAATTGATCACAAAAGTGGAGAAATAAGGCTTATTGGTGCAATTGATTACGAAGAAACAATGAATTATGAACTACGAGTTAAAGCAAAAGATGGTTTAGGCCTCACTTCCTATTGCAAAGTCACCATCGATATCACTGATGTAAATGACAACAGTCCAAGAATATTCCTGAAATCTCTGAACAGTCCGCTTCCAGAAGACGTGTCCCCGGGCACAGAGATAGGGATTATAAATGTCCAGGATAGAGACTCGGAAAACAACGGCCAGGTCCGATGCTCCATTCAACAAAACGTTCCTTTTAAGCTTGTTCCCTCCATCAAAAACTACTATTCCCTGGTAACAACGAACCAACTGGACCGTGAAACCACGTCTGACTACAATATCACCGTCACTGCCACGGATGAAGGTGTCCCGCCTCTGACCGCCTCTCAGGTCGTCCAGTTGTCCATTGCTGACGTGAATGACAATTCACCTGTGTTTGAGGAGGACGGCTACAACGCCTATGTTACTGAAAACAACAAGCAGGGTTCCACGCTCTGTTCTGTAGCTGCTCGTGACCCCGACTGGAGACAAAACGGCACTGTGGTGTACTCTCTTCTGACGGGCCAAGTCCAGGGCAGCCCGGTGTCGTCCTATCTGTCTGTTAACGGAGACACAGGGGCCATCCACGCTGTGAGGTCGTTTGATTATGAACAGTTTCGGAGCTTTAAGGTCCAGGTGATGGCCAGAGACAATGGTTCTCCTCCGCTCAGCAGCAACGTGACTGTGAGTGTCTTCATAACGGATGTAAATGACAACACTCCTCAGATACTTTACCCTGCCATCGATGGTAACACCTTAATGACTGAGCTGGTTCCCAGATCAGCTCAGGGAGATTCCCTCATGTCTAAAGTGATAGCTGTGGATGCAGACTCAGGTCAGAACGCATGGCTGTCCTATCATATCATTAAACCCAGTGACCCAGGGCTCTTTACTATTGGCCTCCACAGTGGGGAGATCCGGACCCAGCGAGACATTTCTGAATCTGACAACATGAAACAGAACCTTGTGGTTATGGTTAAGGATAATGGACAGCCAGCTCTATCAGCAACGTGCACGATGCATTTGCTTATTTTCGATAACCTGGCTGAAGTACCAGAACTGAAGGACATGGCTTATGAAGATAGCAGTTCTAAATTAACATCTTATCTCATCATTGCGCTGGTATCCGTCTCCACCTTTTTCCTGACTTTCATCATTATCATTCTGGGATTGAGGTTTTGTCGGAGGAGAAAGCCCAGACTGTTATTTGATGGAGCGGTTGCTATTCCCAGCTCTTATCTTCCTCCAAACTACGCAGATGTGGACGGCACTGGAACTTTACGCAGCACATATAATTACGATGCGTATTTAACCACTGGATCTAGAACAAGTGACTTTAAATTTGCCACGTCTTACAATGACAACACACTGCCTGCAGACCAGACCCTGAGAAAAAATCCTACAGACTTTGAAGAAGTGTTTGGAGACCTTGATGTTTCCCCTGAGGTAGGCACTCCCATTTTAAACACATTCATGTCTAACTGATATGCTGCAATGCCCAGCCTACTCTAAATGCTCCATTATTTCACTTGGCTTATCATCACGTCTAGTTACAATAATGAATCAGAGAAGTAATATATTATGGCCTCTAACATGATTGCACTCACATACTGTATATGTGGCTCTAGATAAATAATGCTCTTTTTATTTTAACAAGTTTGTCTGTTGGCAGTCTTTTAATGGCTCTTACTAAGTAATGTCTCTCATTTAGAATCTTTTTCAATTGTTGGAAATTGAACCCCCCATTTCTAGCATTAGAAGGTTGCATAACATATATAATAACATCATATTACTTGCGTTGTTTCATTGGAAAATCAGTTGCTTGTATGCTTGAGAGTTGATTAATCAGCAAATCAGCAGTGTGTTCAGCAATGTGTAAAGCGTGTTGGATTGGATCTCTAACGGATGCAAGATGGATGATTGATGCTTAAGTGTGTGGGTTCCCTTGTACTTCTGCATCAGATGGATGTGTTAAGAGGTGACATCTAATTTCTACTTCATATTCACCTAATTTATTTATCAATAATTCGTGTATTTTGTTCACGAAATAACCTTTAATGAATGCGTTTTACAAATCAGTTTTTACATTATAGTTGCGCTCATTCTTGATTGGCTCTGTGTTGTACAGCTTGTAATAACGAACATATACTCCTAGTGTCGCTGTTCGCCGTGGTAGACCTAAAGACAGCCTCCCTCTCCCTCTTCATAGAAGGGAAGCATACCTTTTCACAAACAGCGACAAACATGGTCAATCGATGCGACTTCTCTTCGAATATTATTTAGCAGACCCCACAGCAAATGTTAAATAGAATAAGCCTCTACTATACCTAGTGACTTCGTGTTCGTTTCAAGATGGAATGGGATAGATATTTCTTTGCAGTCTTTGTCTTCTGCATCCTCACACTGCAATATGTCTATGGAGACATCAGCTATTCTGTCCCGGAGGAAATGAAACAAGGAACCGTAATCGGCAATATTGCACGAGATCTCGGAATGGATGTACGTACACTTTCGACTCGAAAAGCCCGCATTGACGTTGAGAGAAACCGAAAAAGGTATTGCGAGATAAACATTTCAAAAGGCGAATTGATTGTTGCTGATAGAATTGATAGAGAATCCCTTTGTGGCAAGAAGGCTTCGTGTATTGTGAAACTGGAGCTGGTATTGGAAAACCCACTTGAGCTACATCGTATTAGTCTGCATATACAAGATATTAATGACAATGACCCGGTGTTTAAAAAAGAGCTTATCAAAATGGAAATTCGAGAATCGACAGTCAAAGGAGCTCGCTTTTCATTAGACGAAGCGCATGATTCTGATATCGGAGAGAATGCTGTAAAGAGCTACTCTTTGCAGATGGACGATCATTTTGTTTTAAACGTTGACACAAAATCCGACGGGCGAAAATACTGTGAATTAGTTTTGGAAAAGGAATTAGATCGTGAAAGTCATCAAGAAATCGACCTAATTCTCACGGCCCTGGATGGTGGCTCTCCTCAGAGATCAGGCACTGTAGCCTTACACGTCACAGTCCTGGATGCTAATGATAACGCCCCGGTGTTTAGCGATGACCTCTATAAAGCCAGTCTACCCGAAGACTCTCTTCTGGACGCTGTGGTCGTGACCGTTAGCGCGACGGATGCGGACGAAGGACTTCACGGGGAAGTCGTGTACGAACTCGATCACGTCTCAGGGAACCATAATGTGTTTTCCCTTGATCGGAAAACGGGGGAACTGAGAGTAATTGCGCATTTAGATTATGAAGAAGAGTCTTCATATGAAATTCGAGTTAGCGCAAAAGATGGACTTGGACTGGCATCGTACGCAACGGTAATGATTGATGTGACTGATGTCAATGACAACGCACCTGAGATTTTTCTGAAATCCTTGACTGATTCTATACCTGAAAACGTGCCACCGGGTACGCAGGTTGGCATCTTCAACGTGCAAGACGCGGACTCTGATACTAACCGCAATGTTCGATGTTACATTCAGCAAAACGTACCTTTTAATTTGGTTCCATCAATCAAAAACTACTATTCGCTGATGACTACAGGAGAACTAGACCGGGAACAGCTGTCCAATTACAACATTACAATTACTGCAACCGACGACGGTTCTCCCTCTCTATCGTCGTCCAAAAGCTTTATGTTATCTATAGCTGACGTCAACGACAACCCCCCTGCATTTGAGAAGCAGGCTTATAGCGTTTATGTGATGGAAAATAACCAACCTGGCAGTAGTTTATGTTCAGTGTCAGCTCGTGACCCAGACTGGAGACAAAACGGCACAATCATTTATTCCATTTTGCCTGGTAAGGTGAACGGTATTCCGCTGTCCTCTTATCTAACGGTTAACGGAGACACCGGGGTCATCCAAGCACTGAGGTCGTTTGATTATGAACAGTTTAGGAGCTTTAAGGTCCAAATAATGGCCAGAGACAACGGTTCTCCGCCTCTCAGCAGCAACGTAACCCTTAGTGTGTTCATAAGCGATGTGAACGACAATTCCCCTCAGATACTTTACCCCACGCCGGGCATTACCTCTCACATGACTGAACTCATTCCCAAATCAGCCGCTGGGGGGTCATTAGTGTCTAAGGTGATAGCCGTCGACTCGGACTCTGGTCAGAACGCGTGGCTGTCTTTTCACATCATAAAATCAACAGACCCAGGACTGTTTGTGATTGGTCTACACAGCGGAGAGATCAGGATGCAGCGGGACGTTTCTGAGCAAGAAAGCACGAAACAAACCCTTATTGTGGCAGTAAAAGACAATGGACAACCCCCTCTTTCAGTAACCTGTTCCATGTACCTGCTTATATCTGATAACTTGGCCGAAGTCCCAGAACTGAAAGATATGACCCATGAAGATGGTTCAACATTAACCTCGTATCTGATCATAGCTCTTGTGTCTGTATCGACCTTCTTCTTTACTTTCCTCATTATTATTCTTGGTGTGAGGTATTGTCGCAGAAGGAAGCCTATGCCGTTGTTTGACAGCGCCGTGGCCATACCCAGCGGGTACTTCCCTCCTAGTTACGGGGAGGTGGACGTCACGGGGACTTTACGCAGCGCGTGCAATTATGATGGATATATGACGACAGGATCAAGAACTAGTGACTTCAAGTTTGTGAGTTCTTACAACCAAAACACGCTACCTGCGGATCAGACTCTGGTGAAATCTCCAACCGACTTCGATGAAGCATTCAGTGACTCCGACGGGTCGGCCCAGGTAGGACGCGCCGATAACTAATAATTGTATTGCGTTATATTAACAATCTGAATTTGTTACCACATTTTTTGTGTGTCAACGATGTGTTCATCATTTCTCTCTCTTAATCATTTTTCATCTTCAATACGGAATGTTTTAACGTAATTTCTATATTATTATTATTCATATTTATATTCATGTTTATATTATTATCCCTATTCGATATTTTATTTTTTGCCATAATTGAGGCCTATATTGTGTTGTTACTGCGCCGAACAAATAGCCAAGTGTGAGAATCTAGGCTATAATGAAGCAATTATTACCTCAGTCAATTAACAATCATCTTATATTAAACAATACACGAATATAGCAAATATTAGGGCCACATTCAATCAATTTAGTCCTATGTTGACCAAAAACATGTTTCGGAATTTAGAAATGGCCAATCGACACAAGAACGTATTTTTTTTGCAATCAGCCTTAAACCAATGCAATTAATTATGGTAAAGTCCTAGTTCACCAAATGTCTATTGTTTGTTGAAGTAGACAAATTAATCGGATTAGGGCCGACAAGACTGAACAAGGTCGGATCTTTTGAAGGTTTATTTCTGGTTATTTCTCTTCTCTTCTAACTTGTGTAACGACCAAGTCGTGGCTCAACGTGTCGCTGTTCACCAGCGGAATGAGATTCCGTGGTCTACATGTTGCCCTAAGTAAAAAAAAATCGAGGTCTGTCTCAGATGTACAAGAGTCGTGTCGTGGTACGAGTTATCAGCATATTCTGGACTGGATTAACCCATGGACAATATCGTGGTCGTTTATTAAAAAGCTATTTAAATCCAGCTGCAGATATATCTGCGGCCCACAACCGGGATTGTGTCATAATGTTGGACAAAGGATTTGGATTCATTGGCCGTAGCGTCCTTCTCTTTATCCTGGCGTTGGACTACATTTATGGAGACGTGAATTATTCGATTGTGGAGGAGCACAAACCTGGATTCGTTATTGGAAACATTGGCAAGGATCTTGGTTTAGATGTGAAACGACTCTCGTCTCGAAAGGCACGGATTGATAGCGAGGGGAGCCGTAAACGCTATTGTGACATTAATAGCAACGGTGATTTGATTGTGGCTGAGCGAATGGACAGGGAAGAGCTTTGTGGGGATAAGACTCAATGTATCGTTCGTTTCGAATTCGTTTTGGAAGGACCGTTGGAGATGCACCATGTGTCCCTTGAAATCAAAGATATCAATGATAACGCACCTATATTCCCCAAGGAATCGGTAAAGCTAGAGATAAGCGAGTCGGCAGATAAAGGAGCCTGTTTTCCCATCATTGCGGCTAATGACGCAGACGTAAAGGAAAATGGCGTGCAAGGCTACACTCTGCAAAGAAATAACTATTTCGATTTAAAAATCAGTACAAATCAGGATGGTGGTAAATATGGAGAATTAGTCTTGTACAGAGAACTAGACCGCGAGGAACAGCAGGAAATGACATTTGAGCTTACAGCGCTGGACGGCGGTAGTCCGCAGAGATCAGGCAGCATTACTATTCACGTCATCGTATTGGATGCCAATGATAACGCCCCAATGTTTAGTCAGGCTGTCTATAGAGTGAGTCTGCCTGAAAACTCGGCCATAGATACAGTAGTGGCCGAAGTGATTGCAACTGACGCAGACGAAGGACTAAATGGAGAGGTGTCTTATGAATTTGGTCGTATATCCAATTTGGCCACAAAGTTATTTGATCTTAATCAGAAAACGGGGGTAATAAAAGTGCAGGGCTCTATCGATTTTGAAGAAGAAACAACATATGAAATGCGAATAGAAGCAAAGGATGGTTATGGCCTCACCTCAAATGCAAAAGTTATTATAGATGTCATAGATGTTAATGACAATGCACCACTGATATATCTGAAATCTCTGACCAATCCAGTACCAGAAAACGTGCCCCCTGGTACTGAAGTCGGCATCATTAATGTGCAGGATAGGGATTCAGAGATTAACAGACAAGTACAGTGTTCAATTCAGAAAAACGTTCCCTTTAAACTGATTCCCTCAATCAAAAACTATTATACACTGGTGACCACGGAACAGCTGGACCGTGAACTAGTCCCTGAATACAACATCACAGTCCGCGTTGCCGACGAGGGCTCTCCACCCCTGACCTCCTCCAAGCACATTCACCTCACCGTGGGGGACATTAACGACAACCCACCTGTGTTTAAGGAGCAGTCGTACAACGCCTACCTGGTGGAAAAAAACATTCCTGGCCATGCATTGTGCTCTGTTGCAGCACATGACCCCGACTGGAGACAAAACGGTACAGTGGTCTATTCTCTTATGGCGGGTAAAGTCAACGACAGCCCAGTGTCGTCCTATCTTTCCATTAATGGAGATACCGGGGACATCCACACTTTGAGGTCGTTTGATTATGAACAGTTTAGAAGCTTTGAGTTCAAGGTGATGGCCAGAGACAACGGTTCTCCTCCACTCAGCGGCAACGTGACTGTGAGTGTCTTCATAAAGGATGTGAATGACAACACTCCTCAGATACTTTACCCTGTCATCGATGGTAACTCCTTTATGACTGAGCTGGTTCCAAGATCAGCTCAGGGAGGTTCTCTGGTTTCCAAGGTGATAGCAGTTGATGGGGACTCTGGACAGAACGCCTGGCTGTCCTATCAGATCATTAAGTCCACTGATCCGGGACTTTTTCAAATCGATCTGCACAGTGGGGAGATCAGGACCCAGCGAGACATTTCTGATTCTGACAACATGAAACAGAACATTGTAGTCACTGTAAAGGATAATGGTCAACCTACTTTATCTGCCACATGTACCATGCACCTTATTATCTCTGATAACTTGGCTGAAGTACCAGAACTGAAGGACATGGCTTATGAAGACAGCAGTTCTAAATTAACATCTTATCTGATCATTGCGCTGGTATCCGTCTCCACCTTTTTCCTGACTTTCATTATTATCATTCTGGGATTGAGGTTTTGTCGGAGGAGAAAGCCCAGACTGTTATTTGATGGAGCGGTTGCTATTCCCAGCTCTTATCTCCCTCCAAACTACGCAGACGTGGATTGTACTGGGACTTTACGCAGCACATATAATTACGATGGATATCTGACAACGGGATCTAGAACCAGTGACTTCAAGTTTGTCAGCGGTTACAATGACAACACACTGCCTGCAGACCAGACCCTGACCCTAAGAAAATCTTCAGCTGACTTTGACGAAGCCTTTCAAAACACGGATGGGAGTTCCGAGGTAGGGCAGCTTTTACGATTATTACTTTATTAATGATCGTGTCTTTAATAACCTCAAATTTAATGTGTGTTTACAATCATATTTAATGGTTGTATTCAAGTAAAATCCAGTAAGAAAGCCAATGTGTGATTTTAAGGCATAATGGGGCTACAAGGATTATTGGCACAAAATATTTAGCAGTTGAAGTTGACTGTAGTAGGCCAATAGCCATGACTTTATGCATGCATCAAATTGTGTGACACAATTTGAAAGATCTGTTGTCTGTATTGCAGACTTAACTGTGGTCTGACTACAACTAGGTAATCTGGTCTATGTATTTATAAACACTGAACAGCATCTAATCAGGTTGGCATACTTTTATAAATTATAATTTTGTGTCCTTTTGCGCGCTCACAGTTCCATGTCTGATCTCTATCCATGGTGCTGAAATGAGAAGGAAACAGCCTAACTCATGGAAATAAGCCTCCTTTGTGCAAAGAATCAATTATACAAAAACAATAACCCCAGATATAAATCTGTGTAGTTATGGTGTCACTGATTATTATTAGGTTTTCATAAAGGTTATTATTTTTAGGTTTTCATATATATAATACATTATTTATGTAAGTTGTATCATTTGAGTGTATGTTTTAAGTTGTATAGTGGGCCAGCTCTTCTGTAGTATCTAAGATATACTCATAGTGTCGCTGTCTGCCTGTATTATCTCAATGTAGCCTGCCAGACCTTACTCTAGTGCACCACAAAACTCCACCTTCTCTTTTTGTTAGGTTTGTGGATTTAATCTAGAGCTACACCGCCGTGGAAGAATCGAAATCGTTTACGAACTAGCGTGTGCTTGTACATATGTTGAGGCTTGTACATTTTACGTTGAACTCCAAGGTAATTCCTTTTGCAATTTAAAACATGGGGACATCTATTAGGCCTACAATGAAGCTGGAAGGATCATCAACCGTCTTTTTTCTAACGCTGGGAGTAGGCCTCGTCTTCGGAGACATGTCCTTCTCCTTTCCAGAAGAGATGGAACGCGGATCTGTGATCGGAAATATTGCCAAGGATTTAGTGCTTGATGTCGGAAAAAGATCTGCTCGAAAGGCCCGTATCGACGCCGAGGGGAACAACAAACGGTATTGTGACATCAACCTTGCAGACGGGGATCTCATTGTTGCGGACCGGATTGACAGAGAGGCGCTTTGTGGCAAAAGGGCATCGTGCGTGTTACGGCAAGAACTTGTATTGGAGAACCCTTTGGAATTACATCGTATTAGCCTAAATATTATCGATATAAATGACAACGCCCCGCAATTTAAAAAAGACAAAATAACTATTGAAATCAGCGAGTCGGCAGATAAAGGAAACCGTTTTCGTTTAGACGAGGCACACGACGCAGATATAGGACAAAACACCATCCAGAGCTATTTGATCCAAGACAACGCACATTTTACCATTCATGTAAATACAAAGAGTGGAGGGGGGAAATATTGTGAGTTGGTTTTAGAAAAAGAGTTGGATAGAGAGGAAAGGAAGGAGATGTCGATTTTACTTACTGCTACGGATGGTGGTTCACCACAAAAGTCAGGTACAGTAGTCATACACGTCACCGTGCTGGATGCTAATGATAACGCCCCAGTGTTTAACCAGGCCGTTTATAGAGCCAGCATCCCCGAAAACTCTCCTCTAGATACCGTAGTAACTACTGTACAAGCTACGGACGCAGACGAGGGGTTAAATGGAGAAGTTAGGTATGAGTTTGATCACATCTCAGAAGAAAACAATGCGTTTTCCCTTGATGAGACAACTGGCGAAGTGACGGTGACTGCGTCGATAGATTATGAGGAGTTGTCCACGTATGAAATCCAAATTATTGCTAAAGACGGTCTGGGATTAGCCTCCTCCTGTATGTTACTCATTGATATTAAAGACGTAAACGACAATGCTCCCGTCACATTCATCAAATCCCTCACTAATCCAATACCAGAGAACTTGGAAGCCGGTACTGAGGTAGGCATCATTAACGTGCAGGATAAAGACTCTGAGAATAACCGACAGGTTCGTTGTTTTATCCAGCAAGACGTTCCTTTTAAATTGGTTTCTTCCATCAATAACTACTATTCACTGGTCACCACGAGCGAGCTGGACCGTGAATTGGTTTCTGTCTACAACATTACCATAACGGCTACCGATGAGGGACAGCCACCTCTGTCGTCCTCTAAAAGTGTCATATTGTCTGTCGCCGACGTCAACGACAACCCGCCAGTGTTCGACGAAGAATCGTACAGCGCGTATGTGCCAGAGAATAACAAAGCCGGACACTCGTTGTGTTCTGTCACCGCTCGAGACCCAGACTGGAGGCAAAACGGCACAGTGCTTTATTCTCTTTTACCTGGGGGTGAGATGAACAGCATACCAGTGACCGCCTATCTGTCAGTAAATGGAGACACTGGTGTGATCCAGGCTCAGAGGTCTTTCGATTACGAACAGATGCAGTCCTTCAAAGTCCTCGTGATGGCGAGAGACAACGGCTCTCCACCGTTAAGCAGCAACGTAACGGTTACCGTGTTTATAACGGATATTAATGACAATGATCCTCAGATACTCTACCCGGCGCAGGAGGGCAGCAACGTAATGACCGAGCTGGTCCCTAAGACAGTGCAAGGGGGCTCCCTGGTTTCCAAGGTGATAGCAGTGGACGCGGACTCTGGACAGAACTCCTGGCTTTCATATCATATTATTAAATCCACTGATCCAGAACTATTCGCTATCGGTCTTCACAGCGGAGAGCTGAAGACGCAGCGAGATTTCTCTGAGTCGGACAGCATGAACCAAAATCTTGTCGTGGCAGTCAGAGATAACGGAAACCCCATGCTCTCGGCTACGTGTACTATGATTTTAATTGTTTCTGATAACTTGGCTGATGTCCCTGAACTCAAAGATATGTCGTTTGACGACAACAACTCGAAACTGACTACGTATCTGATCGTCGCGCTCGTGTCGATCTCCACATTTTTCCTGACTTTTATCATTGTCTTATTGGGCATACGGTTTTGCCGAAGGCGAAAGCCAAGAATGTTATTTGACGGGGCAGTTGCTATACCCAGCGCGTATCTACCCCCTAATTACGCAGATGTGGACGGCTCAGGAACTTTACGCAGCACATACAATTACGACGCCTATTTAACCACTGGATCTAGAACCAGCGATTTCAAGTTTGCTACATCCTATAATGACAACACGCTCCTCGCAGACCAAACCCTGGTGAAAAGACCCTCAGACTTTGATGACGCATTCGGGGACGCAGAGGAAAACCCAGAGGTAGGCCTTGGTCCAATTCAAATCTGCTGAAAATGCCATTATGTTGCTTTGGAATGATATATTTAAGAAGTTTATATATTTGCTTTGTGTGATGAATCTAAATTTGGAAGAATTAAGTTGATAAATACAGATGTAAATGATGAAGGGTTGATCAAATTTTAAAGTATTATAAAACTAGTTTAATTCGTTATTTGACGTGGTTGCAAATATATTGTTTTTGTCATTGCTGAATGACAACAGATCTATGATTCCATTTTGCTCAACGTATAACCGGTAGATTGTGACGTGGTTGTAATTGTTTGGGCCACAATTCTAAGGACCTGTAAAACAATGCTATTTATACATTGTTTCATAGCGCAATCCCTTTGTGTCCGTAAATATAGCATGTGTTCCTAAAATACTATGTCAAGAACCTAGGTTTTTAAAATGTATTCATTATGGTTCAGCAGATGAATTTACAACTGAAAACATTAAGGTATTTTGGAATACCGCATGTTATACCCAATGTAGACCCATAGCGTCGCTGTTTACCAGCATATGTGACAACGGGTCCGCTCTTCACCCAAGGTATTAAAAGAGTGCCAGCAGAGCAAACATGTTTACTGCACTACGTGTATGGCAGGGAAGACAGTTATTGGCGTTAAAAACGTATACTGAAGCAATCAGTGCAATAATTCTGGAATATCAACACTGATTAGACTGGTTCAACAATGGAGTACAAAGGACATTCACTGCTGGTTCTAACGTGGGGATTTGCGCTCGTTGTCAGATTCACCGTTGGAGATTTGAGCTTTTCTACACCAGAGGAGATGAAACGTGGATCTATAATTGGTAATCTTGCAAAAGATCTTGGAGTGAATGTAGGGAAATTGTCATTGCGCAATGCCCGATTGGATGTTGGGGAAGATTATGAGCGCTATTTGGATTTGGATCTTCAAACTGGGAATATTGTCGTCCGCGACAGAATAGACCGAGAGGAGCTATGTGGAGACATAGCCGTGTGTATGATAACATTTGAACTGGTCTTAGAGAGTCCATTGGAGCTGCATCGCATATCTCTATTGATCCAGGATGTGAATGATAACTCGCCTACGTTCCCAAAAGACACATTCAAATTGGAAATCAGGGAATCTGCTGTGAAAGGAGCTCGCTATCGCATTGTGGGGGCCCACGATGCTGACATCGGACAGAACGCCGTCCAGCTTTATAATTTACAAACAAACGACAACTTTGTGTTGTCTGTTCACAGCGATCCAGATGGGTTTAAGAACGTAGAACTTGTTTTAGGTAAAGAGTTAGATCGCGAAACGCAACACGATTATGACTTGGTTCTCGTTGCGTTGGACGGAGGCACTCCTCAACGATCCGGAACGGCCATTATTCACGTCACTGTTCTAGATGCTAATGATAATGTGCCAGTCTTTAGTCAAGCTGTTTATAAAGCTAGTCTTCCTGAAAATTCACCTCTAGATAGAGTAGTGCTTACAGTGAGTGCTAGTGATGCAGACGAGGGAGTCAATGGAGAGGTTACTTATGAATTCAGTCGAATATCAGAGAGGGCAAAGGGGCTATTTTCTTTAAACGATGAAACGGGGGAGGTAAAGGTAATAGGTCCTGTAGATTTTGAGTCTTTATCTAAATATGAGATGCGCATAGAAGCCAAAGATGGCGATGGGCTATCCTCTCATTCTAAAGTAATGATCGATATCACTGATATGAACGACAACGCACCAGTGATTCATTTAAAATCCATGAGTAACCCCATAGCAGAGAGTGTTTCCACTGGTACGGAGGTGGGCATTATTAACGTGCAGGACAGAGATTCGGAGAACAACGGGCAGGTCCGATGCGTCATTCAACAAAACGTCCCTTTTAAACTAGTTCCCTCTGTTAAGAATTACTATTCTCTAGTAACCACTGAGCCTCTTGACCGTGAACTCGTGTCTGATTACAACATCACAATCACTGCCACGGATGAGGGCTCTCCTCCCCTGTCCGCCTCTAAGAGTGTTCAACTATCCTTAGCTGACGTCAACGATAACCCACCTGCGTTTGACCAAGAGTCCTACAGCGTGTACGTGCGTGAAAACATTTACGCGGGTTCAACTCTATGTTCAGTAGCTGCTAAAGACCCCGACTGGAGACAAAACGGAACTCTGATTTACTCCCTTACAGCCGGAGTGGTCAACGGGTCCCCCCTGTCCTCATTCGTAAATGTTAACGGAGACACGGGCGCTATCAATACGTTGAGGTCGTTTGATTATGAGCAGTTCAGGAGCTTCAGTTTTCAAGTGACAGCACGAGATAACGGCTCTCCTCCTCTTAGCAGCAATGTGACGGTCAACGTCTTCGTAACGGACGTGAACGACAACCTTCCTCAGATATTGTATCCCGCCGCGGAGCGCAACTCCTTCATGACGGAGCTCGTCCCGAAATCAGCGCACGCCGGGTCTCTGGTTTCCAAGGTGATTGCAGTGGACGCTGATTCTGGACAGAACGCCTGGCTGTCCTATCACATCATTAAATCCACTGATCCGGGACTTTTTACTGTCGGTGTCCACAGTGGGGAGATCAGGACCGAGAGAGACATTTCCGAGTCCGACAACATGAAACAGAACATAATTGTGACCGTGAAAGACAACGGTGAACCAACTCTATCTGCCACTTGTACATTGCATTTACTTATTTCGGATAACTTGGCCCAAGTGTCAGAACTGTCAGATATGCCTTATGACGATGCTGAATCCAAAATGACGTCTTATCTGATCGTCGCGCTTGTATCCGTGTCCACGTTGTTCCTGACTTTCCTCATCGTCGCCCTGGGTGTGCGGTTTTGTCGCAGGAGAAAGCCGAAGCTCTTGTTCGAAGGAGCGGTGGCTATCCCGGGTGCCTATCTGCCTCCCAGCTATGCAGATGTGGACGGCACTGGAACTTTACGCAGCGCATATAACTATGACGCATATCATACCACGGGATCTAGAACCAGTGATTTTAAGTTCGTCAGCTCTTACAACGAAAATACAGTGTCTGCCGGGCAGACCGTCAGAAAGACCTCAACTGATTTTGAAGGGGCGTTCGGAGTGTCCGACGAGTTCTCCGAGGTGAAGTAGCGCCTTCATAATTACGCTTAATGTAATGAGGTGTTAAGCGGACGTGTATATTAATGACACTCAGATGCATTGATGTACTGTATGTTTCGCTGCATGTCTATGCCCTTTGGATATGAGATCTGCAAGAGACATGTCGTTGGCATTGGACTTCAAATAAGAGGTGGTTTAGATGTCTTAACAAGTGTGTTTGTATTATTTTGAAATAACAACCAGACCTGTAGCCTAGCTTATTTGGTTATCTGTCCCCCCTCCCTGAGTTCATAGTTTTGTTTAGCCTTGATTATATTGATTGGGCTGATATACTACTTTTATGGTTCAAATGTTTTTAATTAATGCGGTCAGGTTGGGGCTTTTGTATAAATAAGAGTTCGGGCTATATGTGATATACAATCATCAAGCATTGATGCGTTGCAATTGGTTATCAGCGGGTTTCACTTTCTCTCTCAGAGTAATTGTTAATATAGGAGAGCAGAACGAGAGTAACGGCGCTCTAAACATCCACCCTCGCTCTTGCATCAGCACTTTTTCCAGTTATTGACATTCTTCATTTTTTTTTGGTATAAGGTTGAGAAACTGTTAATATAGGCTTGATGTTATTGGTTTTGCAGTTTTGCAAGTTGATTCACATAATGGTCATAATCCACTGCTCTTTGTTCAACTGCATATGTTATATAACGGTCTTAAATATAAATGTTATTTTGACTACATTGGTGTGTGTGTGTGTGTGTGTGTGTGTGTGTGGTTTCCTTAGCACTATCATCAGAATAATTGTATCTATTGTCGATTATACTTATATTTTAATTCAAATAAATAGATATATCTTGACACTTCAAATTAAGCAAGATTTGAACGCAGTGGGCAACAACTTACTACATTTTGCACATTAATAAATGGAATTAAACTAATTTTGCATTTCTTTGTCACGTATTTAGTATTTTGTGGTAAAACGTTTCTTGAAATTGTTGCTGCTTTGTTTTTGTTAAGCGAAATAATAAAAAAGAAAAAGGAAAAACATCAGGGCTAGAGAGGCTAGGTTGGCAGGCGCTGTGCGTGGTTCTATTGAGTTCCACACGAAACAGAAGGCTGACGTTTGAGTGGCGATTCCACCTTCACAGATTGAATTCTTTAAAACAGAATAACAAAAGACCTCAGTGTTCACTTTTTGCATCGAAATGGAATAAATTTGTATTTGCTTAAATGTGTAGAGGCTAATTCTAGTCTAATTAACTAATTAAAAACACAACGCATCACTTCCATAGAGGACACATTTAAACATATGACAACATAGACATAGAAAGATAAAGCTACCTTAAATGCAGCTCAGTATCGCATGGTGAGGACTGAATGGGATGAATTCATATAAAATGCTGTGTGCTGGGGTATAGCTTCAAAAAGTTGCTGTCCATACTGATTAAGACATTCAAAACGTACATTAAGTGTTTAACACATGAGACATTTCAATAAATTATAATAATGTATATTATTAAATATACTGTTATTGTTACCTGATAAATAATCAACTTGATGTATCATTAGTTATCTTGTGTCTTGATTTAAATGGAACATGAACAAACATTTCCAATGGAAAGGGCCAGTTTTCGCCTGTTGTGTTATTTGTGTACTCACGGTGTCACTGTACACCAACGAAACCAATCACTTTCTGACATCAACCAGCCTACATGTAGCCTAATCAGAAGGCCTACAGCAGAATGTAGTATATTGCAGAGACAAACGCTTCGTGTCGGCTGTTGGCTTATGGAAATATACCTGATATGTTTTAAACATTATATTTTTAACGGAAAAGGGACGTTTTACGATGGGAATTAACGCTTTCATTGGAATGTTTTTCAAGGGGTTCATTGTTCGGCGCTTTGTTCTTTTATGCGCGTTTCTGCAATACACGAATGGCGACTTGGTTTATTCTGTTCAGGAGGAGATGAAACTGGGATCTGTTATTGGAAATATAGCGAAGGATCTTGGTCTTGATGTTGGCAGGCTGTCGACTCGCAAAGCTCGTATTGAAACTGAAGGAAACGACAAAAGATGCTGCGATGTTAATCTACGGAGCGGAGAATTGGTTGTGGCGGAGAGGATGGACAGAGAGAAAATATGCGCCGCGAAGCCTTTGTGTGTTATTAAATTTGAGCTTCTTTTGGAAGCTCCGTTGGAATTGCATCGGATAACACTGCAGATCCAAGACGTGAACGACAACGGACCCACTTTTCCAAAGGACAGAATCAAACTGGATATTAGTGAATCGGCTGTAAAAGGAGCACGGTATCGTGTAAATGCGGCCCACGATGCAGACATAGGCCAGAACGCTGTTCAAAGCTATGTTATTCAACCAAATAGCAATTTTATCTTGAATATTCAAACTACAAGTTCTGGTATTAAATATGGCGAACTGGTTTTGGACAAGGAGTTAGACAGAGAGGAACAGAAGGAAATGCAATTATTGTTAACGGCTCTGGACGGTGGTTCTCCTCAGAGATCAGGTACTCTAACCATAGACGTCACTGTGTTGGACGCTAATGATAACGCCCCAGTGTTTAGTCAGGCCGTGTATGAGGCCAGTCTGCCTGAAAACTCTCCGTTGAAAACCCACGTGATCACAGTTAGCGCTACTGACGCAGACGAGGGCGTTAATGGAGATGTAACATATGAATTCAGTCAAATATCTGATGATTCACGGAAATTATTCTCACTTGATCAGTCAACGGGGGATATTACTGTAATAGGTGAGGTTGACTTTGAGGAAGAAAACAAATATGAAATGTTTGTCGAGGCCAAAGATGGATATGGCCTTTCTTCGGATGCAAAAGTGATCATCAGTGTAACCGATGCTAATGACAACGCCCCATTTATCACTTTAAAGTCGTTAACCAATCCCGTACCGGAGAACGTGTCACCTGGTACAGAAGTAGGAATTATTAACGTACAAGATAGGGACTCTGAAGAAAACCGACAGGTCCACTGCTTTATTCAGCAAAATGTCCCATTTAAACTTATTCCTTCCATCAAAAACTATTACTCGTTGGTGACGACAGAAAAACTAGATCGTGAATTGATTCCTAATTATAACATCACAGTTACTGCCAGAGACGAGGGCTCTCCGCCTCTCTCCTCCATGAAAACGATCCAAGTCGCTGTAGCGGACGTCAATGACAACCCGCCTGTGTTTAATGAACGGTCATACAGCACATATGTGTCCGAGAACGTCAAATCTGGTCACATTTTATGTTCAGTTTCTGCAAGAGACCCAGACTGGAGACAAAATGGCACAGTGATTTATTCTCTTTTACCAAGTGCAGCTGATGGTGCTCAGGCATCGTCTTATCTGTCTATTAATGGAGACACTGGGGACATCCAAACACTACGCTCTTTTGATTACGAACAGTTTAGAAGCTTTAAAGTCCATGTAATGGCACGAGACAACGGCTCTCCTCCGCTCAGCAGCAACGTGACTGTGAGTGTCTTCATAACGGATGTAAATGACAACACTCCTCAGATACTTTACCCCGGCCCAGAGGGAAACTCCTTCATGACTGAACTGGTACCCAAAGCTGCACAAGGAGGTTCTCTTGTTTCCAAGGTGATAGCAGTTGATGGGGACTCTGGACAGAACGCCTGGCTGTCCTATCAGATCATTAAGTCCACTGATCCGGGACTTTTCAAAATCGATCTGCACAGTGGGGAGATAAGGACCCAGCGAGACATTTCTGATTCTGACAACATGAAACAGAACATTGTAGTCGCTGTAAAGGATAACGGACAGCCCTCCCTCTCTGCTACATGTTCAATGTTTTTACTGATTTCTGATAACTTGGCTGAAGTACCAGAACTGAAGGACATGGCTTATGAAGACAGCAGTTCTAAATTAACATCTTATCTGATCATCGCACTGGTATCCGTTTCCACCTTTTTCCTGACTTTCATTATTATCATTCTTGGATTGAGGTTTTGTCGGAGGAGAAAGCCCAGACTGTTATTTGATGGAGCAGTTGCTATTCCCAGCTCTTATCTCCCTCCAAACTACGCAGATGTGGACGGCACTGGAACTTTACGCAGCACATATAATTATGATGCGTATTTGACCACTGGATCTAGAACAAGTGATTTTAAATTTGTCAACTCTTACAATGACAACACACTGCCTGCAGACCAGACCCTGAGGAAAAATCCAACAGACTTTGAAGAAGTGTTTGGAGACCTTGATGTTTCCCCTGAGGTAGGCAGACTCTAGAGTTTCTTTTTGATTTTATCAAAGATCCAACTAAACAATTGTTACTCTGTAATTATTGCATATTGCATATTTTGAGCAGGACCTAGAATACATCTCAGACACAGGTCAAATGAATGGGGATACTCACGATGTGCTTCAGAGAGGCTGCTGATAAAAGGATATGGTAACAATGGAATGAATCAAGTGACCAATTTTATGATTGTAACCTTTGCTTGAGTTGAATTTTGTTGAGTGCAAGATCAAGCAATTCATTTGTATTCTTTCACTCCTTGTTTAAAAAAAAAAGAAAGAAAAAAAAGTGTTTGGGGACCTTGATGTTTCCCCTGAGGTAGACATGTAGTATTATTGACTTTATTATCCATAACAATGTTATCATTATCGTTTTAATCCACAGTTCCTCATATGAATCTTGTACTTGGTTAGTGTGGAATTTATTTATTAATAGATACACAATATATTTACAACTATTAACTCTGGTTTTGATCCAGAGTCGCAGTTCATTGCTTTGTTTGATTTGTTTGATTGATTGTTAATAAGAGCTTAAAAGACTTTACCCTTTCCATTTTCCGATGTTCAATATATCTTTGGTTTGTAACTACACTACTGCAGAACTTATTCACAGGTCGGATTGTGATGAACAGGAGTTCCACTTGCTTCACAACATTTTAATCTTACCTTTTTATATTGCATTATACGGATGCATCACAATGTTGCTAAAAGTATATCCACAACATATTGATAATTTTCCTGATAGATCAGTGGTAAAGGAATGCATATAATCCATAGGCACCCCACTGTCGTGTTGGCTAACCTTCAAATAACACTGAGAAACTTTGAACATTTGAATTTGTGAATTTGCATTCACAGATAGGATAAATATAATGTAATTAGGCCTGGGCGATATGGCTGAAAGACATATCACCATATAACTCGATCATCAACTATTGATCATTTGAATGACCTAAAAACACTAAGAATTACCAGGCTGGATTTAAACACTTCTGTTGAACACTTAATATGACCTTCCACTGTTCTTTATTGATAAATACTCCAATGTCGATACAATGAAAAACACTAAAATATTATGAAGTAAACTGTATTTGTGTAACAAACCCAGCTGCTAGATTCGGTGGTCCAGTCTCTTATTGAACATGTTTTATATTGATATTGATAAAAGTATATCACGATACGATAATTTATTGTTTTATTGCCCAGGCCTAAATGTAATAATAAAACGGTTAATAAAGAGTAGCCTAACCAAGTATGTGTACGTTGTCGCTAAAATTAAGTAAGCATTAACGATTCCCAAAGCAACGCAAATGGTCGATTTTTTTCGGCTTTAGCCCTGTCCATGGTGCTGAATGTACCTTTAAGACTCCGTATCTTCCAGCAGCAATCTGTTTTTATAACAACATCATGAAGCCTGTAGGCCTATGTCAAAGGCCTACGGTAATATTTCAAATGTCTTACTTGAAGACGGTCCATTTAACATTACTATAACTCAACCAACTAAACCAACCAAATGAGTAGGACTGAGTAAACACAAGAATCAGTTGACTTACAAAAAAAAAAAAAAAAAATGGATGGTATTGACAGTGTACGACGTACGCTGTCAACTTTTGAATGTGTTATATTCCGTTTGTACACACGGGGTCACTATACACTAGCAAAGGATTACACTGCGGGGGACACAACTCAGCCACAAGGAAGAACAAAGCTTCGCTATTTAGCGTAGGCCAACACACCGGCCAGAAGACGCTTTTAAATCTCGAGGACAAGGGTGTGTATTTTATCACACATTTGATTTAGCTCTGAATCGACATTGTGGAGTGCATTTTTCAAAGATGGAGTATACACATCTGTGTCTACACGGATGTCTGTTTTTATTTTCCGTCCTGCACTATGCACACACCGAAATTAGCTTTTCTATAGCGGAGGAAATGAAGATTGGATCTTTTATTGGAAACATACCCAAGGATCTGGGACTTGATGTGGGCACGCTATCTACTCGCAAGGCTCGTATCGAAAAGGGAAAGAACGACAGAAAGTATTGTGACATCAATCTGAGAACCGGAGACCTCATTGTTGCAGAGAGGATTGACAGAGAAGCGCTGTGTGGTGAAAAACATGCTTGTGTTCTCAAATTTGAGCTCCTTTTCGAAGCTCCGCTGGAATTACATCGTATAAATGTACAGATTCAGGATATAAATGATAATGCTCCGACTTTCCCAAAGGATATAATCAAATTCGAGATTACAGAATCAGCTGGCAAAGGAGCTCGGTATCGTGTCAATGCGGCTCATGACGCAGATATTGGTCAGAATGATGTTCAGAGCTATGCTCTTCAACGGAATAGCAACTTTGTCCTAAATATGCAAACAACGAGTGCGGGTAGGAAATATGGCGAGTTGGTTTTGGAAAAAGAGTTAGACAGAGAGGAGCAGCAGGAAATCCGGCTATTGCTCACGGCTCTAGATGGTGGTTCTCCTCAGAGATCAGGCACAGTAGTCATACACGTCATCGTTTTGGACGCTAATGATAACGCCCCAGTTTTTAGTCAAGCTGTGTATGAAGCAAGAATGGCGGAGAACTCTCCATTCAACACCGCGGTAATTACGGTGACCGCCTCGGACGCAGACGAGGGCGTCAATGGACAAGTTACGTACGAATTTAATCAAATGTCTGATAAGTCGCGCATGATGTTTTCACTCGATGAAACCACAGGCGAGATCACTGTGACAGGTACCATAGACTTTGAGGAGGGTTCCAAATATGAAATGTTTGTTGAAGCCAAAGATGGTTATGGCCTCACTTCAGATGCAAAGGTTATCATCTTCATAACCGATGTTAATGACAACCCTCCGACTATATCGTTAAAAACGTTGACCAATCCGGTGCCTGAGAACGTGTCACCTGGTACAGAGGTCGGAATCTTTAACGTAGAGGACAAAGACTCTGAGAAAAACAGTCAAGTTCGTTGCTCCATTCAACAGAATGTTCCATTTAAATTAATTCCATCAATCACAAGCTATTATTCTTTGGTAACAACGGATTACCTTGACCGTGAAATAGTGTCTAATTACAATATCACTATCACAGCCACTGATGAGGGCTCCCCTCCTCTATCTTCTATTACTATTTTTCACATTGATGTATCGGACGTCAACGACAACCCTCCTGTGTTTGAGGAACAGTCGTATAGCAGCTATGTCCCTGAGAACAACAAACCGGGCCACAGCCTGTGTTCTGTTAAGGCCCATGACCCAGACTGGAGACAAAACGGTACGGTGATCTATTCTCTTTTACCTGGTGAAGTCAACGGTGCTCCAGTTTCCTCTTATCTATCTGTTAATGGAGACACCGGAGTGATCCAAAGTGTCAGGTCATTTGATTATGAACAGTTTAGGAGCTTTAAAGTCCATGTTATGGCACGAGACAACGGCTCTCCTCCACTCAGCAGCAACGTGACTGTGAGTGTCTTCATAGCGGATGTAAATGACAACACTCCTCAGATACTTTACCCCGCCCCAGAGGGAAACTCCTTCATGACTGAACTGGTACCCAAAGCTGCACAAGGAGGTTCTCTGGTTTCCAAGGTGATAGCAGTTGATGGGGACTCTGGACAGAACGCCTGGCTGTCCTATCAGATCATTAAGTCCACTGATCCGGGCCTTTTCAAAATCGATCTGCACAGTGGGGAGATCAGGACTCAGCGAGACATTTCTGATTCTGACAACATGAAACAGAACATTGTAGTCGCTGTAAAGGATAACGGACAGCCCTCCCTCTCTGCTACATGTTCAATGTTTTTACTGATTTCTGATAACTTGGCTGAAGTACCAGAACTGAAGGACATGGCTTATGAAGACAGCAGTTCTAAATTAACATCTTATCTGATCATCGCACTGGTATCCGTTTCCACCTTTTTCCTGACTTTCATTATTATCATTCTTGGATTGAGGTTTTGTCGGAGGAGAAAGCCCAGACTGTTATTTGATGGAGCAGTTGCTATTCCCAGCTCTTATCTCCCTCCAAACTACGCAGATGTGGACGGCACTGGAACTTTACGCAGCACATATAATTATGATGCGTATTTGACCACTGGATCTAGAACAAGTGATTTTAAATTTGTCAACTCTTACAATGACAACACACTGCCTGCAGACCAGACCCTGAGGAAAAATCCAACAGACTTTGAAGAAGTGTTTGGAGACCTTGATGTTTCCCCTGAGGTAGGCAGACTCTAGAGTTTCTTTTTGATTTTATCAAAGATCCAACTAAACAATTGTTACTCTGTAATTATTGCATATTGCATATTTTGAGCAGGATCTAGAATACATCTCAGACACAGGTAAAATTAATGGGGATACTCACGATGTGCTTCAGAGAGGCTGCTGATGAAAGGATATGGTAACAATGGAATGAATCAAGTGACCAATTTTATGATTGCAACCTTTGCTTGAGTTGAATTTTGTTGAGTGCAAGATCAAGCAATTCAGTTGTATTCTTTCAGTCCTTGTTTTAAAAAAACAACAACAACAACACGTTGCTCCTTATGAACATTGGACCAAAGGAATAAAGATAAACTTCATCTCTTAATTCATGTATTTGATATGAAAATAAGGTGGCCATTAAACAATTTTGCAGTACATATTTGAGTTGTTATACGAGCATAAACAAAAATGATATATGTTATATCTTAGTCAGTTAATGAAAATTATATCTTATAGCACATTCGCAGCCAAAACATTGCAGTCATGCTGATGTAAAGAAGAATGTTCTGCCTCTGTCCGAGGCGCTGAATCTATATTATGACCCTGAATCCTTAAATGTTTCAAAGCACATACTGCCGTGTCTTTAATGACGTGTTTTTATTCATGTAATTTCCAATGTCTTCATTTTATATAACGTTGAGTCACTTAATTAAATGTACGCGCTTTATGTGTCATATCTCTGGTATACTCATGGTGTCAGTGTAGACCAGCAATGCGCTCTGATACCGACCCTGATGTCCGTACTGCTTATTGACGGGCTCGAGCACAAAGCCGAGGCTTGCACGCACGCAGACAAGGGTTGAAACAAGTAGGGAGAAAACCGACATCAGTAGCGTAGCTTCAATCGTCTATAAATGTTTTTTAGCGCGATTGAGAAGTTTATATTGTACAGCATTTGATCGAAAATGGAAAGCAAACATTGTGGATTATTTGGTTTTATCTTCTTTTTCATTGTCTTACTGCACTTCACAAATGGTGAGCTGGACTATTCGATTCAGGAGGAGATGAAGCATGGATATATCGTCGGAAATGTTGCAAAGGATTTTGGGATTGATGTGGGAAGACTGATCGTTCGAAAAGCTCGTATTCAGACGGAACGAAATAGCAGAGGGTACTGTGATATTAATCTTCGTACCGGAGACCTGACTGTCGCAAAGAGAATAGACAGAGAAGAGCTCTGTGGAGAAAAGGCTTCGTGTGTTCTCAAATTTGACCTTTTATTAGAATCACCCTTGGAATTACATCGCATATCACTGAAAATCGACGACATCAACGATAACACACCTCTGTTCCCAAAGGATACAATTAAACTGGAAATTAGAGAATCCGCTGTAAAAGGAGCTCGCTACCGCGTCAACGCGGCCCATGATGCAGATATAGGCCAGAACGGCGTCCAAAGCTACATTCTTCAGGAAAATATACATTTTATTGTAAATACACAAACCACAAGTGCTGGAATCAAATACGCCGAATTAGTATTAAACCATGAATTAGACAGAGAAGAACAACAGGAAATTAAATTATTGTTAACGGCTCTGGACGGTGGTTCTCCTCAGAGATCAGGTACTCTAACCATAGACGTCACTGTGTTGGACGCTAATGATAACGCTCCAGTGTTTAGTCAGGTCGTGTATGAGGCCAGTCTGCCTGAGAACTCTCCGTTGAAAACCCACGTGATCACTGTTAGCGCTACTGACGCAGACGAGGGCGTTAATGGAGAGGTTACATATGAATTTAACAAAATGTCCGATAAGTCACGTAAGCTTTTTTCACTTGATCAGAAAACAGGTGACGTTACTGTTATAGGTGACATTGACTTTGAAGAAGGATCGAAATATGAAATATATCTGGAAGCCAAAGATGGTTATGGTCTCTCTACAGATACTAAAGTCGTTATAAGTATAACTGACAACAATGACAATGTACCAATCATAACTTTACAATCGTTGACCAATCCAGTGCCTGAGAATGTGTCACCTGGTACAGAGGTTGGAATAATTAACGTGGAGGATATAGATTCGGATCAAAACCAACAGGTCCGCTGCTTTATTCAGCAAAATGTTCCCTTTAAACTAATTCCCTCTATAAAAAAATATTATTCTCTGGTGACCACGGATAAACTAGACCGCGAATTAATGCCTCATTATAATATTACAATTACTGCAATTGACGAGGGCACTCCACCTCTGTCCTCGTTTAAAACCGTTCAAGTCTCTATCGCTGACGTCAACGACAACCCACCTGTGTTCGAGGAACAGTCGTATAGCAGCTATGTCCCTGAGAACAACAAACCGGGCCACAGCCTGTGTTCTGTTAAGGCCCATGACCCAGACTGGAGACAAAACGGTACAGTGATCTATTCTCTTTTACCAGGAGAAGTCAACGGTGCTCCAGTCTCCTCTTATCTATCTGTTAATGGAGACACCGGAGTGATCCAAAGTGTCAGGTCGTTTGATTATGAACAGTTTAGGAACTTTAAAGTCTATGTAATGGCACGAGACAACGGCTCTCCTCCACTCAGCAGCAACGTGACTGTGAGTGTCTTCATAACGGATGTAAATGACAACACCCCTCAGATACTTTACCCTGCCCCAGAGGGAAACTCCTTCATGACTGAACTGGTACCCAAAGCTGCACAAGGAGGTTCTCTGGTTTCCAAGGTGATAGCAGTTGATGGGGACTCTGGACAGAACGCCTGGCTGTCCTATCAGATCATTAAGTCCACTGATATGGGCCTTTTCAAAATCGATCTGCACAGTGGGGAGATCAGGACCCAGCGAGACATTTCTGATTCTGACAACATGAAACAGAACATTGTAGTCGCTGTAAAAGATAACGGACAGCCCTCCCTCTCTGCTACATGTTCCATGTTTTTACTGATTTCTGATAACTTGGCTGAAGTACCAGAACTCAAGGACACAGCCTATGAAGATAGCAGTTATAAATTAACATCCTATCTGGTCATCGCGCTGGTATCTGTCTCCACCTTTTTCCTGACTTTCATAATTATCATTCTGGGATTGAGGTTCTGTCGGAGGAGGAAGCCCAGACTGTTATTTGATGGAGCGGTTGCTATTCCCAGTTCTTATCTCCCTCCAAACTATGCAGATGTGGACGGCACTGGAACTTTACGCAGCACATATAATTATGATGCTTATTTAACCACTGGATCTAGAACAAGTGACTTTAAATTTGCCACATCTTACAATGACAACACACTGCCTGCAGACCAGACCCTGAGGAAAAATCCAACCGACTTTGAAGAAGTGTTTGGAGACCTTGATGTGACCCCTGAGGTAGGAATTGTGGCAAATAAAAAAAGAGAAATACATTTTTTATCCGAAGCAAATATTTTGTAAAGGACCGTTTGACAGTTCAAATGAGCTGTGTCAGGCATGTTTTTGTCTTTGCAGGCCCACAAGTTGTTATCATGTGTATGTTTCCAATTTTCATTATTTAATAGTGCATAGTTGCTAAAGAAGCAGTTAAGGATTTAACAGACCTTTATTTCAGTGCTATAAGTGTAAGTAATCACCTTAACTTATATTCAGAAGTCAATGAAAAACGTTGATTTGTCATTTAAATTAACGATTTTCTCTCTACACTGTTCGGGGTAGATATCTTTGAATGGATTTGGGTGATAGATTAGTGATCGTCGAAGATATCCGAGACAATACTCTTGCTGTCACAGAAATCATCCTGTCTGGTTTCTGTATTATTATTATTTTACTTCCCCCTATAACTTTCTCAGTGCCCAGTCTGTAACCACTAGTCCCACTTTGTTGTTGAGTATTTGGTGGCTTCAGCATCTACTCAGCAGAGTTGTCTGTGTAATCTAAGGACTGCATGGTGCCACTATTTGTTGGCTGCTCCAACCCCTATGTTACTGCTACATTATTTCGAGGACTGACTGCGGTGTTGAACAATCTGCATGCTGAGCTCTGTCTGATGGATCTCTGTTACAACTGGCAACTGCATGCTGTGTCGCTGTCCATGGTCCTTGGATCGTTTTGGTTCTGTATCCCATTGGTACGCCATCGTGAATGCAATATTGGCCACTCATTCAATTTATATGAAGGGAAAATATTTTCACTAGGTATAATTTGTCCATTACCTATTCCATATGGTGCAAATACGTCGTACGTTATTGTTTAACTTAGTCAGAAGATAAAATAAAAATAACAAGTAAATATAAAAGCGTTTGGTGTTACATGAGCTAACGCCACTTTTAAATAGTTATAGTCCATGATGACTCAAGGTGTCGCTATGCTCCCGCAATACGTAATGGCATCGTCAGCCTTTCCACCCACAACCTCTTGATGAGTGGAGATGGCAGACAGACCCGGAGATTCATCGGACAGCGAAGGTCTATTTAGAGCCGATGGTCTTTCCGTTTTTGGATCGAATCAATCTATTTAGTACTGGTTAGAAATGCCGAAACTATCTTTTATAATTTTTAATACTCGTTTTACAACGATGGAATACAATGGATTTGGTCTTTGCGTGTTTTTATTCTTATTATTTGCGCGGAATTACGTTCATGGCGACCTGGACTATTCTGTTCAAGAGGAGATGAAAAGTGGATCTGTTATCGGGAATATCGCCAAGGATCTGGGACTTACATTGGACGTATTATCTGATAGGAAGGCTCGTATTGAATCAGAGGAAAACGAAAGGAGGTATTGTGATATCAGTCATAGAAGCGGAGAGCTCATTGTTTCAGAGAGAATCGACAGAGAGGAACAATGCGGAGAAAGGCCTTCGTGTGTTCTTAAATGCGAGCTGCTTCTGGAATCTCCATTGGAATTACACCGTCTATCACTGCAGATACAAGACATAAACGACAATGCACCGAGTTTCCCAACGGATATAATCAAGCTGGAAATCAGTGAATCTGCTGTCAAAGGAGCTCGGTATCGCGTCGATGCGGCCCATGATGAAGATATAGGCCAAAACGGTGTTCAGAGATACACTCTAAAACGGAATGACCACTTTGTTTTCAATATACAAACGTCAAGTGATGGTAGTAAATATGGCGAATTAGTTTTAGAAAAGGAATTAGATAGAGAGGAGCAGAAGGAAATCAAATTATTACTTTCGGCTCTAGATGGTGGTTCTCCTCAGAGATCAGGCACAGTAGTCATAGACGTCACTGTGTTGGACGCTAATGATAACGCCCCAGTGTTTAGTCAGGCCGTGTATGAGGCAAGCCTGCCTGAAAACACTCCGATAAAATCCCCTGTAATCACCGTTAGCGCTTCTGACTCAGACGAGGGTGTTAATGGAGAAGTTACGTACGGACTAGGACGAGTGTCTGACAAGTCACGAAAAATGTTTTCCCTTGATCGACAGACTGGAGAAATTTTTGTTGTAGGTAGTATAGATTTCGAGGAGGGATCAAAATATGAGATTATAGTTCAAGCAAAAGATGGATTTGGTATTTCTTCAGACGCTAAAGTAATTGTAAGAATTACCGATGTTAATGATAATGCCCCTGTCATTGCCTTGAAATCGTTATCCAATCCAGTACCAGAAAATGTATCACCTGGTACGGAGGTGGGAATTATCAACGTGCAGGATAGAGATTCAGAGAAAAACCGAAAGGTTAGGTGTTCTCTTCAACAACATGTTCCTTTTAACCTTATTCCTTCAATTAAAAACTATTATTCGTTGGTAACAACAGAGAAACTAGACAGGGAACTAGTGTCTGAATACAACATTACAATATCCGCCACCGATGAGGGCTCTCCTCCTCTGACGTCAGTCAAAGTTGTTCACATCTCAATAGCTGACGTCAATGACAACCCACCTGTGTTTGAGGAACAGTCGTATAGCAGCTATGTCCCTGAGAACAACAAACCAGGCCACAGTCTGTGTTCTGTTAAGGCCCATGACCCAGACTGGAGACAAAACGGTACAGTGATCTATTCTCTTTTACCTGGAGAAGTAAATGGTGCTCCAGTCTCCTCGTATTTATCTGTTAACGGAGACACCGGAGTAATCCAAAGTGTAAGGTTGTTTGATTATGAACAGTTTAGGAGCTTTAAAGTCTATGTCATGGCACGAGACAACGGCTCTCCTCCGCTCAGCAGCAACGTGACTGTGAGTGTCTTCATAACGGATGTAAATGACAACACTCCTCAGATACTTTACCCTGCCCCAGAGGGAAACTCCTTCATGACTGAACTGGTACCCAAAGCTGCACAAGGAGGTTCTCTGGTTTCCAAGGTGATAGCAGTTGATGGGGACTCTGGACAGAACGCCTGGCTGTCCTATCAGATCATTAAGTCCACTGATCCGGGACTTTTCAAAATCGATCTGCACAGTGGGGAGATCAGGACCCAGCGAGACATTTCTGATTCTGACAACATGAAACAGAACATTGTAGTCGCTGTAAAGGATAACGGACAGCCCTCCCTCTCTGCTACATGTTCAATGTTTTTACTGATTTCTGATAACTTGGCTGAAGTACCAGAACTGAAGGACATGGCTTATGAAGACAGCAGTTCTAAGTTAACATCTTATCTGATCATTGCGCTGGTATCCGTCTCCACCTTCTTCCTGACTTTCATTATTATCATTCTGGGATTGAGGTTTTGTCGGAGGAGAAAGCCCAGACTGTTATTTGATGGAGCGGTTGCTATTCCCAGCTCTTATCTCCCTCCAAACTACGCAGATGTGGACGGCACTGGAACTTTACGCAGCACATACAATTATGATGCGTATTTGACCACTGGATCTAGAACAAGTGACTTTAAATTTGTCAACTCTTACAATGACAACACACTGCCTGCAGACCAGACCCTGAGGAAAAATCCAACAGACTTTGAAGAAGTGTTTGGAGACCTTGATGTTTCCCCTGAGGTAGGCATTGTGGCAAATAAATTAAGAGAAATACAATTTTTATCTGAAGCAAATAGTTTGTAAAGGACCATCAGGCATGTTTTTATCTCTGCAGGCCCACATGGTGATATCATATGTTTCCGTTTTTCATTGTTAATAGTGTATGAAGTTGGTTATTTTGATGTTGCATTCCTATTAACAGTCCTACATTACATTATTTGTATTTATTTAATTAGCGTGTGAAAGAAAGTAGTTGTTGCTGAAGAAGCAGTTAAGGATGCACAGACTTTCTTTCAGGGCTATAAGTGTAAGCAACCACCTTAACTTAAATTCAGAAGTCAATGAAAAAAGTTGATTTGTCATTTTAAGTTAATGTTTTTCTCTCTACACTGTTTGGGATATATATTTTTGAATGGATCATCCTGTCTGGTTCCTATGCAGTTTTATTATATTCTCTTTGGCCAGTCTGTAACCACTAGTCCAACTTCGTTGTTGAGTATTTGGAGGCTTTCATACTCAGCAGAGTTGTCTTTGTAATCTAAGGACTGTATTGTGCCACTATGTGTTGGCTGCTCCAAACACTACTAATGTTACTGCTACATTATGTGGAGGACAGATGGTGTTCAACAGTCTGCATGCTGAGCTATGTCTGATGGAACTCTGCTGACTACCGCATGCTATGTCGCTGTCCATGGTGCTGGGATTATTTTGGTTCTACATCCCATTGCTATGCCACCGTGAATGCTATATTGGCCACAAATTAAATTTAAATGAAGGGAAAATTGTTTAACTCGCTGGAATTTGTCCATTACCTTTTCCATATGGTGCACATATGTCGTAAGTTATTGTTTAACTTAGTCAGAGGATAAAACAAAAAGCACAAGTAAATAGAATAGCGTTTGGTGTTACATGAGCTAACAACGCAGTCTCACTGCGAGTTCGTCAAAAATCGAAGCTTGGTCAGGGGCTTTTGGCGTTAAGTGCTGGCGCAAAGGTGTCCTGTGCGTCTTCATTCGACGCAGGGGTTTTTCAACTCATTACAATGTAATCCCTCCACGGCGAACAGTGTGTAACCCTAACCACTACTACCCTAACCCTAACCACTACTACCCTAACCATAACCCTAACCACTACCTAACCCTACCCTAACCCTAAAATGCGCTAGGCTACTTGCCCCTACCATCCTACGAAAAAATGATTAGCGGGAGCGCTATCCCTTGGCGTCAGATATCGCCGTGGAGGGATTACAAACCCCCTGCGTCGAATGAAGACGCACAAGGACACCCTTTGCCTCAGCAGTTAACGCCAAGAGCCCCTGGCGTCGATTTTTCACGAACTCGAAGTGAGCATGTGTTAGAGCTCACGCCACTTTTACATGTTTATACTCCGTTATGACTCAAGGTGTCGCTATGCGCCCGCAATAGATTCCAATGTAATATAATCGTCAGCCTTTCCCCCAACCACCTCTTAACGAGAGGAGAAGGCAGACAAACCCAGAGATTCGTCGAAAAGCGGCGGGCTATTAAGGGCCGATGTTCTATCCCTTTTTTCGATCGAATACATTTATTTAGACGGGGTTAGAAATCACGAAACTATATTTTATATAATTTAATACACGATTTGCAAGGATGGAATACAAAGGATTTGGTCTTTGCGTGTTTTTATTCGTATTATGTGCGCTGAATCACGTTCATGGCGACCTGGACTATACTGTTCAAGAGGAGATGAAGCGTGGATCTGTAATTGGGAATATCGCTAAGGATCTGGGACTTACATTGGACATATTATCTGCTAGGAAGACTCGTATTGAAACAGAGGAAAACGAACGGAGGTATTGTGACGTCAATCTTCGGAGCGGAGAGCTCATTGTTTCAGAGAGAATCGACAGAGAGGAACAATGCGGGGAAAAGCCGTCGTGTGTTCTCAAATTCGAGCTGCTTTTGGAATCTCCATTAGAATTACACCGCGTATCACTACAGATACAAGACATCAACGACAATGCCCCGAGTTTCCCAACGGATATTATCAAGCTGGAAATCAGTGAATCTGCTGACAAGGGAGCTCGGTATCGCGTCGATGCGGCCCATGATGAAGATATAGGCCAAAACGGTGTTCAGAGTTACACTCTTAAACGGAATGAACACTTTGTGTTCAATATACAAACGTCAAGTGATGGGACTAAATATGGAGAATTAGTTTTAGAAAAGGAATTAGATAGAGAGGACCAGAAGGATATCAAATTATTACTGTCGGCTCTGGATGGTGGTTCTCCTCAGAGATCAGGCACAGTAGCGATAGACGTCACTGTGTTGGACGCTAATGATAACGCTCCAGTGTTTAGTCAGGCCGTGTATGAGGCCAGTCTGCCTGAAAACACTCCGATAAAATCCCCTGTAATCACCGTTAGCGCTTCTGACGCAGACGAGGGTGTTAATGGAGTAGTTACGTACGGACTCGGACGGGTGTCTGAAAAATCACGAAAACTGTTCTCTCTTAATCGACAGACTGGAGAAATATTTGTTGCAGGTGATATAGACTTTGAGGAGGGATCAAAATATGAGATTATTGTTCAAGCAAAAGATGGATTTGGTATTTCTTCAGACGCTAGAGTAATTGTAAGAATTACCGATGTTAATGATAATGCCCCTATCATTGCCTTGAAATCGTTATCCAATCCAGTACCAGAAAATGTATCACCTGGTACGGAGGTGGGCCTTCTTAACGTGCAGGATAGAGATTCGGAGAAAAACCGAAAGGTTAGGTGTTCTCTTCAACAACATGTTCCTTTTAATCTTATCCCTTCAATTAAGAACTATTATTCTTTGGTAACAACAGAGAAACTAGACAGGGAACTAGTGTCTGAATACAACATTACAATATCCGCCACCGATGAGGGCTCTCCTCCTCTGACGTCAGTCAAAGTTGTTCACATCTCAATAGCTGACGTCAACGACAACCCACCTGTGTTTGAGGAACAGTCGTATAGCAGCTATGTCCCTGAGAACAACAAACCGGGCCACAGCCTGTGTTCTGTTAAGGCCCATGACCCAGACTGGAGACAAAACGGTACAGTGATCTATTCTCTTTTACCTGGAGAAGTAAACGGTGCTCCAGTCTCCTCTTATCTATCTGTTAATGGAGACACCGGAGTGATCCAAAGTGTCAGGTCGTTTGATTATGAACAGTTTAGGAGCTTTAAAGTCTATGTCATGGCACGAGACAACGGTTCTCCTCCACTCAGCAGCAATGTGACTGTGAGTGTCTTCATAACGGATGTAAATGACAACTCTCCTCAGATACTTTACCCCGCCCCAGAGGGAAACTCCTTCATGACTGAACTGGTACCCAAAGCTGCACAAGGAGGTGCTCTGGTTTCCAAGGTGATAGCAGTTGATGGGGACTCTGGACAGAACGCCTGGCTGTCCTATCAGATCATTAAGTCCACTGATCCGGGACTTTTCAAAATCGATCTGCACAGTGGGGAGATCAGGACCCAGCGAGACATTTCTGATTCTGACAACATGAAACAGAACATTGTAGTCACTGTAAAGGATAACGGACAGCCCTCCCTCTCTGCTACATGTTCTATGTTTTTACTGATTTCTGATAACTTGGCTGAAGTACCAGAACTCAAGGATATGGCTTATGAAGACAGCAGTTCTAAATTAACATCCTATCTGATCATCGCACTGGTGTCCGTCTCCACCTTTTTCCTGACTTTCATTATTATCATTCTGGGATTGAGGTTTTGTCGGAGGAGAAAGCCCAGAATGTTATTTGATGGAGCAGTTGCTATTCCCAGCTCTTATCTCCCTCCAAACTATGCAGATGTGGACGGCACTGGAACTTTACGCAGCACATACAATTATGATGCTTATTTAACCACTGGATCTAGAACAAGTGACTTTAAATTTGCCACGTCTTACAATGACAACACACTGCCTGCAGACCAGACCCTGAGAAAAAATCCAACAGACTTTGAAGAAGTGTTTGGAGACCTTGATGTTTCCCCTGAGGTAGGCAGACCCTAGAGTCTCTTCTTAATATTTTCAGAGATTTAACACAAAAATGTACACTTTGTAATTATTCATTGTTTCACACTCACTTTGTTAAGCATTTACAACACAAAAACATGGTGAAGGCAGATCTATCCATTTGAAAGGTGTTTTGTTCATACCCCAATATCATGCAAGTTTTGAGCAGGACCTGGAATACGTTTCTTGCACATAATAATTGGGATAGCTGAGAAAAATATAATGATTTCATTTAATTTCCTTAGGATTCAGTTTCCATATCATCATTAAGGAAATTATACATGTTACATGATAGTAGGTTTGAGAAGAATAAAATATCACTTCACAATCGCAGCCAAATACTGCAATTTGTCATTCTGATGAATGTTCTGCCTTTCTCCGAGGCACTGACGTTATATTTTGACCCTGAATCCTTTAATCTTTCAAAGCACATACCGCTGTGTTTTTTTTATTGTAATTGATTGTATTACGTGTATTGATCAAATTCAATGTACACACTTGATGTGTTATGTCTCTGATATACTCATGGTGTCAGTATAGACCAGCAAAGCGCTGCGACCCCTCATGTCTGTCGTGCTTATTGACGGACTCGAGCACAAAGCCAAGGCTTGCATGCACGCACACATGGTTTGAAAATAGTAAGGAGTAAACCAACTCCAGTAGCGTTGTTTCAATACGGTGTAGTGTGGTAGATAAACCGCATTTAACACTATAACTTAAATAAGAGAGTTCGAGGAGACCGGAGCAAGAATGACAAAAGACTTTATTTTTACTCGCGAACAAGTAAGAGCAAAGCCGAGTTGGTTTGACAAAGAACTGGAGTGCTGGTCACGGGCCCCTCCTTATATCTCCCTTTCTGTCCATTGAGGAGGTTGTTCTTTAGGTATCGATATCCCCCGCACACACCATGTTTTAATTAGTCTCACGAACAATCAGTTGTTGTTCTAGTTTCCCTCCTGGCCCGCATCCTGTCTCCCAGGAATTCCTGTGACCCTGTGATCTATCAACAGTTTTTTGGACCCAGGAATGGGGTGTCCTGTTGGTCTTTTCCCCTAGGCTAGCATCTGGTCACCTGATCTTTGACCTCTATGTCAGTGGGTAAGCACAGATAGGTTAATCGATAGACTTTGTGGCACCCTTTTAGGCCCTCTGTTAGAGAGGAGTGGGGACTTGTCTTCTTGAGCTTTTCTTCACCATTATTATATTTATATAGCATATAGGCCAGATGAAAAGTATATGTTAGCATAATAATGTAAGGTAAATTTTCTTCCATATATCCCCCCTTTGGGACTTACCAAGTCCCAATAACATAGAACAGTAGTACATTTCTATCAATTAATCTATAGGACATTCTGTCGGCCACTAGACAAGTAGTCAGCATCACATCTGGTTATCAGAAAAAACCTAGCCTTAGTCAGGACTCGCAACCTGTAAGGTTTTTCAGGGTTTTCAACCTGTTTTTAGGTAAAAAAGATTACCAGATGTGATACCTCATTCAAGTATAGTGATCCCTGCAATTGGTACACACAATTTATAAGACCCGTATAATCATAAGACTACAGTGTTCTACCCTCAGTCCATTCGGCGTACGATTATATCAAAAATATATACGTAAAAAAGTAAGAATAATAATCACAACTAACGTAAATATGTGTGATACAAGATTGAAAAAGCATGCATTGTGAGTTAATACAAAGTAAGAACAGTAACATAAGAACAAAATTAGTAACATAAGAATACATTTGAAATCTCCTTCAGGCATATGCGGTTTTGAATGGTTCAGGTGATTTTAAACAATACTATGCAATGACAAACATAACCCTCATTGGTTGTTTTCAAGTAATAAACTCATCATTCAAGTAAACCAGGTAGCCTATATTGATTCTCTTATATAGGTGTCGAACGCCACAGGGCTGGGTACTATTCTACGTAGTTCAGGCTGTAGGCCTACTCATCTTCCGCTTCGCTCTGATCTATCTCTCCATAGAGCTTCCATTCCCCATCTTTTGACTCTTCTATGCTAGTTATCATGATGGCCATCTCCTTAGAGAGCCTGGACGTTATTACTGATCTGACTATAGGGATGCAACAGCAGAAGATCAATCCTACCACAATTAATATTATTGAAAGTGCTAAACCCACTTTGGCTAGCATCGCTCCCCATGCACCAAGTTTTAAATCCATCCATCCAAACATATGCTGTCCATGGCCTGCGTTATCTTTTACCTCCTTTCTTAGTCTTTTGAGGTTATTCATTGCAAGGGTGAATGATCCATCTGGAGCGGTGTTATTTGGGATGAAGGTACAGCACATTTCACCTATAAGAGCACACACTCCTCCCTTCTCTGCTAAGAGCCAATCCAAGGCTTGTCTATTTTGCCAAGCCACAGCACTTGTGGCTTTCAGCTGTTCACCTAAAGCGGATAAGGCATCATCCGTGTAGTTGATAAACCTTTGTTGATTGTAATAAATGTAGTTGATCCATTCCACATTTTTTGAGATTCCGATTGCTGGTATTATTGATTCAAAACCTGCTGCTATTTCATTTCGTGCCTTAAATTCTTCAGGTATGCCTCTGGGTTGTCCTATTTTGTCAATTTTTATGTCCTTGTCCGGTTCATATGCTCTTTTTCGCCTGTTTAGGTCAGTACTTTTTGTGTCACCGATAGCGTCATTTATGGATGGTAATATTGCAATCTCTGTAACCACTTGCACTCTTGCACATCTGCCTCTCCACAATTTACCAAGTGAGGGACGAAGAATGTTGTTGCCGCAGATCCAAAACTGATCTGCCACCACTTTGTCTTGGCTTACGAATGTATTATCGCCCCACAAGGTTGACATGTATGCCTTTTTAGCCATTTGCTGAGGGCTTTGTAGGTGCTGGTCCCCTTTAATGACAGGTGGTTGTTCTCGCAGTAGTTGCCTGTTGATACCGTATCTTGTGATATTCCAAATTATTTCACACTGTTCCTCTGGCATGGTGCCTACATCGCTGGCCTCCTCGCTTTCTTCGTCGTTTTGGTAGCATTCTAATCGCTCCTCTATTTGGAAATCTGTTCCCATTGGTAGTGTCACTTCGCCTATTGCATTTGATAGAGTTATGTCCATTTCTCGACATCTTTTCATTATTTCGTTTAGAGGATTTCCCTCCCATTTATCTTCAAAATATACGTTGTATTTACTCGATCCTAAGTACAATAAACATTGCATTGAACATACAACGTGCTTACGGGGAGCAACACCTTCTGTTCGTGTTTTATTTGAATTGACCTGTTTGTTATTGAATTGCTGTCTCCACTCGTCTCTGCACAATTCCCAATTGTATTTAGTATTTATTACATACAAAGCATTCTGATAATTTCTACTACATAAATAACAGTTATCTGCCTCTATCTGTTTTCCGGTGTATTCTACCCATTTATACCAACTATTTTCTTTTGCTTGTTTGAACAACTGGTCTGTTGTTTGCGCCCTTACCCTAATGCGTCCAGAGGCGTCAGGTTTATACTGTAGGGATCTTGTTTTTGGGGAGCGCCCAATATTTTCAAAGTTCTTTTTATTCTCAGGGATGAGTGCCTGCTTTACAATAGTCTCTTCAAGGCATATTGGTGTCAATGTTAAGATTTCAACCGCAATAGTTTCAGACGCAAATGTCGATATTTTGATCTTATTTATCATAATTTCGGAATTGACCATCGATTTTTCAGTTGCCAGTGTTTCTAAGTTATTTTCTGCTAGCATTGTTTGTCTGTTTTGTCTTACTCATAAAGGTAGCTGCTTTACCATTTGTTTCTAGTGTGGTTATTGGCTCATTCATGATTGTTGTTTCTTCTCTGATGGAAGTTACATTAGTGATTGAAGATTGTGCAATTTCCTCGATATTAGAAGTTACATTAATCTCACCTGCATCTAGAGTTGAGTTTAATCTATTAGCGGTTATTAGTGGATCTTTCCCAATACGTCTAACTGGAGCTTGATCTACCTTAGCGGTGGTTATGGTTGTATTTACTTTGTCATTAGCTGGGGTTTTTTCTGACTCGCTTTGTTCAGGTGCAACGACCTTACCCTGTTGGCTTTTGGTTATACAAGGGGCTTCTGCAATTAGTGTCAAATTGATTGTCATTGCTGACTCTATTTTAGGAAACAAATATTTTTCCATTGTTAGTTTATACTCGCCACTGTCGTAGTCCCATGGTTTTTGTGATTCTACTGTCAAACACCAGTACGTTGGTTCTTTTTGAATTTTCACTTCACATTGATGTTTCCCCAAAGCTAATTGACCATGCTTCTGGAAAGCAAGTGCGCATAGCATTACGTTACCTATCTTGACAGAAAAAGTAATTTGTTCATTAACCTGGTTCAGTCTTTGTGGTGGTACCTGAGCGTGAAAGACTATTCTCTCTGTCCCCTGAACTATTCCTGAATGTCTCTGGGCTGGACTTTCCTGTGTTTCTGTCACATTTCCTTCAGCTGCTTCTTGGCTGTTCCAGGTCTGTCCAGTCTCTGTAGTTTCATTCTTCCTCTGGATCTGTCCTTGCACCAGCGGAATCTGGCACAACCCGTAAAGGATCAGCAGCAGGCACACCATCTTCAGCATCGTTGTGTGGCTGTTGCTCCTGGCTCGGCTGGGTCTGGTCCTGGGGTAGTTGGTCAGCTCCGGGCGTGTCTGCATCTGGCTCCTCCTCACGCTCCTCCCTCGTCCTTGGTGGAGCAGCTCTGGTGCAGTGGTTGAGATGGTACCATGTGGCACTTCCTTCCACCTGGATGGCTGTTGGTGTTGCCTTGGTGACTTTGTATGGTCCTTCTCTCCTGGGCTGGTTCCACTTTCTCCGGAACACTCTTAGGTACACCTGGTCACCTGGCTCCACCCCTCTTGGTGGTTCCTCCTCCAACTCTGGTACTCGGTCTTTCTCCTGTTGGAATATAAGCTTATGTATAGAAGTCAGCTGTCTTATATACTTTCTCAATTCGATTTCCAATTGTTCTAATGGAGGTCCCTTGTGGGGCCCTCGAATGATAGGTGAAGGCATGGGTCGACCCGTAAGCATTTCATGCGGGGTTAGATGTGTTGTTCTGTTAGCTTGCATGCGATAACTCATTAGTGCTAGTGGTAGTGCATCAATCCAATTCAATTTAGTGCTTGCACAGATTTTGTTAATTTTTGTCTTGAGCGTCCCATTCACTCTTTCCACCATACCTTGTGATTGAGGATGGTAGACGCAACCTAACCTTTGTTTGACATGCAAATACTGAATCACTTGTTTGAGTGTTTTCTGAATAAACGCTGCACCATTGTCTGAGCTAATCTCAGACGGGATTCCAAACCTTGGCATGACTTCTCTAGTCAGAAACTTGATTACTGTAGCCGCGCTTTGGTCTTTTGATGGGACTGCTTCTACCCATCTGCTGAACCTGTCAATGATAACTAACATGTACCTTTTACCATTTACACTTTTAATCATGTCAACATAGTCCATGACCAAATGTCTGAATGGTCCTTCAGGTGTGGGAATGTGTCCCAACGGAGTAGTTATTGTTTTCCTTACATTGTTTTTTGCACATACTTCACACTCATTTAGCTGGTTATCAATCATTGTCTGCAAGTATGGTGAAGAAAAACCTTGTTTTCCAATTCTCCTCAATACCTATCATTGTCTGCAAGTATGGTGAAGAAAAACCTTGTTTTCCAATTCTCCTCAATACCTCCCCCCTTGCGCAATGGTCAAAACCATGCGCATTAGTATCCCCAACGGTGCCAGCATCATCCCGCTATGGGTTCTCCATAACCCTGTGGAAGTGCGTACAGCACCCCTCTTCAACCACACATGTTTTGCTCACAGACACCAGCTTTCTCCTTCATGCGGACATCATCCTCATTAAATGATAAACAAACCTAACAATGCCGTTGGTGCAACCACCTTTGAGGTCCCTAACCTTAACTATCTTTGATTGAAGCCAATCTATTGGGAAGGGAATTCAAAGCCAGTATATCCAAAACCAAAGGTTGATATTGGTGGGTTTACCCTCAACCGCCTTAAAACCACACTGTTCCCGAGTTTTAACCGAAAACGTCACATACCGTGAGTCTGTATATATCGTGAAAGTCTTATAAACAAAAACGCAACATGCCTCATTCTAAGTCCACTGCTTCCGCTGCCTGAGCCAACATATCTGACTCCTGTTCCTCCTCCACCTTTCACCTCACCCGGCTCTTCCTATGATGGTTGCAGCTCGTCACTTCATGATCAAGTGAGTCAGTGCTCACAGTGACTCTGCCAAGTAATCGTGACTGTGCCTGCCTTAGGTTGTCCCTGGTTTCAAGGTGGGATCTTACCCGTCGTTGGCTAACCAGCCTTCCATACTGGCTTACTGCAGGATGCCGGGCCTGGGATACAATCAGTTTCCACCCATTAGGTGGTATGGATTGCAAAGTGGAGGAATGGAAACAGATTCTTCTTCCCCAGCTACTCATGCAGCCAAGTGTTTGCGAAACAGAGACACAGCAGGGTGCTTATCCTGTGTGTGTGTGTGTGTGAGGAATAATGGGGCGAATCAAAAAGTAACTTTCTAACAGAGTTAAAAATATTGTATTATCAAATGCTAACATTTTATCAAAGCGTTCCAGCAGTGGTATTGGCATTTGAAAGGTAAACCCACTACTTCTGAATGTAAATTGAGAACCTAGCATGGAGGAACCCTTCCCAGCAGATGTAGCGCCAATCTACTAGTTACTGGTACTGTTCTTGATTCTATATTTTAATTGATGTATTTTTACTTTTTCAGTTTATTAAGCATTCCAGCATTTTGCATTCCAGTCTTATTCTTATCATACCCATATCTATTCAATTACCTTTTTTAGTGTGATTATTATTATTTTTATTTATTTATTTTAAATTTAGAAAACACTGATCACAACTTAAACTTCCTTAAATGCATGACACTTATTTTTTATTCATACTTTTTAGGTTAAATCACTTGGTTAATTGCAACACTGTCTTTAATTGTCCTTATAACCTCCTTTTGAACTTTGCTGTTCATCCATGAATGATAACTGTTGTCCTAGGAAGACTAAAACTAATCAAAACTGCACCTGAAAAAGAAAAGTAATTAGGCATAATATGAATATCTGAATATCTTTTATAAGTTAGTAATTGGTTGACAAGAATGTAATCATAATCAATTATAGTAAAGACCATTTCCTTGTTAACATGTCTTCCCCCACTCTGAGTAGAGGAGTAACCTCCCTTATCTCGGCCCTGACATACACAAGTAGACAGGCTCACACTCAAACACCTGGTTCTTTCCTCCCCCACTCTTCCACCGTGGACAACCTGAATTAGAAATTTGGATAACATTTTATCTTATTTATTTAGTCTAATTGTAGGTATTGTAGATTATCACCTCTAATTTTTGACATCACTTTTTAATATGATGTCCGTTATTACCGTACTCCCTCAAGAAATATTTTATTTGTGTTATCTTTTTGGTACTTAAGCCTTGTCAAGTCTGTTGAACTGTGCATTAACTCCGCCCTCCCCGAGCCCTTTTAGGGCGGGTCCTTCTGCTCAGATTGGTGAGAGAGGATTTTCCCTGAACTCTTAGAAAGAGTCCCCAGCGCTGGTTGACCCCTGGACTTCTGTGGAGGAGCGGTGTGCATGCTATGGACAACTTTAAATGCTAATTGTTCATGTTATGGAGTCTAGACAATAACCCCTAGTATCCTTGACCCATAAGGGGTCCCGCCTGTCCCCGGTTGTTGCTCCCTTGTTCTTGGTGTCCCTGGTAGCTGTTGCCGTTTGAACATAAAAATAAAAAATCACAATATTTAAAATTTGCATCTTCAATATTAGGCGACTCACTTCTGCTTTGACCGTTACTTAATTCACAATTCTGCTTTATTCTTCTACCCAATTGTCTCTTTTCCTTACCCCAACGATTTAATCTCGGATGACCTAATCATTTATTCTACCTATTGTTCGAATTTGATATTGTCCAACCTTTGCTACACCTCTACCCTCTGTATACCACATCAAACGTGCATATGACTTATTCGAATAAAGTAAAACCCAGTTTAATTTTTACATACTTATAGCTACCCGAGTCCCTGACCTGTTCATTACTATTTCCATTTTTCTATACCATTACAAAAACAGTGTTATTATATCTATCTAGTTTTTCATTTGTCAACATCAAATCGATACAATATTCCCATTTTCTAATAGTGATTGACTCAGATACCCACCCGTGTTGAAGACATGAGTGGATCTCTGACCCCCATAAGACAGGGTTCGCGAATGTGCTCTATCAGATGGAACACTGTCTCCCTCCCCCTATGGGGGTGAAATACAGCCTGTGAACCTATCCCCCCAAAGGTGCCACAAAGACAGGCGCATTCCCGCAGACACAGAGACGCAGGATGTGATTTTCCCATTACTTGTTAACTATTCCCGAATGTCTCGGGGATAGTCTGTCTTATAACTCTTCCATTGCTTTCCTAATTCCTTTATAACAGTCCATGCGTATGGGTGGGCCTTTCCCTCCTTGTGTTACACAATCCTTATCTTTTTCTCCATCTTGCTTGATATCCCCTTTACTGTCCACTTTCTCATCTCCATTCAACATTTCCTTAGCTGTTCTTTATCTTTCTTCATCTCTCTCCTTCCTTTTGGAACAAGGCTAGCACCAACTTCTCCCTCTCCATTTTCTCTACTTCCTTTTTTCCTTGTTTGTTAACCCTGTAATTCCTTATCATTACCTCCATGTCCATACACATCACTCCATCAAAAGCTCCTCCCTTTGGCCACTTTGTGCCCGATGTTGCTGTTCTCTTTTCCCACTTCTCTGAGATCTTCTTTATCTCATCTTTAAGCAGTGGACAATCTCTACCCAAAATCTCCACTGCTGTAGGTGCCATATTTATTTTCTTAGGTGTACAAACACTATTTCCTTAATACAATTTGTTTGAGTTTATTCTACTCGTTAGTTAAAATTTTCCTTGTCTCTGCCGATTGGAATGTGCTCCCCTCCCACCTTTGCCGATTCTTACTTCTGCTCTGCTCCTGGGCTCTTGCCCCCACCCTTCCTAACCTCTAGCCTGTCCTTTTCTCCTGATCAGACAAAACCAGGGGGTTTACACATCTACTTCAGACAAATCAATTATTACCGATTCTATTTATTCCTACTATCGAAGTGCTTTCTATACGCTTTTCCAGCACTTCTCTGTCTCTCCAATTTATTTGCGACAGAATAAAAGAAAAGAAAACGGGCTGCACAAGTCTCCGAGGTGACTTAACCCTACCGCGGCTTGAATGCAGAAAGAAAATGACTTATACAACTTTTTATAGTTTGTCGTAGAACGGTCGAATTTGTTGCACAAGGTTCTGAGTGGAACTAGTCACTAACTCGCCTTTAATTACAAAAAAAAGTTTGACTGTAGCCAGTCTTTTGTTTAAAACAGGAACGGCCAATTATACAAGGTTCTGAGCGACTGCAGAACGTACAGATCGATAAGGCGTTTTTATAGCCCGTCAAAATTTAGATCAACATAGACAAACACTATATGCGCATTTATATAAGGTTCGAAAATATTGCCTACTCTAACATTCCGATTTTCAATTTTGGAATTTTAACTTAATTTAGTATTTTGTTTTGTAGTTTGCCAATACTCAATACTCTGCTGCTTCGTTAGCTAGGCGTAAAGTCCTAGGCTTCTCTACCGCTTGATTCAGTTCAGCTTAGCACAGAGGCGATATCCAATTTTTATACTCCCACCTTTTACTAACCAAGTAAGCTTATCTTATATTGGCAGCATCCGTAGAGTTGGTTCTAGTGCCCCCACAGAACCGATCTCAGTATTCTGACCCTTATTATCCGCAAGGCGGTATACCTGAGACCTTTAGGCGCTGACTGACATCACTGTCCCTCTCTAACAGAGGCGGCGCCAGCGGGCAGCCCACTTCTTTCCGTCCTCCTTAACTAGAAACTAGCTGTTTTAAAACCAGGGCTAAGGATCCGAAACCTTGATTACCGGAACTTTTACTAAAAAACCAGGATATAGAATCCACGACTCCGATCAACCAGAACTTTTCTCAAAGAACCAGGTTCAAGATAGCAAAACTCTTAATCTACCAGAACTTGCTCAAAGAACCAGGTTCAAGAATCCCAACCTCTCCCCAGCACCAAAACAACTAATTTCCTTAAGGCCGCGACTGAGGAATCCCACTCCTGACCCTTAACTCCAATTAGGGTTGATCAGAAGCAACCCTACTAATCTATCCCACAACAGAATCTGATTTCTGGGGGTGATCTAGGGACCTGCGAGCGCTGTCCTATTGGAACTTTTCCACTAATTCGTTCCTTTAGCCGACAGTTCACAGGAATTTACAGGCCTACTTATCCAAAACACCAAAACAATAACTGTACCAAGTTAAAACCACAGATCCTTTGAGTTAGTAAACCACAGAGCATGTATGGTTAGTGCGCGCACGTCATTCCTCCACAGGGCTCCTCTCTCTTTTTCTATAACTAATGGTTCGTTAATTGAAGAGTCACTTTACCTGCTGCTTAGCGTTCGGACAGGGCAGGAACAGATCACACAATTTTTCTATATAATGATAAGACACAGCTTACCTTTTTAAGATGAGTGGCCACTCTATTGTGTGATCCGTCCGGACCCCGTCCTGCAGCACAGCAGCTGGCGTGTCCCTGTTATCCAATCCTGTTCGTGACGCCAAATATGTGGTAGATAAACCGCATTTAACACTATAACTTAAATAAGAGAGTTCGAGGAGACCGGAGCAAGAATGACAAAAGACTTTATTTTTACTCGCGAACAAGTAAGAGCAAAGCCGAGTTGGTTTGACAAAGAACTGGAGTGCTGGTCACGGGCCCCTCCTTATATCTCCCTTTCTGTCCATTGAGGAGGTTGTTCTTTAGGTATCGATATCCCCCGCACACACCATGTTTTAATTAGTCTCACGAACAATCAGTTGTTGTTCTAGTTTCCCTCCTGGCCCGCATCCTGTCTCCCAGGAATTCCTGTGACCCTGTGATCTATCAACAGTTTTTTGGACCCAGGAATGGGGTGTCCTGTTGGTCTTTTCCCCTAGGCTAGCATCTGGTCACCTGATCTTTGACCTCTATGTCAGTGGGTAAGCACAGATAGGTTAATCGATAGACTTTGTGGCACCCTTTTAGGCCCTCTGTTAGAGAGGAGTGGGGACTTGTCTTCTTGAGCTTTTCTTCACCATTATTATATTTATATAGCATATAGGCCAGATGAAAAGTATATGTTAGCATAATAATGTAAGGTAAATTTTCTTCCATAGTAGCTCAACTGGAAATAGTTTTTAGTGCAATCGACGAGTGTGTATTGTACAGCTTTCGAACGAAAATGGAAAACAGACATTGTGGATTTTACGGTTTGATCTTCGTTGTCATTGTCTTAGGCCTAGGCCTACTGCACTTCACAAATGGCGAGCTGGACTATTCGATTCAGGAGGAGATGAAGCTTGGTTTTATCATTGGAAATGTTGCAAAGGATTTTGGGATTGATGTGGGGAAAATGACTGCTCGCAAAGCTCGTATTGAGACGGAAGAAAATAGCATCGGTCACTGTGATATAAATCTTCGTACCGGAGACCTGACTGTCGCGAAGAGAATAGACAGAGAAGAGCTCTGTGGAGATAAGGCTTCTTGTGTTCTCAAATTTGAGCTTCTATTGGAATCACCCTTAGAATTACATCGCATATCACTGAAAATCGACGACATAAACGATAATACACCACTGTTTCCGAAGGATACAATTAAACTGGAAATTGGGGAATCCGCTGACAAAGGAGCTCGTTATCGCGTCAACGCGGCCCATGATGCAGATATAGGTCAGAACGGCGTTCAAAGCTACATTCTTCAGGAAAATATTCATTTTATTTTAAATAAACAGACCACAACTGCTGGAATAAACTACGCTGAATTGGTTTTAAATCAAGAATTAGACAGAGAGGAACAACAGGAAATTAAATTATTGTTAACGGCTCTGGACGGTGGTTCTCCTCAGAGATCAGGTACTCTAACCATAGACGTCACTGTGTTGGACGCTAATGATAACGCTCCAGTGTTTAGTCAGGCCGTGTATGAGGCCAGCCTGCCTGAAAACACGCCGTTGAAAACCCACGTGATCACTGTTAGCGCTACTGACGCAGACGAGGGCGTTAATGGAGAGGTTACATATGAATTTAACAAAATGTCCGATAAGTCACGTAAGCTTTTTTCACTTGATCAGAAAACAGGTGAAGTGACTGTTATGGGTGAAATTGACTTTGAAGAAGGATCGAAATATGAAATATATGTAGAGGCAAAAGATGGTTATGGTCTCTCTACTGATACTAAAGTTATTATAAGTATTACCGACGCAAATGACAATGCACCAGTCATATTGTTAAAATCGTTGACTAATCCAGTGCCTGAGAATGTATCACCTGGTACAGAGGTTGGACTAATTAACATCCAAGATAAAGATTCTGAAGAAAACCGACAAGTTCGCTGCAGCATTCAACAAAACGTGCCGTTCAAACTAATTCCCTCTATCAAAAACTATTATTCTCTGGTGACCACGGAAAAGCTAGACCGCGAATTATTGCCTCATTATAACATTACAATTACTGCCATCGACGAGGGCTCTCCACCTCTGTCCTCGTTTAAAAACGTTCAAGTCTCTATCGCTGACGTCAACGACAACCCACCTGTGTTTGAGGAACAGTCGTATAGCAGCTATGTCCCTGAGAACAACAAACCGGGCCACAGCCTGTGTTCTGTTAAGGCGCATGACCCAGACTGGAGACAAAACGGTACAGTGATCTATTCTCTTTTACCTGGTGAGGTCAACGGTGCTCCAGTCTCCTCATATATATCTGTTAATGGAGACACCGGAGTGATCCAAAGTGTCAGGTCGTTTGATTATGAACAGTTTAGGACCTTCAAAGTCTATGTTATGGCACGAGACAACGGCTCTCCTCCGCTCAGCAGCAACGTGACTGTGAGTGTCTTCATAACGGATGTAAATGACAACACTCCTCAGATACTTTACCCCGCCCCAGAGGGAAACTCCTTCATGACTGAACTGGTACCCAAAGCTGCACAAGGAGGTTCTCTGGTTTCCAAGGTGATAGCAGTTGATGGGGACTCTGGACAGAACGCCTGGCTGTCCTATCAGATCATTAAGTCCACTGATCCGGGCCTTTTCAAAATCGATCTGCACAGTGGGGAGATCAGGACCCAGCGAGACATGTCTGATTCTGATAACATGAAACAGAACATTGTAGTCGCTGTAAAGGATAACGGACAGCCATCCCTCTCTGCTACATGTTCAATGTTTTTACTGATTTCTGATAACTTGGCTGAAGTACCAGAACTGAAGGACATGGCTTATGAAGACGGCAGTTCTAAATTAACATCTTATCTGATCATCGCGCTGGTATCCGTCTCCACCTTTTTCCTGACTTTCATTATTATCATTCTGGGATTGAGGTTTTGTCGGAGGAGAAAGCCAAGACTGTTATTTGATGGAGCGGTTGCTATTCCCAGCTCTTATCTCCCTCCAAACTACGCAGATGTGGACGGCACTGGAACTTTACGCAGCACATATAATTATGATGCATATTTAACCACTGGATCTAGAACAAGTGACTTTAAATTCGTCACGTCTTACAATGACAACACACTGCCTGCAGACCAGACCCTGAGAAAGAATCCAACAGACTTTGAAGAAGTGTTTGGAGACCTTGATGTTTCCCCTGAGGTAGGCATTGTGGCAAATAAATTAAGAGAAATACTATTTTTATCTGAAGCAAATAGTTTGTAAAGGACCGTCAGGCATGTTTTTATCTTTGCAGGCCCACATGGTGATATCATATGTTTCCGATTTTCATTGTTAATAGTGCATGAAGTTGTTTTTTTTGATGTTGTATTCCTATTAACAGTCCTACATGACATTATTTGTATTTATTTAATTAGCGTGTGAAAGAAAGTAGTTGTTGCTGAAGAACTAGTTGAGGATGGACAGACTTTCTTTCAGGGCTATAAGTGTAAGTATCCACCTTAACTTAAATTAAGAAGTCAATGAAAAAAGTTGATTTGTCATTTTAATTCATGTTTTTCTCTCTACACTGTTTGGGATAGATATTTTTGAATGGATCATCCTGTCTGGTTCCTATGCAGTTTTATTATATTCTCTTTGGCCAGTCTGTAACCACTAGTCCAACTTTGTTGTTGAGTATTTAGAGGCTTTCGCATACTCATGCCACTATGTGTTGGCTACTCCAACCACTACTAATGTTACTGCTACATTATGTGGAGGACAGATGGTGTTCAACAGTCTGCATGCTGAGCTATGTCTGATGGAACTCTGCTGACTACTGCATGCTATGTCGCTGTCCATGGTGCTGGACCACCGTGAATGCTATATTGGCCACAAATTAAATTTAAATGAAGGGGAAATTGTTTAACTCGCTGGAATTTGTCCATTACCTTTTCCATATGGTGCACATATGTCGTAAGTTATTGTTTAACTTAGTCAGAGGATAAAACAAAAAGCACAAGTAAATAGAATAGCGTTTGGTGTTACATGAGCTAACAACGCAGTCTCACTGCGAGTTCGTCAAATCTTCATTCGACGCAGGGGTTTTTCAACTCATTACAATGTAATCCCTCCACGGCGAACAGTGATAAGTGTGTAACCCTAACCCTAACCACTACTACCCTAACCATAACCCTAACCACTACTACCCTAACCCTACCCTAACCCTAAAATGCGCTAGGCTACTTGCCCCTACCATCCTACGAAAAAATGATTAGCGGGAGCGCTATCCCTTGGCGTCAGATATCGCCGTGGAGGGATTACAAACCCCCTGCGTCGAATGAAGACGCACAAGGACACCCATTGCCTCAGCAGTTAACGCCAAGAGCCCCTGGCGTCGATTTTTCACGAACTCGAAGTGAGCATGTGTTGGAGCTCACGCCACTTTTACATGTTTATACTCCGTTATGACTCAAGGTGTCGCTATGCGCCCGCAATAGATTCCAATGTAATATAATCGTCAGTCTTTCCCCCAACCACCTCTTGACGAGAGGAGAAGGCAGACAAACCCAGAGATTCGTCGAAAAGCGGCGGGCCATTAAGGGCCGATGGTCTACCCCTTTTTTCGATCGAATACATTTATTTAGACGGGGTTAGAAATCACGAAACTATATTTTATATAATTTAATACACGATTTGCAAGGATGGAATACAAAGGATTTGGTCTTTGCGTGTTTTTATTCGTATTATGTGCGCTGAATCACGTTCATGGCGACCTGGACTATACTGTTCAAGAGGAGATGAAGCGTGGATCTGTAATTGGGAATATCGCTAAGGATCTGGGACTTACATTGGACATATTATCTGCTAGGAAGACTCGCATTGAAACAGAGGAAAACGAACGGAGGTATTGTGACGTCAATCTTCGGAGCGGAGAACTCATTGTTTCAGAGAGAATCGACAGAGAGGAACAATGCGGGGAAAAGCCGTCGTGTGTTCTGAAATTCGAGCTGCTTTTGGAATCTCCATTAGAATTACACCGCGTATCACTGCAGATACAAGACATAAACGACAATGCACCGAGTTTCCCAACGGATATAATCAAGCTGGAAATCAGTGAATTGGCTGTCAAAGGAGCTCGGTATCGCGTCGATGCGGCCCATGATGAAGATATAGGCCAAAACGGTGTTCAGAGATACACTCTAAAACAGAATGACCACTTTGTTTTCAATATACAAACGTCAAGTGATGGTAGTAAATATGGCGAATTAGTTTTAGAAAAGGAATTAGATAGAGAGGACCAGAAGGATATCAAATTATTACTGTCGGCTCTGGATGGTGGTTCTCCTCAGAGATCAGGCACAGTAGCGATAGACGTCACTGTGTTGGACGCTAATGATAACGCCCCAGTGTTTAGTCAGGCCGTGTATGAGGCCAGTCTGCCTGAAAACACTCCGATAAAATCCCCTGTAATCACCGTTAGCGCTTCTGACGCAGACGAGGGTGTTAATGGAGTAGTTACGTACGGACTCGGACGGGTGTCTGAAAAGTCACGAAAACTGTTCTCTCTTAATCGACAGACTGGAGAAATATTTGTTGCAGGTGATATTGACTTTGAGGAGGGATCAAAATATGAGATTATTGTTCAAGCAAAAGATGGATTTGGTATTTCTTCAGACGCTAGAGTAATTGTAAGAATTACCGATGTTAATGATAATGCCCCTATCATTGCCTTGAAATCGTTATCCAATCCAGTACCAGAAAATGCATCACCTGGTACGGAGGTGGGCCTTCTTAACGTGCAGGATAGAGATTCAGAGAAAAACCGAAAGGTTAGGTGTTCTCTTCAACAACATGTTCCTTTTAACCTTATTCCTTCAATTAAGAACTATTATTCTTTGGTAACAACAGAGAAACTAGACAGGGAACTAGTGTCTGAATACAACATTACAATATCCGCCACAGATGAGGGCTCTCCTCCTCTGACGTCAGTTAAAGTTGTTCACATCTCAATAGCTGACGTCAACGACAACCCACCTGTGTTTGAGGAACAGTCGTATAGCAGCTATGTCCCTGAGAACAACAAACCGGGCCACAGCCTGTGTTCTGTTAAGGCCCATGACCCAGACTGGAGACAAAACGGTACAGTGATCTATTCTCTTTTACCTGGAGAAGTAAACGGTGCTCCAGTCTCCTCTTATCTATCTGTTAATGGAGACACCGGAGTGATCCAAAGTGTCAGGTTGTTTGATTATGAACAGTTTAGGAGCTTTAAAGTCTATGTAATGGCACGAGACAACGGCTCTCCTCCACTCAGCAGCAACGTGACTGTGAGTGTCTTCATAACGGATGTAAATGATAACACTCCTCAGATACTTTACCCCGCCCCAGAGGGAAACTCCTTCATGACTGAACTGGTACCCAAAGCTGCACAAGGAGGTTCTCTGGTTTCCAAGGTGATAGCAGTTGATGGGGACTCTGGACAGAACGCCTGGCTGTCCTATCAGATCATTAAGTCCACTGATCCGGGACTTTTCAAAATCGATCTGCACAGTGGGGAGATCAGGACCCAGCGAGACATTTCTGATTCTGACAATATGAAACAGAACATTGTAGTCACTGTAAAGGATAACGGACAGCCCTCCCTCTCTGCTACATGTTCTATGTTTTTACTGATTTCTGATAACTTGGCTGAAGTACCAGAACTCAAGGATATGGCTTATGAAGACAGCAGTTCTAAATTAACATCCTATCTGATCATAGCGCTGGTATCCGTCTCCACCTTTTTCCTGACTTTCATTATCATCATTCTGGGATTGAGGTTTTGTCGGAGGAGAAAGCCCAGAATGTTATTTGATGGAGCGGTTGCTATTCCCAGCTCTTATCTCCCTCCAAACTATGCAGATGTGGACGGCACTGGAACTTTACGCAGCACATACAATTATGATGCTTATTTAACCACTGGATCTAGAACAAGTGACTTTAAATTTGCCACGTCTTACAATGACAACACACTGCCTGCAGACCAGACCCTGAGGAAAAATCCAACAGACTTTGAAGAAGTGTTTGGAGACCTTGATGTTTCCCCTGAGGTAGGCAGACCCTAGAGTCTCTTCTTAATATTTTCAGAGATTTAACACAAAAATGTAAACTTTGTAATTATTCATTGTTTCACACTCACTTTGTTAAGCATTTACAACACAAAAACATGGTGAAAGATTTGAGGCAGATCTATCCATTTGAAAGGTGTTTTGTTCATACCCCAATATCATGCAAGTTTTGAGCAGGACCTGGAATATGTTTCTTGCACATAATAATTGGGATAGCTGAGAAAAATATAATGATTTAATTTAATTTCCTTAGGATTCAGTTTCCATATCAGCATTAAGAAAATGATACACGTTACATGATAGTAGGTTTGAGAATAATAAAATATCACTTCACAATCGCAGCCAAATACTGCAATTTGTCATTCTGATGAATGTTCTGCCTCTCTCCGAGGCACTGACGTTATATTTTGACCCTGAATCCTTTAATCTTTCAAAGCACATACCGCTGTGTTTTTTTTATTGTAATGTCGTGTTTTTGTCATTGTAATTGATTGTATTACGTGTATTGATAAAATTCAATGTACACACTTGATGTGTTATGTCTCCGATATACTCATGGTGTCAGTATAGACCAGCAAAGCGCTGTTACAACGACCCTCATGTCTGTCGTGCTTATTGACGGACTCGAGCACAAAGCCAAGGCTTGCATGCACGCACACATGGTTTGAAAATAGTAAGGAGTAAACCAACTCCAGTAGCGTTGTTTCAATACGGTGTAGCTCAACTGGAAATAGTTTTTAGTGCAATCGACGAGTGTGTATTGCACAGCTTTCGAACGAAAATGGAAAACAGACATTGTGGATTTTACGGTTTGATCTTCGTTTTCATTGTCTTAGGCCTAGGCCTACTGCACTGCACAAATGGCGAGCTGGACTATTCGATTCAGGAGGAGATGAAGCTTGGTTTTATCATTGGAAATGTTGCAAAGGATTTTGGGATTGATGTGGGAAAAATGACAGCTCGCAAAGCTCGTATTGAGACAGAAGAAAATAGCATCGGTCACTGTGATATAAATCTTCGTACCGGAGACCTTACTGTCGCGAAGAGAATAGACAGAGAAGAGCTCTGTGGAGAAAAGGCTTCTTGTATTCTCAAATTTGAGCTTCTATTGGAATCACCCTTAGAATTACATCGCATATCACTGAAAATCGACGACATCAACGATAACACACCACTGTTCCCGAAGGATACAATTAAACTGGAAATTAGAGAATCCGCTGACAAAGGAGCTCGCTATCGCGTCAACGCGGCCCATGATGCAGATATAGGCCAGAATGGCGTTCAAAGCTACATTCTTCAGGAAAATATACATTTTATTTTAAATAAACAGACCACAACTGCTGGAATAAACTACGCTGAATTGGTTTTAAATCAAGAATTAGACAGAGAGGAACAACAGGAAATTAAATTATTGTTAACGGCTCTGGACGGTGGTTCTCCTCAGAGATCAGGTACTCTAACCATAGACGTCACTGTGTTGGACGCTAATGATAACGCCCCAGTGTTTAGTCAGGCCGTGTATGAGGCCAGCCTGCCTGAAAACTCTCCGTTGAAAACCCACGTGATCACTGTTAGCGCTACTGACGCAGACGAGGGCGTTAATGGAGAAGTTACATATGAATTTAACAAAATGTCTGATAAGTCACGAAAGCTTTTTTCACTTGATAAGAAAACAGGTGAAGTGACTGTTATGGGTGAAATTGACTTTGAAGAAGGATCGAAATATGAAATATATGTCGAGGCAAAAGATGGTTATGGTCTCTCTACTGATACTAAAGTTATTATAAGTATTACTGACGCAAATGACAATGCACCAGTCATATTGTTAAAATCGTTGACTAATCCAGTGCCTGAGAATGTATCACCTGGTACAGAGGTTGGACTAATTAACATCCAAGATAAAGATTCTGAAGAAAACCGACAAGTTCGCTGCAGCATTCAACAAAACGTGCCGTTCAAACTAATTCCCTCTATCAAAAACTATTATTCTCTGGTGACCACGGAAGAACTAGACCGCGAAGTACTGCCTCATTATAACATTACAATTACTGCCATCGACGAGGGCTCTCCACCTCTGTCCTCGTTTAAAAACGTTCAAGTCTCTATCGCTGACGTCAACGACAACCCACCTGTGTTTGAGCAACAGTCGTATAGCAGTTATGTACCTGAGAACAACAAACCGGGCCACAGCCTGTGTTCTGTTAAGGCCCATGACCCAGACTGGAGACAAAACGGTACAGTGATCTATTCTCTTTTACCTGGAGAAGTCAACGGTGCTCCAGTTTCCTCTTATCTATCTGTTAATGGAGACACCGGAGTGATCCAAAGTGTAAGGTTGTTTGATTATGAACAGTTTAGGAGCTTTAAAGTCCATGTTATGGCACGAGACAACGGTTCTCCTCCACTCAGCAGCAATGTGACTGTGAGTGTCTTCATAACGGATGTAAATGACAACACTCCTCAGATACTTTACCCCGCCCCAGAGGGAAACTCCTTCATGACTGAACTGGTACCCAAAGCTGCACAAGGAGGTTCTCTGGTTTCCAAGGTGATAGCAGTTGATGGGGACTCTGGACAGAACGCCTGGCTGTCGTATCAGATCATTAAGTCCACTGATCCTGGACTTTTCAAAATCGATCTGCACAGTGGGGAGATCAGGACCCAGCGAGACATTTCTGATTCTGACAACATGAAACAGAACATTGTAGTCACTGTAAAGGATAACGGACAGCCCTCCCTCTCTGCTACATGTTCCATGTTTTTAATGATTTCTGATAACTTGGCTGAAGTACCAGAACTGAAGGACATGGCTTATGAAGACAGCAGTTCTAAATTAACATCCTATCTGATCATCGCACTGGTATCCGTCTCCACCTTTTTCCTGACTTTCATTATCATCATTCTGGGATTGAGGTTCTGTCGGAGGAGAAAGCCCAGAATGTTATTTGATGGAGCGGTTGCTATTCCCAGTTCTTATCTCCCTCCAAACTATGCAGATGTGGACGGCACTGGAACTTTACGCAGCACATACAATTATGATGCATATTTAACCACTGGATCTAGAACAAGTGACTTTAAATTTGCCACGTCTTACAATGACAACACACTGCCTGCAGACCAGACCCTGAGGAAAAATCCAACAGACTTTGAAGAAGTGTTTGGTGACCATGATGTTTCCCCTGAGGTAGGCAGACTGTAGAGTTTATTCCTGATATGTTCATTGATCCAACACCAAAGAATGTACTTTGTAATAATTCACTGTTTTAGACTTGCTGATTGTTAAGCATTTACAACACAGAGACAAAGTGTCACATGTGAGGCTGATGTGGTTTGGGTGTTTGACGCCCTTGTTGTGTTCATACCTCGATATCATGCATATTTTGAGTAGCACCTGAAATACTAATAGGGATAGTCACACGAGATGATTTAGATAGGCCATGAAAAATATAGAGTGTATTAAATCAATTTACCCTTTTTACATTTGCAACCTTTCATCGAGATGAGTTTGGTTTGGAACCAGAGAAGGCAATTAATTTGCATTCTTGCACTCCTTCATTATAATGTACTATAGATAAACATGTTGCTGCTTGTGAACTTTTCATCAAAGAAATACAGATTCACTTTTCATTATTCAATAAATGTATTGATATGAATAGAATGTGTGCCTTAAACTATAATGCAATCAATATTTTAGTAGTCATATGAGCATGAAAATTTTTTTTTTTATATGCTCGTAGGTTTAAGAATAATATCTATAAGTTCACAATCGCAGCCAAAACATTGCAGATCTGTCACGCTGATGTAAAGAAGAATGTTCTGCCTCTGTCCGGGGTGCTGACTTCATATGATGACCCTGAACCCTTTATGCTTCAAAGCACATCCCGCTGTGTCTTTGTATTGTATTGGCATGTGTTCTTGTTTTTATCATTCGTAATATCTTCATATTATAGTCTGTTGAGTAAATGGATTGCATATACACGCATTATGTGTTATATCCCTGGTATACTCATGGTGTCACTATAGACCAGCAAAGCTCTACGATACCGACCCTCATGTCCATAGCGCGTATTGACGGGCTCGAGCACAAAGCCAAGGCTTGCATGCATGCACGCAGACAAGGGTTGAAACTAGTAGGGAGAACACCGACTTCAGTAGCGTTGCTTTGATTGGATGTAGCTCAACTGGGAATTGTTTTTAGTGTGATCGACAAGTCACGACAGTGTGTTAGACAGCTCTTGTACGAAAATGGAACACATACATTGTGGATTTTACGGTTTGATCTTATTTTTCATTGTCTTACTGCACTTCACAAATGGCGAGCTGGACTATTCGATTCAAGAGGAAATGAAGCATGGATCTATCATTGGAAATGTTGCAAAGGATCTTGGGATTGATGTGGGAAGAATGATTGCTCGCAAAGCTCGTATTGAGACAGAACGAAATATAGCATACTGTGATATAAATCTTCGTACCGGAGACCTGACCGTCGCGAAGAGAATAGACAGAGAAGAGCTCTGTGGAGAAAAGGCTTCGTGTTTTCTCAAATTTGAGCTTCTATTTGAATCTCCCTTAGAATTACATCGTATATCACTGAAAATCGACGACATCAACGATAACACACCACTGTTCCCGAAGGATACAATCAAACTGGAAATTACAGAATCCGCTGTAAAAGGAGCTCGCTACCGCGTCAACGCTGCCCATGATGCAGATATAGGCCAGAACGGCGTTCAAAACTATATTCTTCAGGACAATATACATTTTATATTAAATACTCAAACCACAAGTGCTGGAATCAAATACGCTGAATTGGTTTTAAATCAAGAATTAGACAGAGAAGAACAACAAGGAATTAAATTATTGTTAACGGCTCTGGACGGTGGTTCTCCTCAGAGATCAGGTACTCTAACCGTAGACGTCACTGTGTTGGACGCTAATGATAACGCCCCAGTGTTTAGTCAGGCCGTGTATGAGGCCAGCCTGCCGGAAAACTCTCCGTTGAAAACCCACGTGATCACTGTTAGCGCTACTGACGCAGACGAGGGCGTTAATGGAGAGGTTACATATGAATTTAACAAAATGTCAGATAAGTCCCGAATGCTGTTTTCACTTGATCAGAAAACAGGGGACGTTACTGTTATAGGTGACATTGACTTTGAAGAAGGATCGAAACATGAAATATATATAGAGGCCAAAGATGGTTATGGTCTCTCTACAGATACAAAAGTTATTATATTTATTACAGACGCCAATGATAATGCTCCAATCATATCGTTAAAATCGTTGACCAATCCAGTGGCTGAGAATGTATCACCTGGTACAGAGGTTGGAATAATTAACGTGCAGGATATGGATTCAGAACAAAATCGACAGATCCGCTGCTTTATTCAGGAAAATGTTCCATTTAAACTAATTCCTTCCATCAAAAACTATTATTCTTTGGTGACAACGGATAAACTAGACCGTGAATTAATTCCTCATTATAACATAACAGTTACTGCTATCGACGAGGGCTCTCCTCCGCTGTCCTCGTTTAAAACCGTTCAGGTCTCTATCGCTGATGTAAATGACAACCCACCGGTTTTTGATGAACAGTCATACAACGCGTATGTTTCTGAAAACAACAAACCAGGCCACAGCCTGTGTTCTGTTAAGGCCCATGACGCAGACTGGAGACAAAACGGTACAGTGATCTATTCTCTTTTACCTGGTGAGGTCAACGGTGCTCCAGTTTCCTCTTATCTATCTGTTAATGGAGACACCGGAGTGATCCAAAGTGTAAGGTCGTTTGATTATGAACAGTTTAGGACCTTTAAAGTCTATGTAATGGCACGAGACAACGGCTCTCCTCCACTCAGCAGCAACGTGACTGTGAGTGTCTTCATAGCGGATGTAAATGACAACACTCCTCAGATACTTTACCCCGCCCCAGAGGGAAACTCCTTCATGACTGAACTGGTACCCAAAGCTGCACAAGGAGGTTCTCTGGTTTCCAAGGTGATAGCAGTTGATGGAGATTCTGGACAGAACGCCTGGCTGTCCTATCATATCATTAAGTCCACTGATCCGGGACTTTTCAAAGTCGATCTGCACAGTGGGGAGATCAGGACCCAGCGAGACATTTCTGATTCTGACAACATGAAACAGAACATTGTAGTCGCTGTAAAAGATAACGGACTGCCCTCCCTCTCTGCTACATGTTCCATGTTTTTACTGATTTCTGATAACTTGGCTGAAGTACCAGAACTGAAGGACATGGCTTTTGAAGATAGCAGTTCTAAATTAACATCTTATCTGATCATCGCACTGGTATCCGTCTCCACCTTTTTCCTGACTTTCATTATTATCATTCTGGGATTGAGGTTTTGTCGGAGGAGAAAGCCCAGACTGTTATTTGATGGAGCGGTTGCTATTCCCAGCTCTTATCTCCCTCCAAACTATGCAGATGTGGACGGCACTGGAACTTTACGCAGCACATACAATTATGATGCTTATTTAACCACTGGATCTAGAACAAGTGACTTTAAATTTGCCACGTCTTACAATGACAACACACTGCCTGCAGACCAGACCCTGAGGAAAAATCCAACCGACTTTGAAGAAGTGTTTGGCGACCTAGATGTTTCCCCTGAGGTAAAAAAAAAAAAAAAAAGTGTTTAACTCCTCATATGCTCCTCCTTCAGCTTCTCTCCATTGCAGCTCATATTGGGCGCTCTCTTTGGCAGTCAACATTGTATCATGCATCGTTTTCACATCAATTTGGTCTTTGCTGGCACAAATGGTGATATTCTTGTATACTTATTATTTTCACTATTCAATTGAGTACAGTTAGCCCCATTTTGTTGTTGAGTTTTTGGAGGATTCAGCATCTACTCTGCAGCGTTTTCTGTGTTATCCGAGGTCTTTATTATTATAACATGTGTTAGCTACCACTATCTAACTGCTACACTATGTGCACTGACTGTGGTGTTGAACGACCTGCATGCTGAGCTTTGTCTGATGGATCTCTAGCTGTCACTACTGACCGACTGCATGCTATGTCACTGTCCATGGTCCTTGGATGTCCTTTCGCCGCTGTTTAACGTTGTAATGTCTTCGTAAATACTATACCATTTATTTCATATTATCTATGCATAATTGTATTGATTTCCAAAGAATTTGTTTCATTATTGAAAAAAGCCTTTTATGGTTTCCCTTTTTAGCTAAATTACAAGTCCATAAAAAACGACGGTGAAAGGAAAACTAAATTCAATAGAAGTCCTTTGGTGTTACATGATTCATGTCCACACTCAATTTGTTATACTTCCTACTGACTCATGGTGTCGCTATGCACCAGCAATTGAGTTCAACAGAATACAACCGTCTGCATTTCCACCCACCATATAATGACGCGAGCAGAAGGCTACAAAGCTTGGACATCGAGCTCGAGCGGTATTTAAGTCGAATGATCTTTTTCGTTCCTTCTATCAAATCCATTTCGTCAGAGCGTTGTTGGCAATCTCGAAACAGTATTTATTTGGTATATTGTTCTGTTTTACAATGGAACATAGTCGGTTGGGTCTTTGTGTCATTTTCTTTTTCTTTTTTGGACTGCATTTCGTTCATGGCGACCTGAGCTATTCGGTTCAAGAGGAGATGGAGCGTGGATCTGTAATTGGAAATATCGCGAAGGATCTGGGATTGGATGTCGGAGTATTATCTATTCGTAAGGCTCGTATTAAAATGGTGGGAAGTGAACGGAGGTATTGTGATGTCAATCTTCGGAGCGGAGAGCTCATTGTTTCAGAGAAAATCGACAGAGAGGAACAATGCGGAGAAAAGCCGTCGTGTGTTCTGAAATTCGAGCTCCTTTTGGAATCACCCTTGGAATTACACCGTGTATCACTACAGATACAAGACATAAACGATAATGCACCGAGTTTCCCTACGGATAAAATCAAGCTGGAAATAAGCGAATCTGCTGTCAAAGGAGCTCGGTATCGCGTTAATGCTGCTCATGATGAAGATATAGGCCAAAACGATATTCAGAGTTACACTCTTCAACGGAATGACCACTTTGTTTTCAATATACAAACTACAAGTGCTGGAAGTAAATATGGCGAATTGATTCTCGACAAGGAGTTAGACAGAGAGGAGCGGAAGGAAATGAAATTATTGTTAACGGCTCTGGACGGTGGTTCTCCTCAGAGATCAGGGACTCTAACCATAGACGTCACTGTGTTGGACGCTAATGATAACGCCCCAGTGTTTAGTCAGGCCGTGTATGAGGCCAGTCTGCCTGAGAACTCTCCGTTGAAGTCCCTCGTTGTCACTGTAAGCGCAACGGACGCGGACGAGGGAATCAATGGAGAAGTAACATATGGACTAGGCCGGATATCTGATAAATCAAGGAAATTGTTTTCACTTGACAGACAGTCTGGAGAAATATTCGTTACAGGTGACATAGATTTCGAAGATGGAATTCAATATGAAATGTTTGTTGAGGCCAGAGACAGTTATGGTCTCTCTTCAGATACAAAGGTAATAATAAGTGTGACTGATGTGAACGACAACTCACCAATGATTTCTTTAATATCGTTGATTAATCCTGTACCAGAAGACGTGTCACCTGGTACAGAGGTGGGACTTATTAACGTGCTGGATAGAGACTCTGGAAATAATCAAAAGGTCCGTTGCACCATTCAACAAACCGTTTCTTTTAAACTTATTCCTTCCATCGAAAATTACTATGCTTTGGTAACAACAGAGAAACTAGACAGGGAACTAGTGTCTGAATACAACATCACAATATCCGCCGCTGATGAGGGCTCTCCTCCTTTGTCATCAGTCAAGGTTTTTCACATCTCAATAGCTGACGTCAACGACAACCCTCCTATGTTTGAGGAACAGTCGTATAGCAGCTATGTCCCTGAGAACAACAAACCGGGCCACAGCCTGTGTTCTGTTAAGGCCCATGACCCAGACTGGAGACAAAACGGTACAGTGATCTATTCTCTTTTACCTGGTGAAGTCAACGGTGCTCCAGTCTCCTCTTATCTATCTGTTAACGGAGACACCGGAGTGATCCAAAGTGTCAGGTCGTTCGATTATGAACAGTTTAGGAGCTTTAAAGTCTATGTAATGGCACGAGACAACGGCTCTCCTCCACTCAGCAGCAATGTGACTGTGAGTGTCTTCATAACGGATGTAAATGACAACTCTCCTCAGATACTTTACCCTGCCCCAGAGGGAAACTCCTTCATGACTGAACTGGTACCCAAAGCTGCACAAGGAGGTGCTCTGGTTTCCAAGGTGATAGCAGTTGATGGGGACTCTGGACAGAACGCCTGGCTGTCCTATCAGATCATTAAGTCCACTGATCCGGGACTTTTCAAAATCGATCTGCACAGTGGGGAGATCAGGACCCAGCGAGACATTTCTGATTCTGACAACATGAAACAGAACATTGTAGTCGCTGTAAAGGATAACGGACAGCCCTCCCTCTCTGCTACATGTTCAATGTTTTTACTGATTTCTGATAACTTGGCTGAAGTACCAGAACTGAAGGACATGGCTTTTGAAGATAGCAGTTCTAAATTAACGTCTTATCTGATCATCGCGCTGGTATCCGTCTCCACCTTTTTCCTGACTTTCATTATCATCATTCTGGGATTGAGGTTTTGTTGGAGGAGAAAGCCCAGAATGTTATTTGATGGAGCGGTTGCTATTCCCAGCTCTTATCTCCCTCCAAACTACGCAGATGTGGACGGCACTGGAACTTTACGCAGCACATACAATTATGATGCTTATTTAACCACTGGATCTAGAACAAGTGACTTTAAATTTGCCACGTCTTACAATGACAACACACTGCCTGCAGACCAGACCCTGAGAAAAAATCCAACAGACTTTGAAGAAGTGTTTGGAGACCTTGATGTTTCCCCTGAGGTAGGCAGACTCTAGAGTTTCTTCCTGATATTTTCATAGATCCAACACAAAAAATTGTTTTACACTTGCTCATTGTTAAGCATTTACAACACGGAGATAACGTGTGAAATTTGAGGCAGATAGTGGCTTGGGTGTTTGACTCCCATCCAAAAGGTTTTGTGTTCATATTCCAATATCATGCATGTTTTGAGCAGGACCTAGAATTCGTCTCAGGCAGGTTCAACTACTTGGGAAACTAACAGGGTGCTTCAGAGAGCCTGATAAAATGTTATCGTTATATGGAATGAATCACGAGACCCATTTTACGATTGCAAACTTTGCTTGAGTTGAATAGTACAAGATCAAGCAATTAATTTGAATTATTGTAGTCCTTTTTTTAAGATAAACCTGTTGCTCCTTGTGAACATTGGATCAAATAAATAAAGATTTGCTTTTCATTTGCTATAAATGTATTTGAACATAGGTAAAAATATATACATGTTATATGTTAGTCGGTATAAGAATAACAACTAGCTTTCCACAATCGCAACCAAAACATTCCATTCATGCTGATGTAAAGAAGCGTGTTCTGCCTCTGTCCGAGGTGCTGACATTATATTTTGACCCTGAACCCTTTAATGTTTCAAAGCAAATACCGCTGTGTCTTTGTATCGTAATTGTGTGTTTTTGTTCATGTCATTTCCATTGTCTTCATATTATTTAACGTTGAGTTATTACATTTAATGTACACGCTTGATGTGTTATGTCTCTGGTATACTCATGGTGTCAGTGTAGACCAGCAAAGCCCTCTGATACCGACCCTCATGTCCGTACTGCTTATTGACGGGCTCGAGCACAAAGCCGAGGCTTGCATGCACGCAGGCAAGGGTTGAAACAAGTAGGGAGAAAACCGACATCAGTAGCGTAGCTTCAATCGTCTATAAATGTTTTTTAGTGCGATTGAGAAGTTTATATTGTACAGCTTTTGAACGAAAATGGAACACATACATTGTGGATTTTACGGTTTGATCTTATTTTTCATTGTCTTACTGCACTTCACAAATGGCGATCTGGACTATTCGATTCAAGAGGAGATGAAGCATGGATCTATCATTGGAAATGTTGCAAAGGATCTTGGGATTGATGTTGGAAGAATGACAGCTCGAAAAGCTCGTATTCAGACAGAACGAAATAGCAGAGGGTACTGTGATATTAATCTTCGTACTGGAGACCTGACTGTCGCAAAGAGAGTAGACAGAGAAGAGCTCTGTGGAGAAAAGGCTTCGTGTGTTCTCAAATTTGACCTTTTATTGGAATCACCTTTAGAATTACATCGCATATCACTGAAAATCGACGACATCAATGATAACACACCACTGTTCCCGAAGGATACAATTAAACTGGAAATTAGCGAATCCGCTGACAAAGGAGCTCGCTATCGCGTCAACGCGGCCCATGATGCAGATATAGGCCAGAACGGCGTCCAAAGCTACATTCTTCAGGAAAATATACATTTCATTTTAAATACACAAACCACAAATTCTGGAATTAAAAACGCTGAATTGGTTTTGAATCAAGAATTAGACAGAGAGGAACAACAGGAAATAACATTATTGTTAACGGCTCTGGACGGTGGTTCTCCTCAGAGATCAGGTACTCTAACCGTAGACGTCACTGTGTTGGACGCTAATGATAACGCCCCAGTGTTTAGTCAGGCCGTGTATGAGGCCAGCCTGCCGGAAAACTCTCCGTTGAAAACCCACGTGATCACTGTCAGCGCAACCGACGCAGACGAGGGCGTTAATGGAGAGGTTACATATGAATTTAACAAAATGTCAGATAAGTCACGAAAGCTTTTTTCACTTGATCAGAAAACAGGTGAAGTTGCTGTTATGGGTGAAATTGACTTTGAGGAAGGATCGAAATATGAAATATATGTAGAGGCCAAAGATGGTTATGGTCTCTCTACAGATACTAAAGTTATTATAAATATTTCTGACGACAATGACAACGTACCCATCATATCGTTACAATCGTTGACCAATCCAGTGCCTGAGAATGTGTCACCTGGTACAGAGGTTGGACTAATTAACGTTGAGGATATAGATTCGGATCAAAACCAACGGGTCCGCTGCTTTATTCAGCAAAATGTTCCATTTAAACTAATTCCTTCCATCAAAAACTATTATTCTTTGGTGACAACGGATAAACTAGACCGTGAATTAATTCCTCATTATAACATAACAGTTACTGCTATCGACGAGGGCTCTCCACCTCTGTCCTCGTTAAAAACCGTTCAGGTCTCTATCGCTGATGTAAATGACAACCCACCGGTTTTTGATGAACAGTCATACAACGCGTATGTTTCTGAAAACAACAAACCAGGCCACAGCCTGTGTTCTGTTACGGCCCATGACGCAGACTGGAGACAAAACGGTACAGTGATCTATTCTCTTTTACCTGGTGAGGTCAACGGTGCTCCAGTTTCCTCTTATCTATCTGTTAATGGAGACACCGGAGTGATCCAAAGTGTAAGGTCGTTTGATTATGAACAGTTTAGGAGCTTTAAAGTCTATGTAATGGCACGAGACAACGGCTCTCCTCCGCTCAGCAGCAACGTGACTGTGAGTGTCTTCATAACGGATGTAAATGACAACACTCCTCAGATACTTTACCCCGCCCCAGAGGGAAACTCCTTCATGACTGAACTGGTACCTAAAGCTGCACAAGGAGGTTCTCTGGTTTCCAAGGTGATAGCAGTTGATGGGGACTCTGGACAGAACGCATGGCTGTCCTATCATATCATTAAGTCCACTGATCCGGGACTTTTCAAAGTTGATCTGCACAGTGGGGAGATCAGGACCCAGCGAGACATTTCTGATTCTGACAACATGAAACAGAACATTGTAGTCGCTGTAAAGGATAACGGACAGCCCTCCCTCTCTGCTACATGTTCCATGTTTTTACTGATTTCTGATAACTTGGCTGAAGTACCAGAACTGAAGGACATGGCTTTTGAAGATAGCAGTTCTAAATTAACATCCTATCTGATCATAGCGCTGGTATCCGTCTCCACCTTTTTCCTGACTTTCATTATCATCATTCTGGGATTGAGGTTTTGTCAGAGGAGAAAGCCCAGACTGTTATTTGATGGAGCGGTTGCTATTCCCAGCTCTTATCTCCCTCCAAACTACGCAGATGTGGACGGCACTGGAACTTTACGCAGCACATACAATTATGATGCTTATTTAACCACTGGATCTAGAACAAGTGACTTTAAATTTGCCACATCTTACAATGACAACACACTGCCTGCAGACCAGACCCTGAGGAAAAATCCAACAGACTTTGAAGAAGTGTTTGGAGACATCGATTCTTCCCCTGAGGTAAAAACAATAGATTACTGTGTCCACAAAGAAACCACTTCCAGCTTCTCACCAATGCAGCCTATCTCAGCCTATCTCCCTAACTCTTCTGTCATACATTTATCACATTTCTATACAATAATCTCATTGTGACGGATCCATTGAGAGTCAACAATGTTTCAGGCAATGTGTTTTAATTCATTTTCATTATTTAATTTAGTATAACGTTGAGATTTTGTTGTAGCATTCTTAATAAATGGGCTACATTATGGCATTTGAATGCATTTCATTTGGTTTAGAAACAAAGTAGTTTGTCGCTGAAGATGCAGTTAAGGATGTGACAGCCTTTCTTTCAATCTGTACGAAGCAGCACCTTCGATTTTGTTCAGAAGTAAATGCGGCTATGCGGTTTCGTTTGTGTTTTTCCCCTCCCCCATAACTTTCTCTGTTCCAAGTTTTTCACCGCTAGTCCTCCTTCGTTGTTTATTGTTTGCAGGCTTCATTGTACTCTGCATAGTTGTTCCACTATGCGTTTGTTGCCCCAACCACTAGGTTACTGTTACACTATGTGGAGGACTGGAGGTGTTGAACAATCTGCATGTATCTGTTACTACTGACCTACTGCATGCTATGTCGCTGTCCATGGTGCTGTGATGTCGTTGGGTTCTCTATCCCTACTGAAGCGCCATCGTGTATGCTAGATTAGCCACCGATTAAATTGATATGATGGAACTATGGTTTAATTTGGTAGAATTGTTTAGTTCTTCATTCCAAATGGTGCACATGTGCCGTAAATTATTGTTTCACTTAGTCAGAAGATAACAAATAAATACAAAAGCACGAATAGAGTTTGGTGTTACATGAGTTATGATCACTATTGCAGTGCTATACTTCATGATGACTCAAGGTGTCGCCATGCACCTGCAATAGATTCCAACGTAATATAATTGTCCGCCTTTCCACCCACAACCTCTTAACGAGAGCAGGCTGACAAACCTGGAGATTCGTGTAAATGCGGCAGGCTATGAAGAAGCGGTGGTCTTTTCATTCCTTCGATGAAATCCATTTATTTTTTGGGTTGTAAGAAACACGAAACATATCGTTTTTATCGTTAATTACTCTGGATACCAGGATGGAAAACAACGGGTTATTTATTTTTGTGTTTTTAATGTCTGCACTGCATTACGTTCATGGCGACCTGAGCTATTCGGTTCAAGAGGAGATGAAGCGTGGATCTGTTATCGGGAATATCGCCAAGGACTTGGGACTTACATTGGACATATTATCTGCTAGGAAGATTCGTATTGAAACAGAGGGAAACGAACGGAGGTATTGTGATGTCAATCTAAGAAGCGGAGAGCTCATTGTTTCAGAAAGAATCGACAGAGAGGAACAATGCGGAGAAAAGCCGTCGTGTGTTCTGAAATTCGAACTGCTTTTGGAATCTCCATTAGAATTACACCGTGTATCACTACAGATACAAGACATAAACGACAATGCACCGAGTTTCCCAACGGATATTATCAAGCTGGAAATTAGTGAATCTGCTGACAAAGGAGCTCGGTATCGCGTTAATGCGGCTCACGATTCAGATGTAGGCCTGAATGCTATACAAAGTTACACTCTTCAACGGAATAACCACTTTATTTTGAATTTACAAACTACAAGTGCCGGTAGTAAATATGGCGAATTGGTTTTAGAAAAGGAGTTAGACAGAGAGGAGCAGCAGCAAATACGATTATTGCTCACGGCTCTAGATGGTGGTTCTCCTCAGAGATCAGGCACAGTAGCCATATACGTCACTGTGTTGGACGCTAATGATAACGCCCCAGTGTTTAGTCAGGCCGTGTATGAGGCCAGTCTGCCGGAAAACTCTCCGTTGAAAACCCACGTGATCACGGTCAGCGCTACTGACGCGGACGAGGGCGTTAATGGGGACGTTACATATGAACTGAGCCGAATGTCTGATAAATCACGAAACATGTTTTCACTTGATGGACAGACTGGGGAGATATTTGTTGCAGGGAACATTGACTTTGAAGAGGATTCAAAATATGAAATGTTTGTTGAGGCCAAAGATGGATACGGTCTTTCATCAGATTCAAAGGTGATTATAAGTATTACCGATATTAATGACAACGCTCCGGTTATAGTGTTGAAATCCTTGACCTCTCCAGTACCAGAGAACGTGGCACCTGGTACAGAAGTGGGCCTTATTAACGTGCAGGACAGAGATTCAGAGAAAAACAAACAGGTCCGCTGCTACATTCAACAAATGATTCCGTTCAAACTGATTCCCTCAATCAAAAACTACTATTCTTTGGTGACCACAGAGAAACTAGACCGTGAAGAAGTAACTGAATACAACATTACAATCTCTGCTACTGACAACGGTTCACCGCCACTGTCATCTTTGAAAACAATTAAGGTCTCTGTGGCCGATGTGAACGACAACCCACCTGTGTTTGAGGAACAGTCGTATAGCAGCTATGTCCCTGAGAACAACAAACCGGGCCACAGCCTGTGTTCTGTTAAGGCCCATGACCCAGACTGGAGACAAAACGGTACGGTGATCTATTCTCTTTTACCTGGTGAGGTCAACGGTGCTCCAGTCTCCTCTTATGTATCTGTTAATGGAGACACCGGCGTCATCCAAAGTGTCAGGTCGTTTGATTATGAACAGTTTAGGAGCTTTAAAGTCTATGTCATGGCACGAGACAACGGCTCTCCTCCACTCAGCAGCAACGTGACTGTGAGTGTCTTCATAACGGATGTGAATGACAACACTCCTCAGATACTTTACCCCGCCCCAGAGGGAAACTCCTTCATGACTGAACTGGTACCCAAAGCTGCACAAGGAGGTTCTCTGGTTTCCAAGGTGATAGCAGTTGATGGGGACTCTGGACAGAACGCCTGGCTGTCCTATCAGATCATTAAGTCCACTGATCCGGGCCTTTTCAAAATCGATCTGCACAGTGGGGAGATCAGGACCCAGCGAGACATTTCTGATTCTGACAACATGAAACAGAACATTGTAGTCACTGTAAAGGATAACGGACTGCCCTCCCTCTCTGCTACATGTTCCATGTTTTTACTGATTTCTGATAACTTGGCTGAAGTACCAGAACTGAAGGACATGGCTTATGAAGATAGCAGTTCTAAATTAACATCCTATCTGATCATCGCTCTGGTATCCGTCTCCACCTTTTTCCTGACTTTCATTATTATCATTCTGGGAATGAGGTTTTGTCGCAGCAGAAAGCCCAGACTGTTATTTGATGGAGCGGTTGCTATTCCCAGCTCTTACCTCCCTCCAAACTACGCAGATGTGGACGGCACTGGAACTTTACGCAGTACATATAATTACGATGCGTATTTAACCACTGGATCTAGAACAAGTGACTTTAAATTTGCCACGTCTTACAATGACAACACACTGCCTGCAGACCAGACCCTGAGAAAAAATCCAACAGACTTTGAAGAAGTGTTTGGAGACATCGATTCTTCCCCTGAGGTAAAAACCATACATATATGTCTACAAAGAAAATACTTCTTCCCCTTCTCACAATGCAGCTTGCCGCCATAATTCAGCTTCTGCTATACATCTGTCACATTTATATAAAATAATCTCATTGTGAAAGATCCTTTGATAGTCAACGTTGGTTCAAGCAATTTATTTTTGAAAGAATACTGTATTTGCAGGCTCACACAGTGCTTTTTGTTTCTATGTTTCATATTTTCAGTTTTTTTGAGTATTGAGTATTTATTATTGAGTATAAAGGTAAGCTTAAGTCTTTGTTGCATACCTAATGAATGGGCTACATTATGGCATTTGTATGTATCTGATTTGGTTGTGAAACAAAGTAGTTTATTGCTGAAGAAGCAGTTAAGGATGTGGCAGCCCTTTATCTGTGCTGTATGAAGCACAGCATATTCAATTTTGTTTTCCGGAGCGAATGAAAAAATACTACTTGTTTCCAATTATGATTTTTCCTCTTGGGTGACAGAGTTGTGGTTGTTCAATATATACAAAGAAACACCTTTCACTGTCACATCAAACATTCTGTCGGTTTTTTATGCAGTATAGTTTGTGTTTTTTTTTCCCACTTTCTCTGTGCCAAGCTTTTCAGCCCTAGTCCCCCTTTGTTCTTTTGCATAGTTGTCTGTGTAATCTGAGGACTGTATTGTGCCACTATGTGTTTGCTCTTTCACTGCTACACTATCAGGACGACTGACTGAGGGGTTGAAAAGTCTGCATGCTGAGCTCTGTCTGATGGATCTCTGTTACTACTGTCCTACTGCATGCTATGTCGCTGTCCATGGTGCTGGAATGGCTTTGGGTTGTCTATGCCAACGGGAACGCCATCATGAATGCTATATTAGCCACCCATTCAATTGATATGATAAAACACTTGTTTTATCAGGTAGAATTTGTCAAATCTTCATTCCATATCGTGCACATATGATGTAATTTATTGTTTGACTTAGTCAGAAGATAAAACAAAAAGCACAAGTGAATAGAATAGCGTTTGGTTTTACGTGAGCTATAACCACTATTACACTGTTATACTTCGTGATGACTCAAGGTGTCGCTATGCACCTGCAATAGATTCCAGCGTAATATAATCGTCAGCATATCCACCCACCACCTCTTGACGAAAGCAGAAGGCAGACAAACACGGGTATTCGTTTAAAAGCGGAGGGCTATCAAGAGCCGATGGTCTTTCCGTTCCTTCATAAAATCCATTCATTTTGTGGGTTATAAGAAATACCGAACCTATTGTTTCAATCGTAAATTACTCTGGATACCAGGATGGAAAACCACAGGATCTTTATTTTTGTGTTTTTATTGTCTGCACTGCATTACGTTCATGGCGACCTGAGCTATTCGGTTCAAGAGGAGATGAAGCGCGGATCTGTTATCGGGAATATCGCCAAGGACCTGGGACTTACATTGGACATATTATCTGCTAGGAAGGCTCGTATTGAAACAGAGGAAAACGAACGGAGGTATTGTGATATCAGTATAAGAAGCGGAGAGCTCGTTGTTTCAGAGAGGATCGACCGAGAGGAACAATGCGGAGAAAAGCCGTCGTGTGTTCTTAAATTCGAGCTGCTTTTGGAATCCCCATTAGAATTACACCGTGTATCATTACAGATACAAGACATAAACGACAATGCACCGAGTTTCCCGACGGATATTATCAAGCTGGAAATCAGTGAATTGGCTGTCAAAGGAGCTCGGTATCGCGTTAATGCGGCTCACGATTCAGATGTAGGCCAGAATGCTATACAAAGTTACACTCTTCAACGGAATAACCACTTCATTTTGAATTTGCAAACAACTAGTGCTGGTAGTAAATATGGCGAATTGGTTTTAGAAAAGGAGTTAGACAGAGAGGAGCAACAGCAAATACGATTATTGCTCACGGCTCTAGATGGTGGTTCTCCTCAGAGATCAGGCACGGTAGCCATAGACGTCACTGTATTGGACGCTAATGATAACGCCCCAGTGTTTAGTCAGGCCGTGTATGAGGCCAGTCTGCCGGAAAACTCTCCGTTGAAAACCCATGTGATAACGGTGAGCGCTACTGACGCAGACGAGGGCGTTAATGGAGAGGTTACATATGAACTGAGCCGAATGTCTGATAAATCACGAAACATGTTTTCACTTGATGGACAGACTGGGGAGATATTTGTTGCAGGGAACATTGACTTTGAAGAGGATTCAAAATATGAAATGTTTGTTGAGGCCAAAGATGGATACGGTCTTTCATCAGATTCAAAGGTGATTATAAGTATTAGTGATATTAATGACAACGCTCCGGTTATAGTGTTGAAATCCTTGACCGCTCCAGTACCAGAGGACGTGCCACCTGGTACAGAAGTGGGCCTTATTAACGTACAGGACAGAGATTCAGAGAAAAACAAACAGGTCCGTTGCTACATTCAACAAATAATTCCTTTTAAACTGATTCCCTCAATCAAAAACTATTATTCTTTAGTGACCACGGAGAAACTAGACCGTGAAGAAGTTACTGATTATAACATTACAATCGCTGCTTCTGACAATGGTTCACCACCGCTGTCATCTTTGAAAACGATTCAGATCTCTGTGGCCGATGTGAACGACAACCCACCTGTGTTTGAGGAACAGTCGTGTAGCAGCTATGTCCCTGAGAACAACAAACCGGGCCACAGCCTGTGTTCTGTTAAGGCCCATGACCCAGACTGGAGACAAAACGGTACGGTGATCTATTCTCTTTTACCTGGTGAAGTCAACGGTGCTCCAGTTTCCTCTTATATATCTGTTAATGGAGACACCGGAGTGATCCAAAGTGTCAGGTTGTTTGATTATGAACAGTTTAGGAGCTTTAAAGTCCATGTTATGGCACGAGACAACGGTTCTCCTCCACTCAGCAGCAACGTGACTGTGAGTGTCTTCATAACGGATGTGAATGACAACTCTCCTCAGATACTTTACCCCGCCCCAGAGGGAAACTCCTTCATGACTGAACTGGTACCCAAAGCTGCACAAGGAGGTTCTCTGGTTTCCAAGGTGATAGCAGTTGATGGGGACTCTGGACAGAACGCCTGGCTGTCGTATCAGATCATTAAGTCCACTGATCCTGGACTTTTCAAAATCGATCTGCACAGTGGGGAGATCAGGACCCAGCGAGACATTTCTGATTCTGACAACATGAAACAGAACATTGTAGTCACTGTAAAGGATAACGGACAGCCCTCCCTCTCTGCTACATGTTCCATGTTTTTAATGATTTCTGATAACTTGGCTGAAGTACCAGAACTGAAGGACATGGCTTATGAAGACAGCAGTTCTAAATTAACATCCTATCTGATCATCGCACTGGTATCCGTCTCCACCTTTTTCCTGACTTTCATTATCATCATTCTGGGATTGAGGTTCTGTCGGAGGAGAAAGCCCAGAATGTTATTTGATGGAGCGGTTGCTATTCCCAGCTCTTATCTCCCTCCAAACTATGCAGATGTGGACGGCACTGGAACTTTACGCAGCACATACAATTATGATGCTTATTTAACCACTGGATCTAGAACAAGTGACTTTAAATTTGCCACGTCTTACAATGACAACACACTGCCTGCAGACCAGACCCTGAGGAAAAATCCAACAGACTTTGAAGAAGTGTTTGGTGACCATGATGTTTCCCCTGAGGTAGGCAGACTGTAGAGTTTATTCCTGATATGTTCATTGATCCAACACCAAAGAATGTACTTTGTAATAATTCACTGTTTTAGACTTGCTGATTGTTAAGCATTTACAACACGGAGACAAAGTGTCAAATGTGAGGCAGATGTGGTTTGGGTGTTTGACGCCCTTGTTGTGTTCATACCTCGATATCATGCATATTTTGAGTAGCACCTGAAATACGAATAGGGATAGTCACACGAGATGCTTTAGATAGGCCATGAAAAATATAGAGTGTATTAAATCAATTTACTCTTTTTACATTTGCAACCTTTCATCGAGATGAGTTTGGTTTTGAACCAGAGAAGGCAATTAATTTGCATTCTTGCACTCCTTCATTATAATGTACTATAGATAAACATGTTGCTACTTGTGAACTTTTCATCAAAGAAATACAGATTCACTTTTCATTATTCAATAAATGTATTGATATGAATATAATGTGTGCCTTAAACTATAATGCAATCAATATTAGTCATATGAGCATGAAAAAAAAAAATATATATATATATATATATGTTTTATGCTCGTAGGTTTAAGAATAATATCTATAAGTTCACAATCGCAGACAAAACATTGCAGATCTGTCACGCTGATGTAAAGAATGTTCTGCCTCTGTCCGTGGTGCTGACTTCATATGATGACCCTGAACCCTTTATGCTTCAAAGCACATCCCGCTGTGTCTTTGTATTGTATTGGCATGTGTTCTTGTTTTTATCATTCGTAATATCTTCATATTATAGTCTGTTGAGTAAATGGATTGCATACACACGCATTATGTGTTATATCCCTGGTATACTCATGGTGTCACTATAGACCAGCAAAGCTCTACGATACCGACCCTCATGTCCATAGCGCGTATTGACGGGCTCGAGCACAAAGCCAAGGCTTGCATGCATGCACGCAGACAAGGGTTGAAACTAGTAGGGAGAACACCGACTTCAGTAGCGTTGCTTTGATTGGATGTAGCTCAACTGGCAATTGTTTTTAGTGTGATCGGCGAGTCACGACCGTGTGTTGGTCTGTTGGACAGCTTTTGTACGAAAATGGAAGACAGACATTGTGGATTCTACGGTTTGATCTTCGTTTTTATTTTTTTACTGCACTTCACAAATGGCGAGCTTGACTATTCAATTCAGGAGGAGATGAAGCTTGGTTCTATCATTGGAAACGTAGCAAAGGATCTTGGGATTGATGTGGGAAGAATGACTGCACGCAAAGCTCGTATTGAGACGGAACGAAATATAGCATACTGTGATATAAATCTTCGTACCGGAGACCTGACCGTCGCGAAGAGAATAGACAGAGAAGAGCTCTGTGGAGAAAAGGCTTCGTGTTTTCTCAAATTTGAGCTTCTATTTGAATCTCCCTTAGAATTACATCGTATATCACTGAAAATCGACGACATCAACGATAACACACCACTGTTCCCGAAGGATACAATCAAACTGGAAATTACAGAATCCGCTGACAAAGGAGCTCGCTACCGCGTCAACGCGGCCCATGATGCAGATATAGGCCAGAACGGCGTTCAAAGCTACATTCTTCAGGAAAATATACATTTTATTTTAAATACTCAAACCACAAATGCTGGAATCAAATATGCTGAATTGGTTTTAAATCAAGAATTAGACAGAGAAGAACAACAGGGAATTAAATTATTGTTAACGGCTCTGGACGGTGGTTCTCCTCAGAGATCAGGTACTCTAACCATAGACGTCACTGTGTTGGACGCTAATGATAACGCTCCAGTGTTTAGTCAGGCCGTGTATGAGGCCAGCCTGCCGGAAAACTCTCCGTTGAAAACCCACGTGATCACTGTTAGCGCTACTGACGCAGACGAGGGCGTTAATGGAGAGGTTACATATGAATTGAACAAAATGTCAGATAAGTCCCGAATGCTGTTTTCACTTGATCAGAAAACAGGGGACGTTACTGTTATAGGTGACATTGACTTTGAAGAAGGATCGAAATATGAAATATATATAGAGGCCAAAGATGGTTATGGTCTCTCTACAGATACAAAAGTTATTATATTTATTACAGACGCCAATGATAATGCTCCAATCATATCGTTAAAATCGTTGACCAATCCAGTGGCTGAGAATGTATCACCTGGTACAGAGGTTGGAATAATTAACGTGCAGGATATGGATTCAGAACAAAATCGACAGATCCGCTGCTTTATTCAGGAAAATGTTCCATTTAAACTAATTCCTTCCATCAAAAACTATTATTCTTTGGTGACAACGGATAAACTAGACCGTGAATTAATTCCTCATTATAACATAACAGTTACTGCTATCGACGAGGGCTCTCCTCCGCTGTCCTCGTTTAAAACCGTTCAGGTGTCTATCGCTGATGTAAATGACAACCCACCGGTTTTTGATGAACAGTCATACAACGCGTATGTTTCTGAAAACAACAAACCGGGCCACATCCTGTGTTCTGTTAAGGCCCATGACGCAGACTGGAGACAAAACGGTACAGTGATCTATTCTCTTTTACCTGGTGAGGTCAACGGTGCTCCAGTTTCCTCTTATCTATCTGTTAATGGAGACACCGGAGTGATCCAAAGTGTCAGGTCGTTTGATTATGAACAGTTTAGGACCTTTAAAGTCTATGTAATGGCACGAGACAACGGCTCTCCTCCACTCAGCAGCAACGTGACTGTGAGTGTCTTCATAGCGGATGTAAATGACAACACTCCTCAGATACTTTACCCCGCCCCAGAGGGAAACTCCTTCATGACTGAACTGGTACCCAAAGCTGCACAAGGAGGTTCTCTGGTTTCCAAGGTGATAGCAGTTGATGGAGATTCTGGACAGAACGCCTGGCTGTCCTATCATATCATTAAGTCCACTGATCCGGGACTTTTCAAAGTCGATCTGCACAGTGGGGAGATCAGGACCCAGCGAGACATTTCTGATTCTGACAACATGAAACAGAACATTGTAGTTGCTGTAAAAGATAACGGACTGCCCTCCCTCTCTGCTACATGTTCCATGTTTTTACTGATTTCTGATAACTTGGCTGAAGTACCAGAACTGAAGGACATGGCTTTTGAAGATAGCAGTTCTAAATTAACATCTTATCTAATCATCGCACTGGTATCCGTCTCCACCTTTTTCCTGACTTTCATTATCATCATTCTGGGATTGAGGTTTTGTCGGAGGAGAAAGCCCAGACTGTTATTTGATGGCGCGGTTGCTATTCCCAGCTCTTATCTCCCTCCAAACTATGCAGATGTGGACGGCACTGGAACTTTACGCAGCACATACAATTATGATGCTTATTTAACCACTGGATCTAGAACAAGTGACTTTAAATTTGCCACGTCCTACAATGACAACACACTGCCTGCAGACCAGACCCTGAGGAAAAATCCAACCGACTTTGAAGAAGTGTTTGGCGACCTAGATGTTTCCCCTGAGGTAAAAAAAAAAATAACAAGTGTTTAACTCCTCATATGTTTCCACTAAGAAATATGCTCCTCCTTCAGCTTCTCTCCATTGCAGCTCATATTGGGCGCTCTCTTTGGCAGTCAACATTGTATCATGCATCGTTTTCACATCAATTTGGTCTTTGCTGGCACAAATGGTGATATTCTTGTATACTTATTATTTTCACTATTCAATTGAGTACAGTTAGCCCCATTTTGTTGTTGAGTTTTTGGAGGATTCAGCATCTACTCTGCAGCGTTTTCTGTGTTATCCGAGGTCTTTATTATTATAACATGTGTTAGCTACCACTATCTAACTGCTACACTACGTGGAGGACTGACTGTGGTGTTGAACGACCTGCATGCTGAGCTTTGTCTGATGGATCTCTAGCTGTCACTACTGACCGACTGCATGCTATGTCGCTGTCCATGGTCCTTGGATGTCCTTTCGCCGCTGTTTAACGTTGTAATGTCTTCGTAAATACTATACCATTTATTTCATATTATCTATGCATAATTGTATTAATTTCCAAAGAATTTCTTTCATTATTGAAAAAAGCCTTTTATGGTTTCCCTTTTCAGCTAAATTACAAGTCCATAAAAAACGACGGTGAAAGGAAAACTAAATTCAATATAAGTCCTTTGGTGTTACGTGATTCATGTCCACACTCAATTTGTTATACTTCCTACTGACTCATGGTGTCGCTATGCACCAGCAATTGAGTTCAACAGAATACAACCGTCTGCATTTCCACCCACCATATAATGACGCGAGCAGAAGGCTACAAAGCTTGGACATCGAGCTCGAGCGGTATTTAAGTCGAATGATCTTTTTCGTTCCTTCTATCAAATCCATTTCTTCAGAGCGTTGTTGGCAATCTCGAAACAGTATTTATTTGCTATATTGTTCTGTTTTACAATGGAACATAGTCGGTTGGGTCTTTGTGTCATTTTCTTTTTCTTTTTTGGACTGCATTTCGTTCATGGCGACCTGAGCTATTCTGTTCAAGAGGAGATGGAGCGTGGATCTGTAATTGGAAATATCGCGAAGGATCTGGGATTGGATGTCGGAGTATTATCTATTCGTAAGGCTCGTATTAAAATGGTGGGAAGTGAACGGAGGTATTGTGATGTCAATCTTCGGAGCGGAGAGCTCATTGTTTCAGAGAAAATCGACAGAGAGGAACAATGCGGAGAAAAGCCGTCGTGTGTTCTGAAATTCGAGCTCCTTTTGGAATCACCCTTGGAATTACACCGTGTATCACTACAGATACAAGACATAAACGATAATGCACCGAGTTTCCCTACGGATAAAATCAAGCTGGAAATAAGCGAATCTGCTGACAAAGGAGCTCGGTATCGCGTTAATGCTGCTCATGATGAAGATATAGGCCAAAACGATATTCAGAGTTACACTCTTCAACGGAATAACCACTTTGTTTTCAATATACAAACTACAAGTGCTGGAAGTAAATATGGCGAATTGATTCTCGACAAGGAGTTAGACAGAGAGGAGCGGAAAGAAATTAAATTATTGTTAACGGCTCTGGACGGTGGTTCTCCTCAGACATCAGGGACTCTAACCATAGACGTCACTGTGTTGGACGCTAATGATAACGCCCCAGTGTTTAGTCAGGCCGTGTATGAGGCCAGTCTGCCTGAGAACTCTCCGTTGAAGTCCCTCGTTGTCACTGTAAGCGCAACGGACGCAGACGAGGGAATCAATGGAGAAGTAACATATGGACTAGGCCGGATATCTGATAAATCAAGGAAATTGTTTTCACTTGACAGACAGTCTGGAGAAATATTCGTTACAGGTGACATAGACTTCGAAGATGGAATTCAATATGAAATGTTTGTTGAGGCCAGAGACAGTTATGGTCTCTCTTCAGATACAAAGGTAATAATAAGTGTGACTGATGTGAACGACAACTCACCAATGATTTCTTTAATATCGTTGACTAATCCAGTACCAGAAGACGTGTCACCTGGTACAGAGGTGGGACTTATTAACGTGCTGGATAGAGACTCTGGAAAAAATCAAAAGGTCCGTTGCACCATTCAACAAACCGTTTCTTTTAAACTTATTCCTTCCATCGAAAATTACTATGCTTTGGTAACAACGGAGAAACTAGACAGGGAACTAGTGTCTGAATACAACATCACAATATCCGCCGCTGATGAGGGCTCTCCTCCTTTGTCATCAGTCAAGGTTTTTCACATCTCAATAGCTGACGTCAACGACAACCCTCCTATGTTTGAGGAACAGTCGTATAGCAGCTATGTCCCTGAGAACAACAAACCGGGCCACAGCCTGTGTTCTGTTAAGGCCCATGACCCAGACTGGAGACAAAACGGTACAGTGATCTATTCTCTTTTACCTGGTGAAGTCAACGGTGCTCCAGTCTCCTCTTATCTATCTGTTAACGGAGACACCGGAGTGATCCAAAGTGTCAGGTCGTTTGATTATGAACAGTTTAGGAGCTTTAAAGTCCATGTTATGGCACGAGACAACGGCTCTCCTCCACTCAGCAGCAATGTGACTGTGAGTGTCTTCATAACGGATGTAAATGACAACTCTCCTCAGATACTTTACCCCGCCCCAGAGGGAAACTCCTTCATGACTGAACTGGTACCCAAAGCTGCACAAAGAGGTGCTCTGGTTTCCAAGGTGATAGCAGTTGATGGGGACTCTGGACAGAACGCCTGGCTGTCCTATCAGATCATTAAGTCCACTGATCCGGGACTTTTCAAAATCGATCTGCACAGTGGGGAGATCAGGACCCAGCGAGACATTTCTGATTCTGACAACATGAAACAGAACATTGTAGTCGCTGTAAAGGATAACGGACAGCCCTCCCTCTCTGCTACATGTTCAATGTTTTTACTGATTTCTGATAACTTGGCTGAAGTACCAGAACTGAAGGACATGGCTTATGAAGACAGCAGTTCTAAATTAACATCTTATCTGATCATCGCGCTGGTATCCGTCTCCACCTTTTTCCTGACTTTCATTATTATCATTCTGGGATTGAGGTTTTGTCGGAGGAGAAAGACCAGACTATTGTTTGATGGAGCGGTTGCTATTCCCAGCTCTTATCTCCCTCCAAACTACGCAGATGTGGACGGCACTGGAACTTTACGCAGCACATATAATTATGATGCGTATTTAACAACTGGATCTAGAACAAGTGACTTTAAATTTCACACGTCTTACAACGACAACACACTGCCTGCAGACCAGACCCTGAGGAAAAATCCAACAGACTTTGAAGAAGTGTTTGGAGACATCGATTCTTCCCCTGAGGTAAAAAACCATACATATATGTCCACAAAGAAAATACTCCTTCCCCTTCTCACAATGCAGCTTGCTGCCCTTGCCGCCCCAGCTTCTGCTATACATCTGTCATACATCTGACATTTCTATAAAATAATATCATTGTGAAAGATCCTTTGATACATTGACATTGGTTCAAGCAACATTTTTGAAAGAATACTGTATTTGCAGGCTCACACAGTGGTTTTGTTTTCATGTTTCATATTTTCAGTATTTAATTGAGTATAAAGGTAAGCTTAAGTCTTTGTTGAATACTTAATGAATGGGCTACATTATGGCATTTGTATGTATCTGATTTGGTTGTGAAACAAAGTAGTTTATTACTGAAGAAGCAGTTAAGGATGTGGCAGCCCTTTATCTGTGCTGTATGAAGCACAGCATATTCAATTTTGTTTTCCGGAGCGAATGAAAAAATACTACTTGTTTCCAATCATGATATTTTGTCTTGGGTGACAGATTTGTGATTGTTCAATATATACGAAGAAACACTTTTCACTGTCACATCAAACATTCTGTCGGCTTTTTATGCAGTATAGTTTGTGTTTTTTTCCCCCACTTTCTCTGTGCCAAGCTTTTCACCCCTAGTCCCCCTTTGTTAATTATTTGCAGTCTTCAGAATCTACTCTGCATAGTTGTCTGTGTAATCTGAGGACTGTATTGTGCCACTTTGTGTTTGCTGCTCCAACCACAATTTTACTGCTACACTATCAGGACGACTGATTGAGGGGTTGAGAAGTCTGCATGCTGAGCTCTGTCTGATGGATATCTGTTACTACTGTCCTACTGCATGATATGTCGCTGTCCATGGTGCTGGAATGGCTTTGGGTTGTCTATGCCAACGGGACGCCATCATGAATGCTATTAGCCACCCATTCAATTGATATGATAAAACACTTGTTTCATCAGGTAGAATTTGTCAAATCTTCATTCCATATTGTGCACATATGATTTAATTTATTGTTTGACTTAGTCAGAAGATAAAACAAAAAGCACAAGTGAATAGAATAGCGTTTGGTGTTACGTGAGTTACAACCACTATTACAGTGTTATACTTCGTGATGACTCAAGGTGTCGCTATGCACCTGCAATAGATTTCAACGTAATATAATCGTCAGCCTATCCACCCACCACCTCTTGACGAGAGCATAAGCCAGACAAACACGGGTATTCGTTTAAAAGCGGATGGCTATCAAGAGCCGATGGTCTTTCCGTTCCTTCGATAAAATCCATTCATTTTGTGGGTTGTAGGAATTACCGAATCTATTGATCCTATCGTAAATTACTCTGGATACCAGGATGGAAAGCCACAGGATCTTTCCTTTTGTGTTTTTATTGTCTGCACTACGTTACGTTCATGGCGACCTGAGCTATTCGGTTCAAGAGGAGATGAAGAGCGGATCTGTTATTGGGAATATCGCCAAGGACCTGGGACTTACATTGGACATATTATCTGCTAGGAAGGCTCGTATTGAAACAGAGGAAAACGAACGGAGGTATTGTGATATAAATCTTGGGAGCGGAGAGCTCATTGTTTCAGAGAGAATCGACAGAGAGGAACAATGCGGAGAAAAGCCGTCGTGTGTTCTGAAATTCGAGCTCCTTTTGGAATCTCCATTAGAATTACACCGTGTATCACTACAGATACAAGACATAAATGACAATGCACCGAGTTTCCCAACGGATATTATCAAGCTGGAAATTAGAGAATCTGCTATCAAAGGAGCTCGGTATCGCGTTAATGCGGCTCACGATTCAGATGTAGGCCAGAATGCTATACAAAGTTACACTCTTCAACGGAATAACCACTTTATTTTGAATTTACAAACTACAAGTGCCGGTAGTAAATATGGCGAATTGGTTTTAGAAAAGGAGTTAGACAGAGAGGAGCAGCAGCAAATACGATTATTGCTCACGGCTCTAGATGGTGGTTCTCCTCAGAGATCAGGCACAGTAGCCATAGACGTCACTGTATTGGACGCTAATGATAACGCCCCAGTGTTTAGTCAGGCCGTGTATGAGGCCAGTCTGCCGGAAAACTCTCCGTTGAAAACCCACGTGATCACGGTCAGCGCTACTGACGCAGACGAGGGCGTTAATGGAGAGGTTACATATGAACTGAGCCGAATGTCTGATAAATCACGAAACATGTTTTCACTTGATGGACAGACTGGGGAGATATTTGTTGCAGGGAACATCGACTTTGAAGAGGATTCAAAATATGAAATGTTTGTCGAGGCCAAAGATGGATACGGTCTTTCATCAGATTCAAAGGTGATTATAAGTATTACCGATATTAATGACAACGCTCCGGTTATAGTGTTGAAATCCTTGACCTCTCCAGTACCAGAGAACGTGCCACCTGGTACAGAAGTGGGCCTTATTAACGTGCAGGACAGAGATTCAGAGAAAAACAAACAGGTCCGCTGCTACATTCTACAAATAATTCCGTTCAAACTGATTCCCTCAATCAAAAACTACTATTCTTTGGTGACCACAGAGAAACTAGACCGTGAAGAAGTAACTGAATACAACATTACAATCTCTGCTACTGACAACGGTTCACCGCCACTGTCATCTTTGAAAACAATTAAGGTCTCTGTGGCCGATGTGAACGACAACCCACCTGTGTTTGAGGAACAGTCATATAGCAGCTATGTTCCTGAGAACAACAAACCGGGCCACAGCCTGTGTTCTGTTAAGGCCCATGACCCAGACTGGAGACAAAACGGTACAGTGATCTATTCTCTTTTACTTGGTGAAGTCAACGGTGCTCCAGTCTCCTCTTATCTATCTGTTAATGGAGACACCGGAGTGATCCAAAGTGTCAGGTCGTTTGATTATGAACAGTTTAGGAGCTTTAAAGTCTATGTCATGGCACGAGACAACGGCTCTCCTCCACTCAGCAGCAACGTGACTGTGAGTGTCTTCATAACGGATGTAAATGACAACACTCCTCACATACTGTACCCCGCCCCAGAGGGAAACTCCTTCATGACTGAACTGGTACCCAAAGCTGCACAAGGAGGTTCTCTGGTTTCCAAGGTGATAGCAGTTGATGGGGACTCTGGACAGAATGCCTGGCTGTCCTATCAGATCATTAAGGCCACTGATCCAGGACTTTTCAAAATCGATCTGCACAGTGGGGAGATCAGGACCCAGCGAGACATTTCTGATTCTGACAACATGAAACAGAACATTGTAGTCACTGTAAAGGATAACGGACTGCCCTCCCTCTCTGCTACATGTTCCATGTTTTTACTGATTTCTGATAACTTGGCTGAAGTACCAGAACTGAAGGACATGGCTTATGAAGATAGCAGTTCTAAATTAACATCTTATCTGATCATCGCTCTGGTATCCGTCTCCACCTTTTTCCTGACTTTCATTATCATCATTCTGGGATTGAGGTTTTGTCGCAGCAGAAAGCCCAGACTGTTGTTTGATGGGGCGGTTGCTATTCCCAGCTCTTACCTCCCTCCAAACTACGCAGATATGGACGGCACTGGAACTTTACGCAGTACATATAATTATGATGCATATTTAACCACTGGATCTAGAACAAGTGACTTTAAATTTGCCACGTCTTACAATGACAACACACTGCCTGCAGACCAGACCCTAAGGAAAAATCCAACAGACTTTGAAGAAGTGTTTGGAGACATCGATTCTTCCCCTGAGGTAAAAACCATACATATATGTCTACAAAGAAAATACTCCTTCCCCTTCTCACAATGCAGCTTGCCGCCATAATTCAGCTTCTGCTATACATCTGTCACATTGATATAAAATAATCTCATTGTGAAAGATCCATTGATAGTCAACGTTGGTTCAAGCAATTTATTTTCGAAAGAATACTGTATTTGCAGGCTCACACAGTGCTTTTTGTTTCTATGTTTCATATTTTCAGTTTTTTTGAGTATTGAGTATTTGAGTATTTATTATTGAGTATAAAGGTAACCTTAAGTCTTTGTTGCATACCTAATGAATGGGCTACAATATGGCATTTGTATGTATCTGATTTGGTTGTGGAACAAAGTAGTTTATTGCTGAAGAAGCAGTTAAGGATGTGGCAGCCCTTTATCTGTGCTGTATGAAGCACAGCATATTCAATTTTGTTTGTCTTGGGTTAGAGTTGTGATTGTTCAATATATACAAAGAAACACTTTTCACTGTCACATCAAACATTCTGTCGGTTTTTTATGCAGTATAGTTTGTGTTTTTTTCCCACTTTCTCTGTGCCAAGATTTTCAGCCCTAGTCCCCCTTTGTTCTTTTGCATAGTTGTCTGTGTAATCTGAGGACTGTATTGTGCCACTATGTGTGTGCTGCTCCAACCACTCTTTTACTGCTACACTATCAGGACGACTGACTGAAGGGTTGAAAAGTCTGCATGCTGAGCTCTGTCTGATGGATCTCTGTTACTACTGTCCTACTGCCTGATATGTCGCTGTCCATGGTGCTGGAATGGCTTTGGGTTGTCTATGCCAACGGGAACGCCATCATGAATGCTATATTAGCCACCCATTCAATTTATATGATAAAACACTTGTTTTATCAGGTAGAATTTGTCAAATCTTCATTCCATATCGTGCACATATGATGTAATTTATTGTTTGACTAAGTCAGAAGATAAAACAAAAAGCACAAGTGAATAGAATAGAGTTTGGTGTTACGTGAGTTATAACCACTATTACAGTGTTATACTTCGTGATGACTCAAGGTGTCGCTATGCACCTGCAATAGATTCCAACGTAATATAATCGTCAGCCTATCCACCCACCACCTCTTGACGAGAGCAGAAGGCAGACAAACACGGGTATTCGTTGAAAAGCGGAGGGCTATCAAGAGCCGATGGTCTTTCCGTTCCTTCGATAAAATCCCTTCATTTTGTGGGTTGTAAGAAATACCGAACCTATTGTCTCTATCGTAAACTACTCTGGATACCAGGATGGAAAACCACAGGATCTTACTTTTTGCGTTTTTATTGTCTGCACTGCATTACGTTCATAGCGACCTGGAATATACTGTTCAAGAGGAGATGAAGCGTGGATCTGTTATTGGGAATATCGCCAAGGACCTGGAACTTAGATTGGAAATATTATCTACTCGGAAGGCTCGCATTGAAACAGAGGAAAACGAACGGAGGTATTGCGACGTCAATCTTCGGAGCGGAGAGCTCATTGTTTCAGAGAGAATCGACCGAGAGGAACAATGCGGAGAAAAGCCGTCGTGTGTTCTGAAATTCGAGCTGCTTTTGGAATCGCCATTAGAATTACACCGTGTATCACTACAGATACAAGACATAAACGACAATGCCCCGAGTTTCCCAAATGAAAGAATAAAGCTGGAAATTAGAGAATCTGCTGTAAAAGGAGCTCGGTATCGCGTCGATGCGGCTCATGATGAAGATACAGGCCAAAACGGTGTTCAGAGTTACACTCTCAAACGGAATGACCACTTCATGTTCAATATACAAACGTCAAGTGACGGGACTAAATATGGCGAATTAATTTTAGAAAAGGAGTTAGATAGAGAGGAGCAGAAGGAAATCAATTTATTACTTTCGGCTATTGATGGTGGTGCTCCTCAGAGATCAGGCACAGTAGCGATAGACGTCACTGTGTTGGACGCTAATGATAACGCCCCAGTGTTTAGTCAGGCCGTGTATGAGGCCAGTCTGCCTGAGAACTCTCCCATAAAAACCCCTGTAATCACCGTTAGTGCTTCTGACGCAGACGAGGGTGTTAATGGAGAAGTTACGTACGGACTAGGACGGGTGTCTGAAAAGTCACGAAAGCTGTTCTCCCTTGATCGACAGACCGGAGAAATATTTGTTGCAGGTGGTATAGATTTTGAGGAGGGATCAAAATATGAGATTATTGTTCAAGCAAAAGATGGATTTGGTATTTCTTCAGACACTAAAGTAATTGTAAGAATTACCGATGTTAATGATAATGCCCCTATCATTGCCTTGAAATCGTTATCCAATCCAGTACCAGAAAATGTATCACCTGGTACGGAGGTGGGAATTATCAACGTGCAGGATAGAGATTCAGAGAAAAACCGAAAGGTTAGGTGTTCTCTTCAACAACATGTTCCTTTTAAACTTATTCCCTCAATTAAGAACTATTATTCGTTGGTAACAATAGAGAAACTAGACAGGGAACTAGTGTCTGAATACAACATTACAATATCCGCCACCGATGAGGGCTCTCCTCCTCTGTTGTCAGTCAAAGTTGTTCACATCTCAATAGCTGACGTCAACGACAACCCACCTGTGTTTGAGGAACAGTCGTATAGCAGCTATGTCCCTGAGAACAACAAACCGGGCCACAGCCTGTGTTCTGTTAAGGCCCATGACGCAGACTGGAGACAAAACGGTACAGTGATCTATTCTCTTTTACCTGGTGAGGTCAACGGTGCTCCAGTCTCCTCTTATCTATCTGTTAATGGAGACACCGGCGTCATCCAAAGTGTCAGGTCGTTTGATTATGAACAGTTTAGGAACTTTAAAGTCTATGTCATGGCACGAGACAACGGCTCTCCTCCACTCAGCAGCAACGTGACTGTGAGTGTCTTCATAACGGATGTGAATGACAACACTCCTCAGATTCTTTACCCCGCCCCAGAGGGAAACTCCTTCATGACTGAACTGGTACCCAAAGCTGCACAAGGAGGTTCTCTGGTTTCCAAGGTGATAGCAGTTGATGGGGACTCTGGACAGAACGCCTGGCTGTCCTATCAGATCATTAAGTCCACTGATCCGGGCCTTTTCAAAATCGATCTGCACAGTGGGGAGATCAGGACCCAGCGAGACATTTCTGATTCTGATAACATGAAACAGAACATTGTAGTCACTGTAAAGGATAACGGACTGCCCTCCCTCTCTGCTACATGTTCCATCTTTTTACTGATTTCTGATAACTTGGCTGAAGTACCAGAACTGAAGGACATGGCTTATGAAGATAGCAGTTCTAAATTAACATCCTATCTGATCATCGCTCTGGTATCCGTCTCCACCTTTTTCCTGACTTTCATTATTATCATTCTGGGAATGAGGTTTTGTCACAGCAGAAAGCCCAGACTGTTATTTGATGGGGCGGTTGCTATTCCCAGCTCTTACCTCCCTCCAAACTACGCAGATGTGGACGGCACTGGAACTTTACGCAGTACATATAATTACGATGCGTATTTAACCACTGGATCTAGAACAAGTGACTTTAAATTTGCCACGTCTTACAATGACAACACACTGCCTGCAGACCAGACCCTGAGAAAAAATCCAACAGACTTTGAAGAAGTGTTTGGAGACATCGATTCTTCCCCTGAGGTAAAAACCATACATATATGTCTACAAAGAAAATACTCCTTCCCCTTCTCACAATGCAGCTTGCCGCCATAATTCAGCTTCTGCTATACATCTGTCACATTTATATAAAATAATCTCATTGTGAAAGATCCTTTGATAGTCAACGTTGGTTCAAGCGATTTATTTTTGAAAGAATACTGTTTTTGCAGGCTCACAGTGATTTTTGTTTCTATGTTTCATATTTTCAGTTTCTTTGAGTATTGAGTATTTGAGTATTTATTATTGAGTATAAAGGTAAGTTTAAGTCTTTGTTGAATACTTAATGAATGGGCTACATTATGGCATTTGTATGTATCTGATTTGGTTGTGAAACAAAGTAGTTTATTGCTGAAGAAGCAGTTAAGGATGTGGCAGCCCTTTATCTGTGCTGTATGAAGCACAGCATATTCAATTTTGTTTTCCGGAGCGAATGAAAAAATACTACTTGTTTCAAATTATGATATTTCGTCTTGGGTGACAGAGTTGTGATTGTTCAATATATACAAAGAAACACTTTTCACTGTCACATCAAACATTCTGTCAGCTTTTTATGCAGTATAGTTTGTGTTTTTTTCCCCATTTTCTCTGTGCCAAGCTTTTCACCCCTAGTCCCCCTTTGTTAATTATTTGCAGTCTTCAGAATCTACTCTGCATAGTTGTCGGTGTAGTCTGAGGACTGTATTGTGCCACCATGTGTTTGCTGCTCCAACCACAATTTTACTGCTACACTATCAGTACGGCTGACTGAGGGGTTGAGAAGTCTGCATGCTGAGCTCTGTCTGATGGATATCTGTTACTAATGTCCTACTGCATGATATGTCGCTGTCAATGGTGCTGGAATAGCTTTGGGTTGTCTATGCCAACGGTCGGGACGCCATCATGAATGCTATTAGCCACCCATTAAATTGATATGATGGAACACTTGTTTCATCAGGTAGAATTTGTCAAATCTTCATTCCATATTGTGCACATATGATTGAATTTATTGTTTGACTTAGTCAGAAGATAAAACAAAAAGCACAAGTGAATAGAATAGCGTTTGGTGTTACGTGAGTTATAACCAGTATTACAGTGCTATACTTCGTGATGACTCAAGGTGTCGCTATGCATCTGCAATAGATTCCAACGTAACATAATCGTCAACCTATCCACCCACCACCTCTTGACGAGAGCAGAAGGCAGACAAACACGGGTATTCGTTTAAAAGCGGAGGGCTATCAAGAGCCGATGGTCTTTCCGTTCCTTCGATAAAGTCCCTTCATTTTGTGGGTTGTAAGAAATACCGAACATATTGTCTCTATCGTAAATTACTCTGGATACCAGGATGGAAAACCACAGGATCTTAATTTTTTCGTTTTTATTGTCTGCACTGCATTACGTTCATAGCGACCTGAGCTATTCGGTTCAAGAGGAGATGAAGCGTGGATCTGTTATTGGGAATATCGCCAAGGATCTGGGACTTACATTGGACATATTATCTGCAAGGAAGGCTCGTATTGAAACAGAGGAAAACGAACGGAGGTATTGTGATGTCAATCTTCGGAGCGGAGAACTCATTGTTTCAGAAAGAATCGACAGAGAGGAACAATGCGGAGAAAAACCGTCGTGTGTTCTTACATTCGAGCTTATTTTGGAATCCCCCTTAGAATTACACCGTGTATCACTACAAATACAAGACATCAACGACAATGCACCGAGTTTCCCGACCGATAAAATCAAGCTGGAAATTAGTGAATCGGCTGACAAAGGAGCTCGGTATCGCATTAATACGGCCCATGATGAAGATATAGGCCAACACGGGGTTCAGAGTTACACTCTTAAACGGAATGACCACTTTGTGTTTAATATACAAACGTCAAGTGATGGGACTAAATATGGCGAATTGATTTTAGAAAATGAGTTAGATAGAGAGGTGCAAAGGGATATCAAATTATTACTTTCGGCTCTGGATGGTGGTTCTCCTCAGAGATCAGGCACAGTAGCGATAGACGTCACTGTGTTGGACGCTAATGATAACGCCCCAGTGTTTAGTCAGGCCGTGTATGAGGCCAGCCTGCCTGAAAACGCCCCGCTGAAGACCCGTGTGGTCACTGTTAGCGCTGCGGACGCAGACGAGGGTGTTAACGGAGAAGTAACATTTGAACTAGGTCGGATATCTGATAAGTCACGAAAACTGTTTTCACTTGATCGACAGACTGGAGAAATATTTGTTGCAGGTGATATAGACTTTGAGGAGGGATCAAAATATGAGATTATTGTTCAGGCAAAAGATGGATTTGGTATTTCTTCAGACGCTAAGGTTATTATAAAAATTACTGATGTTAATGACAACGCCCCTGTCATAGCCTTGAAATCCTTAACCAATCCTTTACCGGAGAATGTGTCACCTGGTACAGAGGTTGGCCTTGTTAACGTGCAGGATAGAGATTCGGAGAAAAACCGTAAGACTAGGTGTTCTCTTGAGCATCATGTTCCTTTTAAACTCATTCCTTCAATTAAAAACTATTATTCTTTGGTAACAACAGAGAAACTAGACAGGGAATTAGTGTCTGAATACAACATTACAATATCCGCCACCGATGAGGGCTCTCCTCCTCTGACGTCAGTCAAAGTTGTTCACATCTCAATAGCTGACGTCAATGACAACCCTCCTATGTTTGAGGAACAGTCGTATAGCAGCTATGTCCCTGAGAACAACAAACCGGGCCACAGCCTGTGTTCTGTTAAGGCCCATGACCCAGACTGGAGACAAAACGGTACAGTGATCTATTCTCTTTTACCTGGTGAGGTCAACGGTGCTCCAGTCTCCTCTTATTTATCTGTTAATGGAGACACTGGAATGATCCAAAGTGTCAGGTTGTTTGATTATGAACAGTTTAGGAGCTTTAAAGTCTATGTCATGGCACGAGACAACGGCTCTCCTCCACTCAGCAGCAACGTGACTGTGAGTGTCTTCATAACGGATGTAAATGACAACACTCCTCAGATACTTTACCCCGCCCCAGAGGGAAACTCCTTCATGACTGAACTGGTACCCAAAGCTGCACAAGGAGGTGCTCTGGTTTCCAAGGTGATAGCAGTTGATGGGGACTCTGGACAGAACGCCTGGCTGTCCTATCAGATCATTAAGTCCACTGATCTGGGACTTTTCAAAATCGATCTGCACAGTGGGGAGATCAGGACCCAGCGAGACATTTCTGATTCTGACAACATGAAACAGAACATTGTAGTCACTGTAAAGGATAACGGACAGCCCTCCCTCTCTGCTACATGTTCCATGTTTTTACTGATTTCTGATAACTTGGCTGAAGTACCAGAGCTGAAGGACCTGGCTCATGAAGATGGCAGTTCTAAATTAACATCCTATCTGATTATCGCGCTGGTATCCGTCTCCACCTTTTTCCTGACTTTCATTATTATCATTCTGGGATTGAGGTTTTGTCGGAGGAGAAAGCCCAGACTGTTATTTGATGGAGCGGTTGCTATTCCCAGCTCTTATCTTCCTCCGAACTACGCCGATGTGGACGGCACTGGAACTTTACGCAGCACATATAATTATGATGCATATTTAACCACTGGATCTAGAACAAGTGACTTTAAATTTGTCAACTCTTACAACGACAACACACTGCCTGCAGACCAGACCCTCAGAAAAAATCCAACAGACTTTGAAGAAGTGTTTGGAGAACTTGATGTTTCCCCTGAGGTAGGCGTTTTAGCTGAACAATCTGTCATTTAAAAAGTATGTTTTCATTAAGAAATATATTGTAAGGCTCTCGTAATTAATACATCATACTTCATGTTTTGTCCGTCTGAAAATTTGTTTATGTAACACCGTTCGTCATTTAAAAATGGCTGCTACAAATGTTTGTTCAATCTTCACACTCCATTGTGTTCTGTTTGCACAAGGGACACAACTGTTAGGTCTCATGTCATGAGTTGTGCAGAATCCTTAAGGCTGAGCCAAATTAAAAGCTCTGTTATACTTTGATAACTTTATATGGCCCACAACATGACAGTACTGAATGTTAATGCATTCATTCATTACTCTGTTTAATACAATGAATATGAAAAATATTCTGCACAGACATGTCTTTACATCATCAATTATTAATTCATATTTATGATATGAGCATCATATAAGCAGGGATATAAATATAACAGGTTATTGTGGACTACACTTACCAAAAGGGTGACATATATGTTGACTTTATTGACTTGTTGAGTATCAAGTTTAGATTTGGGTTGGTTGTCTTTGCATTTAATTCAACTTCTAGAGGTACATAAGTGAAGGCCTTTGTTGTTCAGGTCAACGGTTGATAGATATGAATCTTTACAAACCGTCTCGTTGCTCTTATATCTAGTTTAAGTTATTATAACTTTACTCATACTTGTCGGTCTTCCTAGTTATCACCACTGGCCCGATATTTTGAATGTAGACAATTATCCATCCATCTCCTGCGCTCCATGGATTTTCTGTACTCCCAGAACATCTTTGTATGTTGCTCCCAGCATCACAGTACTCTCTGCTATCCTATGTGGAGGAGTGACGTGAAGCTCTGGTTGTACAGTCTGCAAATGTCTGATGCTTTTGGTCCCGCTTCTACTGCCCTATTCCTAGCTGTGTCTCTGTCCATGGTGCTGGAGAGTTTATATAGAGTTGTACACCGTCTTAACTCCTTCATCAAGAAAATACAGTTCAATTTCATATTTTCTAAATGGGTTGATTAGGGTTCATTTGAATTACTTAACTATTCCCTACATATGGTGTGCAAATGGGGTGATGTAATGTTGACCTAATGCAAAGTGGTTTCAAGGAAAAAGTAGACGGCACCACTGAATAGAATATTGGCTTGTTTGGTGTTCCACGAGTTATGAGTTATAGCCCCTCTCAATGTGTTATACACCCTGATGACTCAAGAGGTCGCTATGCACTTGCAATAGAGTAGTCCTGCAACATGATATAAGAGTCAGCCGTTCCACCCGCCACCTCGGGCAGTACAAAGCCGAGATTCGTAGAAAAGCGGCTATCAAAGCCCGATGGTCTTTTTACATCAATTCAATTTTCTTAGGGCTTTGTTAGAAAACCCGAACCTATGGTATCTATATTGTCTATTACTCGAATAACAAGGATGGAATATTGCGGGATGGGCCTTCGTGTGTTTTTATTTTTATTACTTGTGCTGCATTACGTTCATGGCGACCTGAGCTATTCGGTTCAAGAGGAGATGAAGCGCGGATCCGTTATCGGAAATATCGCCAAGGATCTGGGACTTACATTGGACATATTATCTGCAAGGAAGGCTCGTATTGAAACAGAGGAAAACGAACGGAGGTATTGTGATGTCAATCTTCAGAGCGGAGAGCTCATTGTTTCAGAGAGAATCGACAGAGAGGAACAATGCGGGGAAAAGCCGTCGTGTGTTCTTAAATTCGAGCTGCTTTTGGAATCTCCATTAGAATTACACCGCGTATCACTACAGATACAAGACATAAACGACAATTCGCCGACTTTCCCGACGGATATTATCAAGCTGGAAATCAGTGAATCTGCTGTCAAAGGAGCTCGATATAGAGTGGATGCGGCTCACGATGAAGATATAGGCCTAAACGGTGTTCAGAGTTACGCTCTACAAAGGAATAACAATTTTGTTTTAAATGTACAAACTACAAGTGCTGGCAGTAAATATGGAGAATTGATTCTCGATAAGGAGTTAGACAGAGAGGAGCAGCAGGATATTAAATTATTCCTCACGGCTCTGGATGGAGGTTCTCCTCAGAGATCAGGCACAGTAGTCATACACGTCACTGTGTTGGACGCTAATGATAACGCCCCAGTGTTTAGTCAGGCCGTTTATGAGGCCAGTCTGCCTGAAAACGCTGCGTTAAAAACCCTTGTGATGACCGTAAGCGCAACAGACGCGGACGAGGGCGTTAATGGTGACGTCACATACGGACTGAGTCGGTTATCTGATAAAACACGTAAATTGTTTACACTTGATCGACAGACTGGGGAGATATTTGTCGCTGGTGACATAGACTTTGAGGAGGGATCAAAATATGAAATATTTGTGCAGGCAAAAGATGGATATGGTCTTTCTTCTGATACTAAAGTAATCATAAGTATAACTGATGTTAATGACAATACCCCAGTTATATCGCTGAAGTCATTGACCAATCCCGTACCTGAGAACGTGTCACCTGGTACGGAGGTGGGCCTTATTAACGTGCAGGATAGAGATTCAGAGAAAAACCGTAAGGTTATGTGTTCTCTTCAGCAACATGTTCCTTTTAAACTTATTCCTTCAATTAAAAACTATTATTCTTTGGTAACAACAGATACACTAGACAGGGAACTAGTGTCTGAATACAACATTACAATTTCCGCTACCGATGAGGGCTCTCCTCCTCTGTCGTCTGTCAAAGTTGTTCACATCTCAATAGCTGACGTCAACGACAACCCTCCTGTGTTTGAGGAACAGTCGTATAGCAGCTATGTCCCTGAGAACAACAAACCGGGCCACAGCCTGTGTTCTGTTAAGGCCCATGACCCAGACTGGAGACAAAACGGTACAGTGATCTATTCTCTTTTACCTGGAGAAGTCAACGGTGCTCCAGTCTCCTCTTATCTATCAGTTAACGGAGACACCGGAGTGATCCAAAGTGTCAGGTCATTCGATTATGAACAGTTTAGGAGCTTTAAAGTCCATGTTATGGCACGAGACAACGGTTCTCCTCCGCTCAGCAGCAATGTGACTGTGAGTGTCTTCATAACGGATGTAAATGACAACTCTCCTCAGATACTTTACCCCGCCCCAGAGGGAAACTCCTTCATGACTGAACTGGTACCCAAAGCTGCACAAGGAGGTTCTCTGGTTTCCAAGGTGATAGCAGTTGATGGGGACTCTGGACAGAACGCCTGGCTGTCCTATCATATCATTAAGTCCACTGATCCGGGACTTTTCAAAGTTGATTTGCGCAGTGGGGAGATCAGGACCCAGCGAGACATTTCTGATTCTGACAACATGAAACAGAACATTGTAGTCGCTGTAAAGGATAACGGACAGCCCTCCCTCTCTGCTACATGTTCCATGTTTTTACTGATTTCTGATAACTTGGCTGAAGTACCAGAACTGAAGGACATGGCTTATGAAGACAGCAGTTCTAAATTAACGTCTTATCTGGTCATCGCGCTGGTATCCGTCTCCACCTTTTTCCTGACTTTCATTATTATCATTCTGGGATTGAGGTTTTGTCGGAGGAGAAAGCCCAGACTGTTATTTGATGGAGCGGTTGCTATTCCCAGCTCTTATCTCCCTCCAAACTACGCAGATGTGGACGGCACTGGAACTTTACGCAGCACATATAATTATGATGCGTATTTAACCACTGGATCTAGAACAAGTGACTTTAAATTTGTCAACTCTTACAACGACAACACACTGCCTGCAGACCAGACCCTGAGGAAAAATCCAACAGACTTTGAAGAAGTGTTTGGAGACATCGATTCTTCTCCCGAGGTAAAAACAATAGATTACTGTGTCCACAAAGCAAATACTCTTTCACCTTCTCACCAATGCAGCAGATCTCCCTAATTCAGCTTCTGTTATACATCTATCACATTTCTATGAAATACTCTCATTGGGAAAGACACTTGGACAGTTGTCATTGGATCAGGCAATCTTTTTTTAAACAACACTGTGTTTGCAGGCTCACACAGTGATAAGTTTTTGTTTATGTTTCATATTTTCACTAGTTAATTGAGTATAAAGTTTAGGTATAAGATTTAGTTGCATTCATAATAAATGGGCTACATTATAGCATTTGTATGCATTTAATTTGCTTGGGAAACAATGCAGTTTGTTGCTGAAGTAGCAGTCATGGATGTAACAGGCCTTTCTTTCGTTCTTTCTCTGCTGCACTAAGCACAGCACCTTCAATTTTGTTAACTGAAAAAGTTAATAAAAAAGTCAACTTGTCGTTTGAAATGAACGTTTATCTCTTTTTGGGACAGATATATAAGTGGGGACTTTTGTGATGAAGTTTTGATGGTTCAAAAACACTTTTACTGTCATATCAAACATCCTTTCTATTTTCTATGCAATAGTTTGTGTTTTTCATCCCCCTATAATTTCTCTTTCCCAAGTCCTTGAACCAAAGACCCTCTTTGTTGTAATGTACGGAGGCTTCATCATCTACTCGACTTTATTGTGTCACTTTGCTGCTCAAACCACTGTGTTCCTGCTACACTATGTGGTGGACTGACTGAAGGGTTGAAAAGTCTGCATGCTGAGCTCTGTCTGATGGATCTCTGTTACTACTCACATACTGCATGAAATGTCGCTGTCCATGGTGCTGGAATGGCTTTGGGTTGTCTATGCCAACGGGAACGACATCATGAATGCAATATTAGCCACTCATAATTGATATGATGGAACGCATGTTTCATCAGGTAGAATTTGTCAAATCTTCATTCCATATGGTGCACATATGCAATTTATTGTTTAACTTCGTCAGAAGATGAAACAAAAAGCACAAGTGAATAGAATAGCATTTGGTTTTACGTGAGTTATAACCACTATTACAGTGTTATACTTCGTGATGACTCAAGGTGTCGCTATGTACCTGCAATAGATTCCAACGTAATATAATCGTCAGCCTATCACCCCTCCACCTCTTGACGAGAGCAGAAACCAGACAAACACGGGTATGCGTTTAAAAGCGTAGCGTAGGGCTACCAAGAGGAGATTGTCTTTCTGTTCCTTCGATAAAATCCATTCATTTTGTTGGTTGTAGGAAATACTGAAACTATTCTTTCTATCGTAAATTACTCTGGATACCAGGATGGAAAACCACAGGATCTTTCCTTTTGTGTTTTTATTGTCTGCACTGCGTTACGTTCATGGCGACCTGAGCTATTCGGTTCAAGAGGAGATGAAGCGCGGATCCGTTATCGGAAATTTCGCCAAGGACCTGGGACTTACATTGGACATATTATCTGCTAGGAAGGCTCGTATTGAAACAGAGGAAAACGAACGGAGGTATTGTGACGTGAATCTAAGAAGCGGAGAGCTCATTGTTTCAGAGAGAATCGACAGAGAGGAACAATGCGGACAAACACCGTCGTGTGTTCTCAAATTCGAGCTCCTTTTGGAATCTCCCTTAGAATTACACCGCGTATCATTACAGATACAAGACATAAATGACAATGCACCGAGTTTCACGGCGGAAAAAATAAAGCTGGAAATTAGTGAATTGGCTGTCAAAGGAGCTCGGTATCGCGTTAATGCGGCACATGATGAAGATATAGGCCAAAACGGTGTTCAGAGTTATAGTCTTCAACGCAATGAACACTTTGTGTTCAATGTACAAACTACAAGCGCCGGTACAAAATATGGCGAATTGGTTTTAGAAAAAGAGTTGGACAGAGAAGAGCAGAAGGAAATTAAATTGTCCCTTTTAGCCCTGGACGGTGGTTCTCCTCGGAGATCAGGCACAGTAGTCATACACGTCACTGTGTTGGACGCTAATGATAACGCCCCAGTGTTTAGTCAGGCCGTGTATGAGGCCAGTCTGCCTGAAAACGCCCCGCTGAAGACCCGTGTGGTGACTGTCAGCGCTGCGGACGCAGACGAGGGTGTTAATGGAGAAGTAACATATGAACTAGGCCGGCTATCTGATAAGTCACGAAAACTGTTTTCACTCGATGAACATACTGGAGAAATATTTGTTGCAGGTGATATAGACTTCGAGGAGGGAACAAAATATGAGATTATTGTTCAAGCAATAGATGGATTCGGTATTTCCTCAGACTCTCAAGTCCTTATAAGTATTACAGATGTTAATGACAATGCCCCTGTCATAGCCATGAAATCCTTAACCAATCCTGTACCTGAGAATGTGTATCCTGGTACAGAGGTGGGCCTTATTAACGTGCAGGATAGAGATTCAGAGAAAAACAGAAATGTAAGGTGTTCTCTACAGCAACATGTTCCTTTTAAACTCATCCCTTCAATTAAAAACTATTATTCTTTGGTAACAACAGAGAAACTAGACAGGGAACTAGTGTCTGAATACAACATTACAATATCCGCCACCGATGAGGGCTCTCCTCCTCTGTCGTCAGTCAAAGTTGTTCACATCTCAATAGCTGACGTCAACGACAACCCACCTGTGTTTGAGGAACAGTCGTATAGCAGCTATGTCCCTGAGAACAACAAACCAGGCCACAGCCTGTGTTCTGTTAAGGCCCATGACCCAGACTGGAGACAAAACGGTACAGTGATCTATTCTCTTTTACCTGGTGAAGTCAATGGTGCTCCAGTCTCCTCTTATTTAACTGTTAATGGAGACACCGGAGTGATCCAAAGTGTCAGGTCGTTTGATTATGAACAGTTTAGGAGCTTTAAAGTCTATGTCATGGCACGCGACAACGGCTCTCCTCCACTCAGCAGCAATGTGACTGTGAGCGTCTTCATAACGGATGTAAATGACAACACTCCTCAGATACTTTACCCTGCCCCAGAGGGAAACTCCTTCATGACTGAACTGGTACCCAAAGCTGCACAAGGAGGTTCTCTGGTTTCCAAGGTGATAGCAGTTGATGGGGACTCTGGACAGAACGCCTGGCTGTCCTATCAGATCATTAAGTCCACTGATCCGGGACTTTTCAAAATCGATCTGCACAGTGGGGAGATCAGGACCCAGCGAGACATTTCTGATTCTGACAACATGAAACAGAACATTGTAGTCGCTGTAAAGGATAACGGACAGCCCTCCCTCTCTGCTACATGTTCAATGTTTTTACTGATTTCTGATAACTTGGCTGAAGTACCAGAACTGAAGGACATGGCTTATGAAGATAGCAATTCTAAATTAACATCCTATCTGATCATTGCACTGGTATCCGTCTCCACCTTTTTCCTGACTTTCATTATTATCATTCTTGGATTGAGGTTTTGTCGGAGGAGAAAGCCCAGACTGTTGTTTGATGGAGCGGTTGCTATTCCCAGCTCTTATCTCCCTCCAAACTATGCAGATGTGGACGGCACTGGAACTTTACGCAGCACATACAATTATGATGCGTATTTAACCACTGGATCTAGAACAAGTGACTTTAAATTTGTCACGTCTTACAATGACAACACACTGCCTGCAGACCAGACCCTGAGAAAAAATCCTACAGACTTTGAAGAAGTGTTTGGTGACCTTGATGTTTCCCCTGAGGTAGGCATTTTAGCTGAACAAATTGTGATTTAAAACGTATTTTTCCATTGAGAAATATATTGTATGGCTCTCGTATTTAATACATCATACTTCATGTTATGTCTGTCTAAAAATTCTTCTTTAAATGTTTGTTCAACCTTCACACTCCATTGTGTTCTGTTTGCACTAGTGTTAGGTCTCATGTCATGAGATGTGCAGAATCATCAAGGCTGAGCAAAATAAAAAGCTCTCTTATACTTTGATAACTTTATATGGCCCATAACATGAAATTACTGAATGTTAATGCATTAATTTATTATAGTGTTTAATATTGTGAATATTCAAAATATTCTGCACATACATGTCTGTAAATCATCAATTATTAGTTCATATTTCACATGTGATACAAGCATCAAATAAGGAAGGATCTAAATTTAAAGGGTGTGTGTGTGTGGTCCAGTAGGGCTGTGAAAATTGCTCAAAAATGAATATTCCGAATATTCCTTCTAAAGATAACACATATATTCGAACTATTCGAATATCTATATTTGCGCATTATGTCAATGACGCGCATTACGTCTATAACAGGACAAACTAATACAACGAGACATAACTTCTTGTATAGGTCGTTTATTTAAGTTTAAACATATTTGACAACATATTATCTACACAAAAATAAGTAAATGAACTAATGGCCGAGACCGCAGACCTCGCTCTCGCTCACTCGCTCTCTTTCTCTCTCTATCTCTCTTCCCTCACTCTCTCTGGGCATACGGGTTTAAATAAACAACAACAATAAACATATGCTGAGTGCTGATCAAGAGTTTTGTGCAAGCAATTTAAGGTCCCGACTCTTGTCCCAAATATGGCAGGCTTCATTCAGTGATTGAAACAAATATAACATTAATTGAAGTGCAGTGCGCCCACTCGCAAAGCAGACGGGTGTGTGTTTTTCCACATTCGAATATTAATTTTCACCTTCGAATGTCTGTTTTTAAAAACTATTAGAATATATATTAAAATTTAGAATATTCGTTGACAGCCCTATGGTCCAGGGGTGATGGTCACAGATCTGGATGTTCATATAATCATTTTAACACTTTTATCTTTTCCTTGCCGTCTCGTTGCTTTTATATCTAGTTTAAGTTAATCTACCTTTACACCTACTTGTCTTTCTTCCTCGTCATCACCACTGACCGTGATATTTTGAATGTAGACGATTAGAAATGTCCATCTCCTGCTCTCTATGGGTTTTCTGTCTTCTCAGAGCATCTTTGTATGTGTTTCCCAGCATCACAGTATATCTACTACACTCTGTAGAGGAGTGACGTGAAAATGTGGTTGTACAGTCTGCAAATGTCTGATGCTTTTGGTCCTGCTTCTACTGCCCTATTCCTAGCTGTATCTCTGTCCATGGTGCTGGAGAGTTTATATAGAGTTGTACACCGTCTTAACTCCATCAAGAAAATACAGTTCAATTTCATATTTTCTAAATGGGTTGATTAGGGTTTATTTGAATTACTTAACTAGTCCCTACATATGGTGTGCAAATGGGGTGATGTAATATTGACCTAATTCAAAGTCCTTTTAAGGAAAAAGTAGACGGCACTACTGAATAGATGAATATTGGCTTATTTGGTGTTCCACGACCACGAGTTATGAGTTATAGCCCCTCTCAATGTGTTATACACCCTGATGACTCAAGAGGTCGCTATGCACTTGCAATAGAGTAGTCCTGCAACATGATATAAGAGTCAGCCGTTCCACCTCGTGACGAGAGCAGTACAAAGCCGAGATTCGTAGAAAAGCATTAGGCTATCAAAGGCCGATGGTCTTTCTACGTATTTCATCAATTCAATATAGACCTGAACCTATCGTCTATATTGTCTATTACTTGGATAACAAGGATGGAATATTACGGGATGGGTCTTTGTGTGTTTTTATTGTTATTACTTGTGCTGCATTACGTTCATGGCGACCTGAGCTATTCGGTTCAAGAGGAGATGAAGCGTGGATCTGTTATAGGGAATATCGCCAAGGACCTGGGACTTACATTGGACATATTATCTGCTAGGAAGGCTCGCATTGAAACAGAGGAAAACGAACGGAGGTATTGTGACGTGAATCTAAGAAGCGGAGAGCTCATTGTTTCAGAGAGAATCGACAGAGAGGAACAATGCGGAGAAACACCTTTGTGTGTTCTTAAATTCGAGCTCCTTTTAGAATCTCCCTTAGAATTATACCGTGTATCACTACAGATACAAGACATAAATGATAATGCACCGAGTTTCCCCACTGATAAAATCAAGCTGGAAATTAGTGAATTGGCTGACAAAGGAGCTCGGTATCGCATAAACGCGGCTCATGATGAAGATACAGGCCAAAACGGTGTTCAGAGTTATAGTCTTCAACGGAATGACCACTTTGTCTTCAATATACAAACGTCAAGTGATGGGACTAAATATGGCGATTTAGTTTTAGAAAAGGAGTTAGACAAAGAGGAGCAGAAGGATCTCAAATTATTACTTTCGGCCCTGGATGGTGGTTCTCCTCAGAGATCAGGCACATTAGTCATAGACGTCACTGTTTTGGACGCTAATGATAACGCCCCAGTGTTTAGTCAGGCCGTGTATGAGGCCAGTCTGCCTGAAAACGCCCCGCTGAAGACCCGTGTGGTGACCGTCAGCGCTGCGGACGCAGACGAGGGCGTTAATGGAGAAGTAACATATGAACTAGGCCGGATATCTGATAAGTCACGAAAGCTGTTTTCACTTGATCAACAGACTGGAGAAATATTTGTCGCAGGTGATATAGACTTTGAGGAGGGATCAAAATATGAGGTGATTGTTCAGGCAAAAGATGGATTTGGTCTTTCTACAGACGCTAAAGTTATTATAAGAATAACAGATGTTAATGACAATGCCCCTGTTATAGCCTTGAAATCAGTAACAAATCCAGTACCTGAGAACGTGTCACCTGGTACTGAGGTGGGCCTTATTAACGTGCAGGATAGAGATTCAGAGAAGAACCGAAGGGTTAGGTGTTCCCTTCAACAACTTGTTCCTTTTAAACTTATTTCATCAATTAAGAACTATTATTCTTTGGTAACAACAGAGAAACTAGACAGGGAACTAGTGTCTGAATACAACATTACAATATCCGCCACCGATGAGGGCTCTCCTCCTCTGTCGTCAGTCAAAGTTGTTCACATCTCAATAGCTGACGTCAACGACAACCCACCTGTGTTTGAGGAACAGTCGTATAGCAGCTATGTCCCTGAGAACAACAAACCGGGCCACAGCCTGTGTTCAGTTAAGGCCCATGACCCAGACTGGAGACAAAACGGTACAGTGATCTATTCTCTTTTACCTGGAGAAGTAAACGGTGCTCCAGTCTCCTCTTATCTATCTGTTAACGGAGACACTGGAGTGATCCAAAGTGTCAGGTCATTTGATTATGAACAGTTTAGGAGCTTTAAAGTCTATGTCATGGCACGCGACAACGGCTCTCCTCCACTCAGCAGCAACGTGACTGTGAGTGTCTTCATAATGGATGTAAATGATAACACTCCTCAGATACTTTACCCCGCCCCAGAGGGAAACTCCTTCATGACTGAACTGGTACCCAAAGCTGCACAAGGAGGTTCACTGGTTTCCAAGGTGATAGCAGTTGATGGGGACTCTGGACAGAACGCCTGGCTGTCCTATCAGATCATTAAGTCCACTGATCCGGGACTTTTCAAAATCGATCTGCACAGTGGGGAGATCAGGACCCAGCGAGACATTTCTGATTCTGACAACATGAAACAGAACATTGTAGTCGCTGTAAAGGATAACGGACAGCCCTCCCTCTCTGCTACATGTTCCATGTTTTTACTGATTTCTGATAACTTGGCTGAAGTACCAGAACTGAAGGACATGGCTTATGAAGATGGCAGTTCTAAATTAACATCCTATCTGATTATCGCACTGGTATCCGTCTCCACCTTTTTCCTGACTTTCATTATTATCATTCTGGGATTGAGGTTTTGTTGGAGGAGAAAGCCCAGACTGTTGTTTGATGGAGCGGTTGCTATTCCCAGCTCTTATCTCCCTCCAAACTACGCAGATGTGGACGGCACTGGAACTTTACGCAGCACATACAATTATGATGCGTATTTAACCACTGGATCTAGAACAAGTGACTTTAAATTTGCCACGTCTTACAATGACAACACACTGCCTGCAGACCAGACCCTGAGGAAAAATCCAACAGACTTTGAAGAAGTGTTTGGAGACCTTGATGTTTCCCCTGAGGTAGGCATTTTAGCCAAAAAAATTGTCATTCGTCACGTTGTTTAAATTAGGAAAAATATTGTAAGCCTCTCGTATTTAATACATTGTACTTCATGTTAGGTCTATCCGAAAAATTGTTTGGTCATCGTTTGATTTAGTTTCAAAATGGCTTCTACACATGTTTTTAAAATCTTTACTCTCATTGTATTCTGTTTGTTAGCCTTAGTTGCACCAGGGTGAGGGTGAGCCTCATATAATGAGTTGTGCAGAAACATTAAAGCCGTGCCAATTGAAAAAAATTACTGCACTAAGCAAAAGGCGGAAATAATGTCAATAGATTAACAATTTGAATGACTGATTGATGTAAAGTTGAGTTTATGTTGTTCTGTATTTCATACACCTTAAAAGTAGATTATCGAAGTGCTGTGCTGTTGAGGTTGTTACCAGTTGATGGATGTTGATCTTTACTGACTAATTGTGTGTGAGTGTGAGTGAGTGAGTGAGTGAGTGAGTGAGTGAGTGAGTGAGTGAGTGAGTGAGTGTGTGTGTTCCAGGGATGAGGGTCACAGATCTGAATGCGAATACATTCATAACTGTGTGTATCACTTAAACACTTGTATCTTTTAAATCCTGTCTCCTTGCTCTGTCATCTACATTAAGTTATTATAACTTCAGGCGTGCTCGTCTTTTTCCCTAGTTCATCACCACTATTCCTGATATTTTGAATGCAGCCTCTTAGAAGTGCCCATCTCCTCCTCTCCATAGGTTTCATGTACTCCAAAAGCATCTGTGTATGTTTCTTCCAGCATCACAGTACATTCTAATGCACTATGTGGAGGAGTGACTTGAAGGTGTGGTTGTACAGTCTGCAAATGTCTGATGCTTTTGGTCCTGCTTATACTGCTCTACTCCTAGCTATGTCTCTGTCCATGGTGCTGGAGAGTTTATATAGAGTTGTACACCGTCTTAACTCCTCCATCAAGAAAATACAGTTCAATTTCATATTTTTAAATGGGTTGATTAGGGTTAATTTGAATTAGTTTGTCAACAATTCCCTACATATGGCGTGCTGTGCATATGGGGGGAATTCATGTGTACCTAATGCAAAGTCCTTTAAAGAAATAAGTAGACGGCACCACTGAATAGAATATTGGCTTGTTTGGTGTTCCACGAGTTATGAGTTATAGCCCCTCTCAATGTGTTATACACCCTGATGACTCAAGAGGTCGCTATGCACTTGCAATAGAGTAGTCCTGCAACATGATATAAGAGTCAGCCGTTCCACCCACACCTCGTGACGAGAGCAGTACAAAGCCGAGATTCGTAGAAAAGCATTGGGCTATCAAAGCCCGATGGTCTTTTTACGTATTTCATCAATTCAATTTCCTTAGGGCTTTGTTAGAAAACCCGAACCTATGGTATCTATATTGTCTATTACTCGAATAACAAGGATGGAATATTGCGGGATGGGTCTTCGTGTGTTTTTATTTTTATTACTTGTGCAACATTACGTTCATGGCGACCTGAGCTATTCGGTTCAAGAGGAGATGAAGCGTGGATCTGTTATTGGGAATATCGCCAAGGATCTGGGACTTACATTGGACATATTATCTGCAAGGAAGGCTCGTATTGAAACAGAGGAAAACGAACGGAGGTATTGTGATGTCAATCTTCAGAGCGGAGAGCTCATTGTTTCAGAGAGAATCGACAGAGAGGAACAATGCGGGGAAAAGCCGTCGTGTGTTCTTAAATTCGAGCTGCTTTTGGAATCTCCATTAGAATTACACCGCGTATCACTACAGATACAAGACATCAACGACAATTCGCCGACTTTCCCGACGGATATTATCAAGCTGGAAATCAGAGAATCTGCTGACAAAGGAGCTCGATATAGAGTGGATGCGGCTCACGATGAAGATATAGGCCAAAACGGTGTTCAGAGTTACGCTCTGCAAAGGAATAACAATTTTGTTTTAAATGTACAAACTACAAGTGCTGGCAGTAAATATGGAGAATTGATTCTCGATAAGGAGTTAGACAGAGAGGAGCAGCAGGATATTAAATTATTCCTCACAGCTCTGGATGGAGGTTCTCCTCAGAGATCAGGCACAGTAGTCATAGACGTCACTGTGTTGGACGCTAATGATAACGCCCCAGTGTTTAGTCAGGCCGTTTATGAAGCCAGTCTGCCTGAAAACGCTGCGTTAAAAACCCTTGTGATGACCGTAAGCGCAACAGACGCGGACGAGGGCGTTAATGGTGACGTCACATACGGACTGAGCCGGTTATCTGATAAAACACGTAAATTGTTTACACTTGATCGACAGACTGGGGAGATATTTGTCGCTGGTGACATAGACTTTGAAGAGGGATCAAAATATGAAATATTTGTGCAGGCAAAAGATGGATATGGTCTTTCTTCTGATACTAAAGTAATCATAAGTATAACTGATGTCAATGACAACACCCCAGTTATATCGCTGAAGTCATCGACCAATCCCGTACCTGAGAACGTGTCACCTGGTACGGAGGTGGGCCTTATTAACGTGCAGGATAGAGATTCAGAGAAAAACCGGAAGGTTATGTGTTCTCTTCAGCAACATGTTCCTTTTAAACTTATTCCTTCAATTAAAAACTATTATTCTTTGGTAACAACAGATACACTAGACAGGGAACTAGTGTCTGAATACAACATTACAATATCCGCTACCGATGAGGGCTCTCCTCCTCTGTCGTCTGTCAAAGTTGTTCACATCTCAATAGCTGACGTCAACGACAACCCTCCTGTGTTTGAGGAACAGTCGTATAGCAGCTATGTCCCTGAGAACAACAAACCGGGCCACAGCCTATGTTCTGTTAAGGCCCAGGACCCAGACTGGAGACAAAACGGTACAGTGATCTATTCTCTTTTACCTGGAGAAGTCAACGGTGCTCCAGTCTCCTCTTATCTATCTGTTAATGGAGACACCGGAGTAATCCAAAGTGTCAGGTCGTTTGATTATGAACAGTTTAGGAGCTTTAAAGTCTATGTAATGGCACGAGACAACGGTTCTCCTCCGCTCAGCAGCAACGTGACTGTGAGTGTCTTCATAACAGATGTAAATGACAACACTCCTCAGATACTTTACCCCGCCCCAGAGGGAAACTCCTTCATGACTGAACTGGTACCCAAAGCTGCACAAGGAGGTTCTCTGGTTTCCAAGGTGATAGCAGTTGATGGGGACTCTGGACAGAACGCCTGGCTGTCCTATCAGATCATTAAGTCCACTGATCCGGGACTTTTCAAAATCGATCTGCACAGTGGGGAGATCAGGACCCAGCGAGACATTTCTGATTCTGACAACATGAAACAGAACATTGTAGTCGCTGTAAAGGATAACGGACAGCCCTCCCTCTCTGCTACATGTTCCATGTTTTTACTGATTTCTGATAACTTGGCTGAAGTACCAGAACTGAAGGACATGGCTTATGAAGACAGCAGTTCTAAATTAACGTCTTATCTGGTCATCGCGCTGGTATCCGTCTCCACCTTTTTCCTGACTTTCATTATTATCATTCTGGGATTGAGGTTTTGTCGGAGGAGAAAGCCCAGACTGTTATTTGATGGAGCGGTTGCTATTCCCAGCTCTTATCTCCCTCCAAACTACGCAGATGTGGACGGCACTGGAACTTTACGCAGCACATATAATTATGATGCATATTTAACCACTGGATCTAGAACAAGTGACTTTAAATTTGTCACGTCTTACAACGACAACACACTGCCTGCAGACCAGACCCTGAGGAAAAATCCAACAGACTTTGAAGAAGTGTTTGGAGACATCGATTCTTCTCCCGAGGTAAAAACAATAGATTACTGTGTCCACAAAGCAAATACTCTTTCACCTTCTCACCAATGCAGCAGATCTCTCTAATTCAGCTTCTGTTATACATCTATCACATTTCTATATAATACTCTCATTGTGAAAGACACTTGGACAGTCGTCATTGGATCAGGCAATTTTTTTTTAAACAACACTGTGTTTGCAGGCTTACACGGTGATACGTTTTTGTTTCTATGTTTCATATTTTCACTATTTAATTTAGTATAAAGTTTAGGGTAAGTTTTAGTTGCATTCCTAATAAATGGGCTACATTATAGCATTTGTATGCATTTAATTTGCTTGGGAAACAATGTAGTTTGTTGCTGAAGTAGCAGTCATGGATGTAACAGGCCTTTATTTCGTTCTTTCTCTGCTGCACTAAGCACAGCACCTTCAATTTTGTTAACTGAAAAAGTTAATAAAAAAGTTAACTTGTCGTTTGAAATTAACGTTTATCTCTTTTTGGGACAGATATATAAGTGGGGGCTTAGGTGATGAAGTTTTGATGGTTCAATGTATCAAAAGAAACACTTTTACTGTCACATCACACATCCTTTCTATTTTCTATGCAATAGTTTGTGTTATTCATCCCCCTATAATTTCTCTTTCCCAAGTCCTTGAACCAAAGTCCCCCTTTGTTGTAATGTACGGAGGCTTCATCATCTACTCGAGTTTATTGCGTCACTTTGCTGCTCAAACCACTGTGTTCCTGCTACACTATGTGGTGGACTGACTGAGGGGTTGAAAAGTCTGCATGCTGAGCTCTGTCTGATGGATCTCTGTTACTACTGACATACTGCATGAAATGTCGCTGTCCATGGTGCTGGAATGGCTTTGGGTTGTCTATGCCAACGGGAACGACATCATGAATGCAATATTAGCCACTCATAATTGATATGATGGAACACATGTTTCATCAGGTAGAATTTGTCAAATCTTCATTCCATATGGTGCACATATGATGTAATTTATTGTTTAACTTTGTCAGAAGATTAAACAAAAAGCACAAGTGAATAGAATAGCGTTTGGTGTTACGTGAGTTATGACCACTATTACAGTGTTATACTTCGTGATGACTCAAGGTGTCGCTATGCACCTGCAATAGATTCCAACGTAATATAATCGTCAGCCTATCCACCCACCACCTCTTGACGAGAGCATAAGCCAGACAAACACGGGTATCCGTTTAAAAGCGGAGGGGTATCAGGAGCCGATTGTCTTTCCGTTTCTTCGATAAAATCCATTCATTTTATTGGTTGTAGGAAATACTGGACCTTTTGATCCTATCGTAAATTACTCTGGATACCAGGATGGAAAACCACAGGATCTTTCCTTTTGTGTTTTTATTGTCTGCACTGCATTACGTTCATGGCGACCTGAGCTATTCGGTTCAAGAGGAGATGAAGCGTGGATCTGTTATCGGGAATATCGCCAAGGACCTGGGACTTACATTGGACATATTATCTGCTAGGAAGGCTCGCATTGAAACAGAGGAAAACGAAAGGAAGTATTGTGACGTGAATCTAAGAAGCGGAGAGCTCATTGTTTCAGAGAGAATCGACAGAGAGGAACAATGCGGACAAACACCGTCGTGTGTTCTCAAATTCGAGCTCCTTTTGGAATCTCCCTTAGAATTACACCGCGTATCATTACAGATACAAGACATAAATGACAATGCACCGAGTTTCACGGCGGAAAAAATAAAGCTGGAAATTAGTGAATCTGCTGACAAAGGAGCTCGGTATCGCGTTAATGCGGCACATGATGAAGATATAGGCCAAAACGGTGTTCAGAGTTATAGTCTTCAACGCAATGAACACTTTGTGTTCAATGTACAAACTACAAGCGCCGGTACAAAATATGGCGAATTGGTTTTAGAAAAAGAGTTGGACAGAGAAGAGCAGAAGGAAATTAAATTGTCCCTTTTAGCCCTGGACGGTGGTTCTCCTCAGAGATCAGGCACAGTAGTCATACACGTCACTGTGTTGGACGCTAATGATAACGCCCCAGTGTTTAGTCAGGCCGTGTATGAGGCCAGTCTGCCTGAAAACGCCCCGCTGAAGACTCGTGTGGTGACTGTCAGCGCTGCGGACGCAGACGAGGGTGTTAATGGAGAAGTAACATATGAACTAGGCCGGCTATCTGATAAGTCACGAAAACTGTTTTCACTCGATGAACATACTGGAGAAATATTTGTTGCAGGTGATATAGACTTCGAGGAGGGAACAAAACATGAGATTATTGTTCAAGCAATAGATGGATTCGGTATTTCCTCAGACTCTCAAGTCCTTATAAGTATTACAGATGTTAATGACAATGCCCCTGTCATAGCCATGAAATCCTTAACCAATCCTGTACCCGAGAATGTGTATCCTGGTACAGAGGTGGGCCTTATTAACGTGCAGGATAGAGATTCAGAGAAAAATAGAAATGTAAGGTGTTCTCTACAGCAACATGTTCCTTTTAAACTTATCCCTTCAATTAAAAACTATTATTCTTTGGTATCAACAGAGAAACTAGACAGGGAACTAGTGTCTGAATACAACATTACAATATCCGCCACCGATGAGGGCTCTCCTCCTCTGACGTCAGTCAAAGTTGTTCACATCTCAATAGCTGACGTCAACGACAACCCACCTGTGTTTGAGGAACAGTCGTATAGCAGCTATGTCCCTGAGAACAACAAACCGGGCCACAGCCTGTGTTCTGTTAAGGCCCATGACCCAGACTGGAGACAAAACGGTACAGTGATCTATTCTCTTTTACCTGGTGAAGTCAACGGTGCTCCAGTCTCCTCTTATCTATCTGTTAACGGAGACACTGGAGTGATCCAAAGTGTCAGGTCGTTTGATTATGAACAGTTTAGGAGCTTTAAAGTCTATGTCATGGCACGAGACAACGGTTCTCCTCCACTCAGCAGCAATGTGACTGTGAGTGTCTTCATAACGGATGTAAATGACAACTCTCCTCAGATACTTTACCCCGCCCCAGAGGGAAACTCCTTCATGACTGAACTGGTACCCAAAGCTGCACAAGGAGGTTCTCTGGTTTCCAAGGTGATAGCAGTTGATGGGGACTCTGGACAGAACGCCTGGCTGTCCTATCAGATCATTAAGTCCACTGATCCGGGACTTTTCAAAATCGATCTGCACAGTGGGGAGATCAGGACCCAGCGAGACATTTCTGATTCTGAAAACATGAAACAGAACATTGTAGTCGCTGTAAAGGATAACGGACAGCCCTCCCTCTCTGCTACATGTTCCATGTTTTTACTGATTTCTGATAACTTGGCTGAAGTACCAGAACTGAAGGACATGGCTTATGAAGATAGCAATTCTAAATTAACATCCTATCTGATCATTGCACTGGTATCCGTCTCCACCTTTTTCCTGACTTTCATTATTATCATTCTTGGATTGAGGTTTTGTCGGAGGAGAAAGCCCAGACTGTTATTTGATGGAGCCGTTGCTATTCCCAGCTCTTATCTCCCTCCAAACTACGCAGATGTGGACGGCACTGGAACTTTACGCAGCACATACAATTATGATGCGTATTTAACCACTGGATCTAGAACAAGTGACTTTAAATTTGCCACGTCTTACAATGACAACACACTGCCTGCAGACCAGACCCTGAGAAAAAATCCTACAGACTTTGAAGAAGTGTTTGGAGACCTTGATGTTTCCCCTGAGGTAGGCATTTTAGCTGAACAAATTGTGATTTAAAACGTATTTTTCCATTGAGTAATATATTGTAAGGCTCTCGTATTTAATACATCATACTTCATGTTATGTCTGTCTGAAAAATACTTCTATAAATGTCTGTTCAACCTTCACACTCCATTGTGTTCTGTTTGCACTAGTGGCACTAGTGTTAGGTCTCATGTCATGAGATGTGCAGAATCATCAAGGCTGAGCAAAATAAAAAGCTCTCTTATACTTTGATAACTTTATATGGCCCATAACATGAAATTACTGAATGTTAATGCATTCATTCATTATAGTGTTTAATATTGTGAATATTCAAAATATTCTGCACATACATGTCTGTAAATCATCAATTATTAGTTCATATTAGTTCTAAATGTAAAGGGTGGGTGTGTGTGTGTGTGTGTGTGTGTGTGTGGTCCAGTAGGGCTGTCAAAATTGCTAAAAAATGAATATTCCGAATATTCCTTCAAAAGATAACACATATATTCGAACTATTCGAATATCTATATTTGCGCATTATGTCAATGACGCGCATTGCGTCAATAACAGGACAGACTAATACAACGAGACATAACTACATGTATAGCTCGTTTATTTAAGTTTAAACATATTTGACAACATATTACCTACACAAAAATAAGTAAATGAACTAATGGCCAAGACCGCAGGCCTCGCTCTCGCTCGCTCTCTTTTTTTCTCTCTCTCTCTCGCTCCCCTCACTCTCTCTGCGCATACTGGTTTAAATAAACAACAACAATAAACAAATGCTGAGTGCTGATCAAGAGTTTTGTGCAAGCAATTTAAGGTCCAGACTCTTGTCCCAAATGTGGCAGGCTTCATTCAGTGATTGAAACAAATATAACATTAATTGAAGTGCAGTGCGCCCACTCGCAAAGCTGACAGCCGCACCGCGGCTGCCGCGGGTGTGTGTTTTTCCACATTCGAATATTAATTTTCACCTTCGAATGTCTGTTTTTAAAAACTATTCGAAGATATATTCGAATTTAGAATATTCGTTGACAGCCCTATGGTCCAGGGGTGATGGGCACAGATCTGGATGTTCATATAATCACTTTAACACTTTTATCTTTTCCTTGCCGTCTCGTTGCTTTTAAATCTAGTTTAAGTTAATCTACCTTTACACCTACTTGTCTTTCTTCCTAGTCATCACCACTGACCGTGATATTTTTAATGTAGACGATTAGAAATGTCCATCTCCTGCTCTCTATGGGTTTACTGTCTTCCCAGAGCATCTTTGTATGTGTCTCCCAGCATCACAGTACTCTCTGCTATACTATGTGGAGGAGTGACTTGAAAGTGTGGTTGTAAAGTCTGCAAATGTCTGATGCTTTTGGTCCTGCTTATACTGCCCTATTCCTAGCTATGTCTCTGTCCGTGGTGCTGGAGAGTTTATATAGAGTTGTACACCGTCTTAACTCCTTCATCAAGAAAATACAGTTCAATTTCATATTTTCTAAACGGGTTGATTAGGGTTCATTTGAATTACTTAACTATTCCCTACATATGGTGTGCAAATGGGGTGATGTAATGTTGACCTAATGCAAAGTCCTTTCAAGGGAAAAAGTAGACGGCACCACTGAATAGAATATTGGCTTGTTTGGTGTTCCACGAGTTATGAGTTATAGCCCCTATCAATGTGTTATACACACTGATGACTCAAGAGGTCGCTATGCACTTGCAATAGAGTAGTCCTGCAACATGATATAAGAGTCAGCCGTTCCACCCACACCGAGTGACGAGAGCAGTACAAAGCCGAGATTCGTAGAAAAGCATTAGGCTATCAAAGGCCGATGGTCTTTCTACGTATTTCATCAATTCAATATAGACCTAAACCTATCGTCTATATTGTCTATTACTTGGATAACAAGGATGGAATATTGCGGGATGGGTCTTCGTGTGTTTTTATTTTTATTACTTGTGCTGCATTACGTTCATGGCGACCTGAGCTATTCGGTTCAAGAGGAGAGGAAGCGTGGATCTGTTATTGGGAATATCGCCAAGGACCTGGGACTTACATTGGACGTATTATCTGCTAGGAAGGCTCGCATTGAAACAGAGGAAAACGCAAGGAGGTATTGTGACGTGAATCTAAGAAGCGGAGAGCTCATTGTTTCAGAGAGAATCGACAGAGAGGAACAATGCGGAGAAAAACCGTCGTGTGTTCTTACATTCGAGCTCATTTTGGAATCCCCCTTAGAATTACACCGCGTATCACTACAAATACAAGACATCAACGACAATGCACCGAGTTTCCCGACCGATAAAATCAAGCTGGAAATTAGTGAATCTGCTGTCAAAGGAGCTCGGTATCGCGTTAATACGGCCCATGATGAAGATATAGGCCAACACGGGGTTCAGAGTTACACTCTTAAACGGAATGACCACTTTGTGTTTAATATACAAACGTCAAGTGATGGGACTAAATATGGCGAATTGATTTTAGAAAATGAGTTAGATAGAGAGGTGCAAAGGGATATCAAATTATTACTTTCGGCTCTGGATGGTGGTTCTCCTCAGAGATCAGGCACAGTAGCAATAGACGTCACTGTGTTGGACGCTAATGATAATGCCCCAGTGTTTAGTCAGGCCGTGTATGAGGCCAGTCTGCCTGAAAACGCCCCGCTGAAGACCTGTGTGGTCACTGTTAGCGCTGCGGACGCAGACGAGGGTGTTAACGGAGATGTAACATTTGAACTAGGTCGGATATCTGATAAGTCACGAAAACTGTTTTCACTCGATGAACATACTGGAGAAATATTTGTTGCAGGTGATATAGATTTTGAGGAGGGATCAAAATATGAGATTATTGTTCAGGCAAAAGATGGATTTGGTATTTCTTCAGACGCTAAGGTTATTATAAAAATTACTGATGTTAATGACAACGCCCCTGTCATAGCCTTGAAATCCTTAACCAATCCTTTACCGGAGAATGTGTCACCTGGTACAGAGGTTGGCCTTGTTAACGTGCAGGATAGAGATTCGGAGAAAAACCGTAAGACTAGGTGTTCTCTTCAGCATCATGTTCCTTTTAAACTCATTCCTTCAATTAAAAACTATTATTCTTTGGTAACAACGGAGACACTAGACAGGGAACTAGTGTCTGAATACAACATTACAATATCCGCCACCGATGAGGGCTCTCCTCCTCTGTCGTCAGTCAAAGTTGTTCACATCTCAATAGCTGACGTCAACGACAACCCACCTGTGTTTGAGGAACAGTCGTATAGCAGCTATGTCCCTGAGAACAACAAACCGGGCCACAGCCTATGTTCTGTTAAGGCCCATGACCCAGACTGGAGACAAAACGGTACAGTGATCTATTCTCTTTTACCTGGTGAAGTCAACGGTGCTCCAGTCTCCTCTTATCTATCAGTTAACGGAGACACCGGAGTGATCCAAAGTGTCAGGTTGTTTGATTATGAACAGTTTAGGAGCTTTAAAGTCTATGTAATGGCACGAGACAACGGCTCTCCTCCGCTCAGCAGCAACGTGACTGTGAGTGTCTTCATAACGGATGTAAATGACAACACTCCTCAGATACTTTACCCCGCCCCAGAGGGAAACTCCTTCATGACTGAACTGGTACCCAAAGCTGCACAAGGAGGTTCTCTTGTTTCCAAGGTGATAGCAGTTGATGGGGACTCTGGACAGAACGCCTGGCTGTCCTATCAGATCATTAAGGCCACTGATCCGGGACTTTTCAAAATCGATCTGCACAGTGGGGAGATCAGGACCCAGCGAGACATTTCTGACTCTGACAACATGAAACAGAACATTGTAGTCGCTGTAAAGGATAATGGACAGCCCTCCCTCTCTGCTACATGTTCCATGTTTTTACTAATTTCTGATAACTTGGCTGAAGTACCAGAGCTGAAGGACATGGCTCATGAAGATGGCAGTTCTAAATTAACATCCTATCTGATTATAGCGCTGGTATCCGTCTCCACCTTTTTCCTTACTTTCATTATCATCATTCTGGGATTGAGGTTTTGTCGGAGGAGAAAGCCCAGACTGTTATTTGATGGAGCGGTTGCTATTCCCAGCTCTTATCTCCCTCCGAACTACGCCGATGTGGACGGCACTGGAACTTTACGCAGCACATATAATTACGATGCGTATTTAACCACTGGATCTAGAACAAGTGACTTTAAATTTGTCAACTCTTACAACGACAACACACTGCCTGCAGACCAGACCCTCAGAAAAAATCCAACAGACTTTGAAGAAGTTTTTGGAGAACTTGATGTTTCCCCTGAGGTAGGCGTTTTAGCTGAACAAATTGTCATTTAAAAAGTATGTTTTCATTAAGAAATATATTGTAAGGCTCTCGTAATTAATACATCATACTTCATGTTTTGTCCGTCTGAAAATTTGTTTACGTAACACCGTTCGTCATTTAAAAATGGCTGCTACAAACGTTTGTTCAATCTTCACACTCCATTGTGTTCTGTTTGCACAAGGGACACAACTGTTAGGTCTCATGTCATGAGTTGTGCAGAATCCTTAAGGCTGAGCCAAATTAAAAGCTCTGTTATACTTTGATAACTTTATATGGCCCACAACATGACAGTACTGAATGTTAATGCATTCATTCATTACTCTGTTTAATACAATGAATATGAAAAATATTCTGCACAGACATGTCTTTACATCATCAATTATTAATTCATATTTAAATCAAGTGCATTCTACATGAGATATGAGCATCATATAAGCAGGGATATAAATATAACAGGTTATTGTGGACTACACTTACCAAAAGGGTGACATATATGTTGACTTTATTGACTTGTTGAGTATCAAGTTTAGATTTGGGTTGGTTGTCTTTGCATTTAATTCAACTTCTAGAGGTACATAAGTGAAGGCCTTTGTTGTTCAGGTCAACGGTTGATAGATATGAATCTTTACAAACCGTCTCGTTGCTCTTATATCTAGTTTAAGTTATTATAACTTTACTCATACTTGTCGGTCTTCCTAGTTATCACCACTGGCCCCGATATTTTGAATGTAGACAATTATCCATCCATCTCCTGCGCTCCATGGATTTTCTGTACTCCCAGAACATCTTTGTATGTTGCTCCCAGCATCACAGTACTCTCTGCTATCCTATGTGGAGGAGTGACGTGAAGGTGTGGTTGTACAGTCTGCAAATGTCTGATGCTTTTGGTCCCGCTTCTACTGCCCTATTCCTAGCTGTGTCTCTGTCCATGGTGCTGGAGAGTTTATATAAAGTTGTACATCGTCTTAACTCCTTCATCAAGAAAATACAGTCCAATTACATATTTCTAAATGGGTTGATTAGGGTTCATTTGAATTACTTAACTATTCCCTACATATGGTGTGCAAATGGGGTGATGTAATGTTGACCTAATGCAAAGTGGTTTTAAGGAAAAAGTAGACGGCACCACTGAATAGAATATTGGCTTGTTTGGTGTTCCACGAGTTATGAGTTATAGCCCCTCTCAATGTGTTATACACCCTGATGACTCAAGAGGTCGCTATGCACTTGCAATAGAGTAGTCCTGCAACATGATATAAGAGTCAGCCGTTCCACCCGCCACCTCGGGCAGTACAAAGCCGAGATTCGTAGAAAAGCGGCTATCAAAGCCCGATGGTCTTTTTACATCAATTCAATTTTCTTAGGGCTTTGTTAGAAAACCCGAACCTATGGTATCTATATTGTCTATTACTCGAATGACAAGGATGGAATATTGCGGGATGGGCCTTCGTGTGTTTTTATTTTTATTACTTGTGCTGCATTACGTTCATGGCGACCTGAGCTATTCGGTTCAAGAGGAGATGAAGCGCGGATCCGTTATCGGAAATATCGCCAAGGATCTGGGACTTACATTGGACATATTATCTGCAAGGAAGGCTCGTATTGAAACAGAGGAAAACGAACGGAGGTATTGTGATGTCAATCTTCGGAGCGGAGAGCTCATTGTTTCAGAGAGAATCGACAGAGAGGAACAATGCGGGGAAAAGCCGTCGTGTGTTCTTAAATTCGAGCTGCTTTTGGAATCTCCATTAGAATTACACCGTGTATCACTACAGATACAAGACATAAACGACAATACACCGAGTTTCCCGACGGATATTATCAAGCTGGAAATCAGAGAATCTGCTGTCAAAGGAGCTCGGTATAGAGTGGATGCGGCTCATGATGAAGATATAGGCCAAAACGGTGTTCAGAGTTACGCTCTGCAAAGGAATAACAATTTTGTTTTAAATGTACAAACTACAAGTGCTGGCAGTAAATATGGAGAATTGATTCTCGATAAGGAGTTAGACAGAGAGGAGCAGCAGGATATTAAATTATTCCTCACGGCTCTGGATGGAGGTTCTCCTCAGAGATCAGGCACAGTAGTCATACACGTCATCGTGTTGGACGCTAATGATAACGCCCCAGTGTTTAGTCAGGCCGTTTATGAAGCCAGTCTGCCTGAAAACGCTGCGTTAAAAACCCTTGTGATGACCGTAAGCGCAACAGACGCGGACGAGGGCGTTAATGGTGACGTCACATATGGACTGAGCCGGTTATCTGATAAAACACGTAAATTGTTTACACTTGATCGACAGACTGGGGAGATATTTGTCGCTGGTGACATAGACTTTGAGGAGGGATCAAAATATGAAATATTTGTGCAGGCAAAAGATGGATATGGTCTTTCTTCTGATACTAAAGTAATCATAAGTATAACTGATGTTAATGACAATACCCCAGTTATATCGCTGAAGTCATTGACCAATCCCGTACCTGAGAACGTGTCACCTGGTACGGAGGTGGGCCTTATTAACGTGCAGGATAGAGATTCAGAGAAAAACCGTAAGGTTATGTGTTCTCTTCAGCAACATGTTCCTTTTAAACTTATTCCTTCAATTAAAAACTATTATTCTTTGGTAACAACAGATACACTAGACAGGGAACTAGTGTCTGAATACAACATTACAATTTCCGCTACCGATGAGGGCTCTCCTCCTCTGTCGTCTGTCAAAGTTGTTCACATCTCAATAGCTGACGTCAACGACAACCCACCTGTGTTTGAGGAACAGTCGTATAGCAGCTATGTCCCTGAGAACAACAAACCGGGCCACAGCCTGTGTTCTGTTAAGGCCCATGACCCAGACTGGAGGCAAAACGGTACAGTGATCTATTCTCTTTTACCTGGAGAAGTAAACGGTGCTCCAGTCTCCTCTTATCTATCAGTTAATGGAGACACCGGAGTGATCCAAAGTGTCAGGTCGTTTGATTATGAACAGTTTAGGACCTTTAAAGTCTATGTAATGGCACGAGACAACGGTTCTCCTCCGCTCAGCAGCAATGTGACTGTGAGTGTCTTCATAACGGATGTAAATGACAACACTCCTCAGATACTTTACCCCGCCCCAGAGGGAAACTCCTTCATGACTGAACTGGTACCCAAAGCTGCACAAGGAGGTTCTCTGGTTTCCAAGGTGATAGCAGTTGATGGGGACTCTGGACAGAACGCCTGGCTGTCCTATCAGATCATAAAGTCCACTGATCCGGGACTTTTCAAAATCGATCTGCACAGTGGGGAGATCAGGACCCAGCGAGACATTTCTGATTCTGACAACATGAAACAGAACATTGTAGTCGCTGTAAAGGATAACGGACAGCCCCCCCTCTCTGCTACATGTTCTATGTTTTTACTGATTTCTGATAACTTGGCTGAAGTACCAGAACTGAAGGACATGGCTTATGAAGACAGCAGTTCTAAATTAACATCTTATCTGGTCATCGCGCTGGTATCCGTCTCCACCTTTTTCCTGACTTTCATTATTATCATTCTGGGATTGAGGTTTTGTCGGAGGAGAAAGCCCAGACTGTTGTTTGATGGAGCGGTTGCTATTCCCAGCTCTTATCTCCCTCCAAACTACGCAGATGTGGACGGCACTGGAACTTTACGCAGCACATATAATTATGATGCATATTTAACCACTGGATCTAGAACAAGTGACTTTAAATTTGTCACGTCTTACAACGACAACACACTGCCTGCAGACCAGACCCTGAGAAAAAATCCAACAGACTTTGAAGAAGTGTTTGGAGACATCGATTCTTCTCCCGAGGTAAAAACAATAGATTACTGTGTCCACAAAGCAAATACTCTTTCACCTTCTCACCAATGCAGCGGATCTCCCTAATTCAGTTTCTGTTATACATCTATCACATTTCTATAAAATACTCTAAGTTTTTCTTTCTATCTTTCATATTTTCACTATTTAATTGAGTATAAAGTTTAGGTATAATATTTAGTTGCATTCATAATAAATGGGCTACATTATAGCATTTGTATGCATTTAATTTGCTTGAGAAACAATGTAGTTTGTTGCTGAAGTAGCAGTTATGGATGTAACAGGCCTTTCTTTCGTTCTTTCTCTGCTGCACTAAGCACAGCACCTTCAATTTCGTTAATTGAAAAAGTTAATAAAAAAGTTAACTTGTCGTTTGAAATTAACGTTTATCTCTTTTTGGGACAGATATATAAGTGGGGACTTAGGTGATGACGTTTTGATGGTTCAATGTATCAAAAAAACACTTTTACTGTCACATCAAACATCCTTTCTGTTTTCTATGCAATAGTTTGTGTTTTTCATCCCCCTAGAATTTCTCTTTCCCAAGTCCTTGAACCAAAGTCCCCCTTTGTTGTAATGTACGGAGGCTTCATCATCTACTCGACTTTATTGCATCACTTTGCTGCTCAAACCACTGTGTTCATGCTACACAATGTGGTGGACTGACTGAAGGGTTGAAAAGTGCATGCTGAGCTCTGTCTGATGGATCTCTGTTACTACTGACATACTGCATGAAATGTCGCTGTCCATGGTGCTGGAATGGCTTTGGGTTGTCTAAGCCAACAAGAAGGCTATCATGAATGCAATATTAGCCACTCATAATTGCAGGCGCTATGCACCTGCAATAGATTCCAACGTAACGTATTTCATCAGGTAGAATTTGTCAAATCTTCATTCCATATGGTGCACATATGATGTAATTTATTGTTTAACTTTGTCAGAAGATTAAATAAAAAAGCACAAGTGAATAGAATAGCGTTTGGTGTTACATGAGTTATAACCACTATTACAGTGTTATACTTCGTGATGACTCAAGGTGTCGCTATGCACCTGCAATAGATTCCAACGTAATATAATCGTCAGCCTATCCACCCACCACCTCTTGACGAGAGCATAAGCCAGACAAACACGGGTATTCGTTTAAAAGCGGAGGGGTATCAAGAGCCGATGGTCTTTCCGTTCCTTCGATAAAATCCATTCATTTTGTGAGTTGTATGAAATACCGAATCTATTGATCCTATCGTAAATTACTCTGGATACCAGAATGGAAAGCCACAGGATCTTTCCTTTTGTGTTTTTATTGTCTGCACTGCGTTACGTTCATGGCGACCTGAGCTATTCGCTTCAAGAGGAGATGAAGCGCGGATCTGTTATCGGGAATATCGCCAAGGACCTGGGACTTACATTGGACATATTATCTGCTAGGAAGGCTCGTATTGAAACAGAGGAAAACGAACGGAGGTATTGTGATATAAATCTTCGGAGCGGAGAGCTCACTGTTTCAGAGAGAATCGACAGAGAGGAACAATGCAGAGAAAAGCCGTCATGTGTTCTCAAATTCGAGCTCCTTTTGGAATCTCCATTGGAATTACACCGTGTATCACTACAGATACAAGACATAAACGACAATACACCGAGTTTCCCAACGGACATAATCAAGCTGGAAATTAGAGAATCTGCTATCAAAGGAGCTCGGTATCGCGTTAATGCGGCTCACGATCCAGATGTAGGCCAGAATGCTATACAAAGCTACACTCTTCAACGGAATAACCACTTTATTTTGAATTTACAAACTACAAGTGCCGGTAGTAAATATGGCGAATTGGTTTTAGAAAAGGAGTTAGACAGAGAGGAGCAGCAGCAAATACGATTATTGCTCACGGCTCTAGATGGTGGTTCTCCTCAGAGATCAGGCACAGTATTCATAGACGTCATTGTGTTGGACGCTAATGATAACGCCCCAGTGTTTAGTCAGGCCGTGTATGAGGCCAGTCTGCATGAAAACGCTCCGTTGAAAACCCACGTGATCACGGTCAGCGCTACTGACGCGGACGAGGGCGTTAATGGGGACGTTACATATGAACTGAGCCGAATGTCTGATCAATCACGAAACATGTTTTCACTTGATGGACAGACTGGGGAGATATTTGTTGCAGGGAACATCGACTTTGAAGAAGTATCAAAATATGAAATGTTTGTTGAGGCCAAAGATGGATACGGTCTTTCATCAGATTCAAAGGTGATTATAAGTATTACCGATATTAATGACAACGCCCCAGTCATAGTGTTGAAATCCTTGACCTCTCCAGTACCAGAGGACGTGCCACCTGGTACAGAAGTGGGCCTTATTAACGTGCAGGACAGAGATTCAGAGAAAAACAAACAGGTCCGCTGCTACATTCAACAAATAATTCCTTTCAAACTGATACCCTCAATTAAAAACTACTATTCTTTGGTGACCACGGATAAACTAGACCGTGAAGAAGTTACTGATTACAACATTACAATCACTGCTTCTGACAACGGTTCTCCACCGTTGTCATCTTTGAAAACGATTCAGATCTCTGTGGCCGATGTGAACGACAACCCACCTGTGTTTGAGGAACAGTCGTATAGCAGCTATGTCCCTGAGAACAACAAACCGGGCCACAGCCTGTGTTCTGTTAAGGCCCATGATGCAGACTGGAGACAGAACGGTACAGTGATCTATTCTCTTTTACCTGGTGAAGTCAACGGTGCTCCAGTCTCCTCTTATCTATCTGTTAATGGAGACACCGGAGTAATCCAAAGTGTCAGGTCATTTGATTATGAACAGTTTAGGAGCTTTAAAGTCTATCTAATGGCACGAGACAACGGCTCTCCTCCACTCAGCAGCAACGTGACTGTGAGTGTCTTCATAACGGATGTGAATGACAACACTCCTCAGATACTTTACCCCGCCCCAGAGGGAAACTCCTTCATGACTGAACTGGTACCCAAAGCTGCACAAGGAGGTTCTCTGGTTTCCAAGGTGATAGCAGTTGATGGGGACTCTGGACAGAACGCATAGCTGTCCTATCAGATCATTAAGTCTACTGATCCGGGACTTTTCAAAGTCGATCTGCACAGTGGGGAGATCAGGACCCAGCGAGACATTTCTGATTCTGACAACATGAAGCAGAACATCGTAGTCACTGTAAAGGATAACGGACAGCCCTCACTCTCTGCTACATGTTCCATGTTTTTACTGATTTCTGATAACTTGGCTGAAGTACCAGAACTGAAGGACATGGCTTATGAAGATAGCAGTTCTAAATTAACATCTTATCTGATCATCGCGCTGGTATCCGTCTCCACCTTTTTCCTGACTTTCATTATCATCATTCTGGGATTGAGGTTTTGTCGGAGGAGAAAGCCCAGACTGTTATTTGATGGAGCGGTTGCTATTCCCAGCTCTTATCTCCCTCCAAACTACGCAGATGTGGACGGCACTGGAACTTTACGCAGCACATATAATTACGATGCCTATTTAACCACTGGATCTAGAACAAGTGACTTTAAATTTGTCACGTCTTACAATGACAACACACTGCCTGCAGACCAGACCCTGAGAAAAAATCCAACAGACTTTGAAGAGGTTTTTGGCGACCTGGATGTTTCCCCAGAGGTAGGCATTGTGCCAAAAAATTGACAGTTCAAATTAGCTCTTTCAGCCATGTCTTTGTCCTTGCAACCCCACACAGAGATAATTTGTGCATGTATACTTTAGATGTCCATTACTTAATCGAGCATAAAGATGGTTACTTGATGTTGCAGTCCTATTAATAGTTTTACGTTACATCATTTGTATTTATTGAATTAGGTTTTGAAACACACGTCATTTGTATCTGAAGATGAAATTAAGGATGGAAGAGACCTTTATATCTTTCTGTGGTGTGAGTAAAAAATCCTAACCTATTTTCAGAAGGAAGTGAAAAAAGTTGAGTTTCTTTCTACACTGTTTGGGATCGACTGGAGTGATGTGATTGTTCAAGATATCCCCAAAAATCACTTTTAGTGTCACGTATAACATCCTGTCTGGTCTCTATGTGGTATCATTTATGTTTTTCTCCCTCCTTTAACTTTCTCTGTGCCCAGTCTGTCACCACGAGTACCACTTAGGTGTTGAGTATTTGGAGGCTTCACCCTCTACCCTGCATAGTCGTGTATTCTGAGGACTTTATTTTGCCACTATGTGTTAGCTGTTCCAACCACTATGTCACTGCTACACTATGTGGAGGACTGACTGTGGTGTGGAACAGTCTGCATGCTGAGCACTGTCTGATGGATCTCTGTTAATACTGCATGCTGTGTCGCTGTCCATGGTGCTGGAATGTAATTTCAGTGCTGTTGACTCTATAGCAATGCCTTCGTAAATACCATACCATTCAATTTATATTGATTAATCATTGTGTTATAAGTAAGCATTGAATCAGTTATTGATTGATAATAGCCTATAGTGTGTACATTTTTTGGGCCAAATTCCCGGACCTTGAAAAATGGAGCTGAGACGATAACTTAATTAAACAGCAGGCCTATTTGGTGTAAAATGACATACATCCACTCATAATGTGTTGTACTTCCTACTGACTCATGGTGTCGCTATGCACCTGCAATTGAGTTGAAAAGATTGCTGTGGTCAGCATTTCAACACACCACCTATTGACGCCAGCATAACGCTACAAAGCTTGGACGTCGTGCTACGGCGGTTTTTAAGTCATATGAAATTTTCGTTAAAATCCATTTCTTTAGAGCGTTGTTGGCATTCTCGAAACACTTATATGGTATACTATTCGGTTTTACAATGGAACACAGTCGGTTGGGCCTTTGTGTCTTTTTATTTTTATTTTTTGGACTGCATTTCGTTGATGGCGACCTGAGCTATTCGGTTCAAGAGGAGATGAAGCGTGGATCTGTTATTGGGAATATCGCCAAGGATCTGGGATTTGAAGTCGGAATATTATCTATTCGTAAGGCTCGTATTAAAACGGTGGGAAGCGAACGAATGTATTGTGATGTCAATCTTCGAAGAGGAGAGCTCATTGTTTCAGAGAGAATCGACAGAGAAGAACAATGCGGAGAAAAGCCGTCGTGTGTTCTTAAATTCGAGCTCCTTTTGGAATCGCCATTAGAATTACACCGTGTATCACTGCAGATACAAGACATAAACGACAATGCACCGAGTTTCCCAACGGACATAATCAAGCTGGAAATAAGAGAATCAGCTGACAAAGGAGCTCGGTATCGCGTTGATGCGGCTCACGATGAAGATATAGGCCAAAACGGTGTTCAGAGTTACACTTTGCAACGGAATAACCATTTTCTTCTAAATATACAAACTACAAATGATGGCAGTAAATATGGTGAATTGATTCTCGATAAGGAGTTAGACAGAGAGGAGCAGCAGGATATTAAATTATTGCTCACGGCTCTGGATGGAGGTTCTCCTCAGAGATCAGGCACAGTTGTAATAAACGTCATCGTGTTGGACGCTAATGATAACGCCCCAGTGTTTAGTCAGGCCGTGTATGAGGCCAGTCTGCCTGAGAACTCCCCGTTAAAAACTCACGTGATTACTGTTAGCGCAGCAGACGCGGACGAGGGCGTTAATGGTGAAATAGCGTATGGATTTAGTCGAATATCTGAGAAATCAAGAAAATTGTTTTCACTTGATCGTCAAACTGGGGAGATATTTGTTGCAGGTGACGTAGACTCTGAGGAAGGTTCAACATATGAAATGTTTGTGCAGGCTAAAGATAGTTACGGTCTCTCTTCAGATACAAAGGTAATAATAAGCATAACTGATGTGAATGACAACTCACCAATAATATCATTAATATCGTTGACCAATCCTGTACCAGAGAACGTGTCACCTGGTACAGAGGTTGGACTCATTAACGTACTGGATAGAGACTCTGGAAAGAATCAAAAAGTCCGTTGCGCTATTCAGCAAAACGTTCCATTTAAACTTATTACTTCAATCGAAAATTATTATGCTTTGGTAACCACAGAGAAACTAGACAGGGAACTAGTGTCTGAATACAACATTACAATATCCGCCACCGATGAGGGCTCTCCTCCTCTGTCGTCAGTCAAAGTTGTTCACATCTCAATAGCTGACGTCAACGACAACCCTCCTATGTTTGAGGAACAGTCGTATAGCAGCTATGTCCCTGAGAACAACAAACCGGGCCACAGCCTGTGTTCTGTTAAGGCCCATGACCCAGACTGGAGACAAAACGGTACAGTGATCTATTCTCTTTTACCTGGTGAGGTCAACGGTGCTCCAGTCTCCTCTTATCTATCTGTTAACGGAGACACCGGAGTGATCCAAAGTGTCAGGTTGTTTGATTATGAACAGTTTAGGAGCTTAAACGTCTATGTAATGGCACGCGACAACGGCTCTCCTCCACTCAGCAGCAATGTGACTGTGAGTGTCTTCATAACGGATGTAAATGATAACACCCCTCAGATACTTTACCCCGCCCCAGAGGGAAACTCCTTCATGACTGAACTGGTACCCAAAGCTGCTCAAGGAGGTTCTCTGGTTTCCAAGGTGATAGCAGTTGATGGGGACTCTGGACAGAACGCCTGGCTGTCTTATCAGATCATGAAGTCCACTGATCCGGGACTTTTCAAAATTGATATGCACAGTGGGGAGATCAGGACTCAGCGAGACATTTCTGATTCTGACAACATGAAGCAGAACATTGTAGTCACTGTAAAGGATAATGGACAGCCCTCCCTCTCTGCTACATGTTCCATGTTTTTACTGATTTCTGATAACTTGGCTGAAGTACCAGAACTGAAGGACATGGCTTATGAAGACAGCAGTTCTAAATTAACATCTTATCTGATCATCGCGCTGGTATCCGTCTCCACCTTTTTCCTGACTTTCATTATCATCATTCTGGGATTGAGGTTTTGTCGGAGGAGAAAGCCCAGACTGTTGTTTGATGGAGCGGTTGCTATTCCCAGCTCTTATCTCCCTCCAAACTACGCAGATGTGGATGGAACTGGAACTTTACGCAGCACATATAATTACGATGCATATTTAACCACTGGATCTAGAACAAGTGACTTTAAATTTGTCACATCTTACAACGACAACACACTGCCTGCAGACCAGACCCTGAGAAAAAATCCAACAGACTTTGAAGAAGTGTTTGGAGACCTTGATGTTTCCCCTGAGGTAGGCAAATAAAAAAGAGAGAAATCAAATTTGATACTTCAAATATTTGATATATTTGATTATTTCAAATAATAGCAGTTCACTATTATGCCCATTTTGTTCGTTAATTAATAGTGTTTGATTTTGTTCATGACTCCTTAAGGAGGATAAGATGTGTATACACTATACTCTTTTGTTTCATTACTTTTCAATCCATACCATTAGTGGCGTTGTGGAATAAACATATTAATAATTATGTTTTGGTAAAATTAATCTCCACAGTGGGGAGATCAGAACCCAACGAGACATTTTGAATTCAGACAGCCTGAAACAATATTGTATTACTACAGTGAAAGATAATGGACATCCCTCTCTGATCTATATTGTTCCTATCTTACTACTGATTTCAGAGAATTTGGCTGGAGTGTCAGAACTGAAAGTCATGTCTCATAAGAATAATTCAAAAAGAACGTACTGTCTAACTATCGCACTGGTGTCCGTCTCAACCTTTTTTCTTAACTCCATTATCATTATTTTGGGTATGCGTTTTTGTCTTTACGCAGCAGTTATAACTATTAGGCTGACAATGGGTTCCAAAATGTGTGACTTAAAGTTTGTCAGCTCCTAGAAACTATAACACAATGCCATCAAACAATACACTCAGGAATACTCATGATTTAACCAAAGTATTCAGTGGATCAAATGTTTCTCTTGAGGTAGGATGGCAGTTTAAGTTATTCCAAGTCTAAACATGGGGGTTCACAACGTGGGGGTTCATTCGAATTTTAGTGTTAATATGCGTTTATTGTAGCCCATGCGTATTATTATCCCTAAAATTAGTTCTTACTTTGAACACATTAGACAAATTAGACATTTGTGTTGGGTACTTTTGATGATGAAGTACAGAACATTCGTTTTGGAGGAAGGAGATTCATTCCAAACAGAGGTGGATTAATAAGGAGTAAATATACCAATGAATCTGTATTCAAAATCTTGTATTTTTTATTGTTGCTAGGATGGGTATGTGATTGTTTGATTTATAATAAAGTAGTTCTAAGAAAATGTGTGTGAAACATTTAGGATGGCAAATGAGAGAGAATTTACAATGCAAGTAATATGGACTTTTTTTTTTAAAGATATTCAGAATCAGCCACCATTATAGTGCTCAACATTATTTGTAATGAGACTTTGTATACCATATCTGCTCCCAATTACAGTTGGTATACATTTCATGGTTACAATATTACAACATAGGGTCTCACCACAAACACGTCACATAGAATTGAGTGTCATAACTAAAATATGCTCATGGTGTCGCTATGCACCAATCTTAGCTAGTAGAAAACCCGAGTATGACCTGGCAGCTATTTGTGTCGAAAACCACAAGCAGTAAATGCTGGGTCTTCGCCGCATTCGACCAGTAAGCATTCATACTGTTGTGTGATTTTAATTGTTGACCGTGTTTCTTTTATGAGCTCAACATAATCATTATCGACATAGGAGGATATTTCAAAACGCGATGGGCTTCTTCGTTCAAACGATGGCAATCAATCGAGTTTTAACGGATTATCGTGGCCTTTTCTTTTGTGTTCTCGTCGTGCACTCCGTCTTTGGAGACGTGAGCTATTCTATTCCAGAGGAGATGAAACGCGGATCAGTGATTGGAAACATAGCCAAGGATCTCGGACTTAACTTCAGACTCTCTGATCGCAAGGCTCGCATTGACACCGAAGATGACAACAATCAGTATTGCAATATAGATCTAAATAATGGAGATTTGCTTGTAGTTGAGAGAATGGACCGAGAGAGTCTTTGTGCAAAGAAACCATCCTGCGTCTTGCAACAGGAACTTGTACTGGAGAACCCTTTGGAACTACACCGTATTACTATCCGTGTTAACGATATAAATGACAACGCACCGGATTTTAAGGAGGATCTACAAAAAATCGAAATTAGCGAATCCGCGATCAAAGGGGCACGTTTCCCTCTTGATGAAGCGCACGACGCGGACATTGCAGATAATTCCGTTCAGAGCTATACGCTTGAACAAAACGAGCACTTTATATTAAACGTTAAGACGAAGGGAAATGGACGAAAATATGGCGAGCTAGTTTTACACAAAGAGTTAGACAGAGAAGACAAACAAGAGATTACGCTTTCGCTAACCGCAGTAGACGGTGGCTCTCCCCAGAGATCAGGTACTGTAGTTATACATATCGTTGTGCTAGATGCTAATGATAACGCCCCGGTTTTTAGTCAGGCCGTTTATCAAGCAAGCATACCTGAAAACTCTCCGGTAGATAGTTTCGTGATTACTGTAAGAGCTTCTGATTCAGACGAGGGTATCAACGGTGAGATCGTTTATGGCTTTGATCATGTTTCAAACGAAAAAAGCAACGTGTTTTCTCTCAATACAACCACTGGAGAAATAAGAGTGGCAGGCTCTATCGATTTTGAAAAAGAGTCTTCGTATGAACTGCAGATTAGTGCAAAGGACGGTCTCGGTTTGGGGTCCTATGCAACATTAATAATCGATATTATGGATGTTAACGACAACGCTCCAGTAATTAACCAGAAATCACTATCTAACCCAGTACCAGAAAACGTCTCACCTGGGACAGAGGTGGGCATTTTTAACGTACAAGACAGAGATTCTCAGAACAACCGTCAGGTCCGCTGTTTTATCCGGGAAAATGTTCCTTTTAAATTGATCCCATCCATTAAGAACTACTATTCTCTAGTAACAGCAAGTGAGCTTGACCGTGAACTAGTGTCTGATTATAACATCACCATTATGGCTACAGACGAGGGATCTCCCCCTTTGTCCTCCTCTAAAATCATTCAGCTAACAGTAGCAGATGTCAACGACAACCCACCTCTGTTTGATGAAGCATCCTACAGCGCCTATGTTGCTGAAAACATCCAACCAGGCTCGACTCTGTGTTCAGTGTCCGCTAGAGACCCAGACTGGAGACAAAATGGCACCGTGGTGTATTCTCTTTTACCCAGTGAAGTCAACAGTTCCCCGGTGTCCCTGTATGTATCTGTAAACGGAGATACAGGGGTCATCCACACCTTGAAGTCTTTGGATTATGAACTATTCAGGAGCTTTAAGTTCCAGGTGATGGCTAGAGACAACGGTTCTCCTCCTCTCAGCAGCAACGTGACGGTCAGTGTCTACATAACGGATGTGAATGACAACACTCCTCAGATCCTTTACCCCACGGCTGAAGGAAATGCTTTTAAGACCGAGCTGGTCCCCAAGGCGACACACGGAGGTTCTCTAGTCTCCAAGGTGATTGCAGTGGACGGAGACGCTGGACAGAACGCCTGGTTGTCCTATCGTATCATTCAGTCCACTGACCCGGGACTCTTCACTATCGGTCTCCACAGTGGAGAGATCAGGACCCAGAGGGACATTTCAGAAAGCGACAGCATGAAACAGAACCTCGTTGTCTCTGTGAAAGATAACGGGCCGACACCGCTCTCGGCCACATGTGTCGTGTATTTCCTTATTTCTGATGACTTGGCAGAAGTGGCGGAGTTTAACCATCACACAGAGGAGAGTGATTCTAAAGTGACATTTTATCTGATTATTGCTCTGGTGTGCGTCTCCACCTTTTTCCTGACCTTCCTGGTTCTCATCCTGAGTGTGAGGTTCTGTCGCAGCAGAAAGCCCAGACTGTTGTTTGATGGAGCCGTCGCTATCCCCAGCGCTTATCTGCCCCCTCATTACGCCGAGGTGGACGGCATGGCCACCCTACGCAGCGCCTACAACTATGACGGCTACTTAACCACGGGCTCTAGAACCAGCGACTTTAAGTTTGCCACGTCTTACAATGACAACACGCTGCCTGCCGACCAGACCCTGAGAAAAAGTCCAACAGACTTTGCTGAGATATTTGGTGACTCTGAGGGATCGCCTGAGGTAAGCGTGACAGGGACCCCTACTCTAATGTAGCTGTGGAAGTTAATTTCACATGGTTTGATTCCCCAAGCATGACGTTGAGCTTATTTTCTATGGTGTTGACTACCACATTGTAGCATTGTTGAAGTGAGAAATGTGCATAATGCTTCATGTTACTTCATCTTGTTCTATCTGCGTTGTATCTATATTTCTATCCAGCTGGTTGAAAAAGGGAGCTCATATATTAAAAGCTATAGGGCCGTGCATTGTGCAGACCTATGACCTGAGGTTAATTTGAGCTGGTTATCGTGCCTTCATAGCTAGTAGTAGAGGTCTAGCAACCAGGAGTAGCTGTTTGATGGTATTAAAGAGTATTGTAAAGTATTCCACTCTTCTGTGTTCAGGATGGTTCTCTACCAGGGGATACACATTTATTTAAATCTGTTTTTCTCATGCAGAGCATCTCTCTGACATCATGAAATGACATATACTTCACTTTTTGGTCACCCAATCCATTTTTCTTTTTTAATCTCTCTTCTCCATCACCTCTGTGTTTCATGATGTGAGGTTCAACATCATGGTGACAGAGGGAAACGCTATGAATTTATGGTGCAATTACGTGTCGTATTCCTAGCATGCATTCTAAATGGTGTTTAGTGTGTTCGCTCAAGGGTTCTCCAGTTGCTTCCCTTCTCCAAAGACACATGGCTGAGGCTTAATGTAAAAGGCTGAGAGTGTCATATAGTGCTGTCCATGGTGCTGAACCTGTTGTAAACTAAATCTATTCAAGTGTGTTGAGTGTTCTTTAGCGTTGTTGTTTGCATGAGGTTAGGCATGGTACCTACAGGGAGAATGTAAAGTAATAGTAGCATCACTGTCCCTTATAGGAACTATGTGACCACTTGGAAGGATAACTCCTCTGTTAGATGTGATTCATAAAATGCTTTAAAGCCCCTGTTGAATGTTATTTAGTTTAGTAAACCTGGACATTTCTCAATGTTGGCTAATAGCACACATTGCATGGATGCATTATGTTTCCAAAACATTTTTTTCTACTTGATATATAAAGGCGATACTAGCCATCTCATCTTGACTTAAATATTTGAAACAGATTTAACTTCTATAAGATGTAGGATTTGTAACTTTGTCGCGTTACATGTCACAATTTCTGATCGCAGTTATGTGTGATAACATTTTCTAGAATTATTTAATCCCACAAGGATATTTTCCTGATTATTATATGTGGAGAATTATGCAAGTACCCCTCTAACCATGTTCCTTTGGTTCAATGAATACATCTATTGATGAATTGAATACTATAGATGTCAGAGAGAATAGATTCCATAGGTGATCATTGCAGTTCTACAACACTTAATAGTAGTTTCAAATAATTTAATAATCTATCAATGTGATGTTTTATTTCTGATAATGCATTATTACCCAAATAAGAATGTGCTCATTCATTATTAGTCGATTGTTGATCATTTTAGAACACCTTTACTGGCTAGTGTTTTACTGTTAATGTTTTTCAAGGGTGATCTTGTTGTTGTTCATCTATAATACAAGTTAATAAATATTCCCACATAGTTTTAACTCCGGTAAACAACATTCTGAATTAGGTTCATTAAGTCAGCAATACATCAGAGTGCCCTCCTGATAACCCTGAGCTCGTCTGGACTGAATCAAATCTCTTCTACTCAGTTCTATATTAATTGTAGGTTTTGTTGACATGGGGGGGAAAAGATGGCATATTTTATTTCCAATGTCACTACAGTAGTCAAGACTCAATTCATTGCTTCATTTGGCATTAGGTCGGTTCACAATTCGTGGAAAGCAAAACCTTTAACATAGATTTTCAAATATGGCTGCACGCTTTTTATCTGTAGCAGGAAATTAAATGTTTCTCTTTGAACTCAAGGTGTCGCTATGTAGCAAGTTATGGAGAACGTAATATTTCCTCCACCCACTAGGTGAAGGAGAGTACAAAGGTTCCTCTTCGTCGTCTTTCAGACCAGTATGCCCTATGCTACAACCGTACTGGTATTTCAGTAGATGCTAATACTACAACAAGTTTAGCTTTAGACGCTGCATTGATGTGAATCTGACCGGGACGTTTTCTAACCCACGCGTTGTAATGGCGTTGATAAGGACGAGGAGTATTTCATGGACGGGCATTCTGGCTTTCTTTGTTTTCTGGATTCATTCCGTGAATGGGGACGTAAGCTATTCTCTTCCAGAGGAAATAAAGAGTGGATCTGTAATTGGAAATATTGTCAAGGATATTGGGCTGGAGACGAGCAAACTCGCTCTAAGAAAGGCACGCATTGACACAGAGGATAACTCTGAGCGCTATTGTGATATAAACCTGAGCACCGGAGATTTGATTGTTTCTGAGAGGATTGACAGAGAGGCTCTTTGTGGCGACAAGGCTTCGTGCGTCATGAAACACGAACTAGTACTGGAGAGCCCGATGGAGCTCCATCGTATTAGTCTTCACGTTCAAGATGTCAACGATAACTCTCCGTTATTCAACGAAGATCTGGTCGAAATAGAGATTCAAGAATCTGCTGACCGAGGAGCCCGCTTTCTGATAGAGGAGGCCCAGGATGCAGATGTCGGGCAGAACTCAGTCCAACGTTACAGCTTAAGAGAGAATGAACATTTTAAATTGTCGGTTGATGGAAACACGGTCGAACTCGTTCTTGACAAAGAGCTTGATCGTGAAAATCAAGTGGAAATTAATTTGATCTTAACTGCTATGGATGGGGGTTCTCCACCTAAATCTGGTACAGTAGGAATACACGTCACTGTACTGGATGCAAATGATAACGCCCCAGCGTTTAGCCAGGCTGTTTATGAAGCCAGTGTTCATGAAAACGGTCCTTTAGATACTGTTGTGGTTACTGTACACGCGACGGATGCGGATGATGGGATAAATGGAGAGGTGTCGTACGACTTCGGACGCGTTCCAGACGACGTGAAAAATAGATTTCGTATTGACCGCAAAACTGGCGATGTAATAGTAATTGGGGGCATCGACTTCGAAATAGACAAGTCTTTTGAACTACGCGTCAAAGCAAAAGATGGTTTGGGACTATCGTCCTACACGAAAGTAAAGATTAATGTTATGGATGTGAATGACAACGCCCCCGTAATACATCTTAAGTCCCTCACGTTCCCCATATTAGAGAACGTACCACAGGGCACCGAGGTAGCGATAATTAACGTGCAGGACAGAGACTCTGAGAAGAATAGACAGGTCCGATGCTCCATTCAGCTTAACCTCCCCTTTAAACTTGTTCCATCGATTAAGAACTACTACTCATTGGTAACCACAAGTGAGCTTGACCGTGAACTAGTGTCTGATTATAACATCACCATTATGGCTACAGACGAGGGATCTCCCCCTTTGTCCTCCTCTAAAATCATTCAGCTAACAGTAGCAGATGTCAACGACAACCCACCTCTGTTTGATGAAGCGTCCTACAGCGCCTATGTTGCTGAAAACATCCAACCAGGCTCGACTCTGTGTTCAGTGTCCGCTAGAGACCCAGACTGGAGACAAAATGGCACCGTGGTGTATTCTCTTTTACCCAGTGAAGTCAACAGTTCCCCGGTGTCCCTGTATGTATCTGTAAACGGAGATACAGGGGTCATCCACACCTTGAAGTCTTTGGATTATGAACTGTTCAGGAGCTTTAAGTTCCAGGTGATGGCTAGAGACAACGGTTCTCCTCCGCTCAGCAGCAACGTGACGGTCAGTGTCTACATAACAGATGTGAATGACAACACTCCTCAGATACTTTATCCCACGGCTGAAGGAAATGCTTTTAAGACCGAGCTGGTCCCCAAGGCGACACACGGAGGTTCTCTAGTCTCTAAGGTGATTGCAGTGGACGGAGACGCTGGACAGAACGCCTGGTTGTCCTATCGTATCATTCAGTCCACTGACCCGGGACTCTTTACTATCGGTCTCCACAGTGGAGAGATCAGGACCCAGAGGGACATTTCAGAAAGCGACAGCATGAAACAGAACCTCGTTGTCTCTGTGAAAGATAACGGGCTGACACCGCTCTCGGCCACATGTGTCGTGTATTTCCTTATTTCTGATGACTTGGCAGAAGTGGCGGAGTTCAACCATCACACAGAGGAGAGTGATTCTAAAGTGACATTTTATCTGATTATTGCGCTGGTGTGCGTCTCCACCTTTTTCCTGACCTTCCTGGTTCTCATCCTGAGTGTGAGGTTCTGTCGCAGCAGAAAGCCCAGACTGTTGTTTGATGGAGCCGTCGCTATCCCCAGCGCTTATCTGCCTCCTCATTACGCAGAGGTGGACGGCATGGCCACCCTACGCAGTGCCTACAACTATGATGGCTACTTAACCACGGGCTCTAGAACCAGCGACTTTAAGTTTGCCACGTCTTACAATGACAACACGCTGCCTGCCGACCAGACCCTGAGAAAAAGTCCTACAGACTTTGCTGAGATATTTGGTGACTCTGAGGGATCGCCTGAGGTAAGCGTGACAGGGACCCCTACTCTAATGTAGCTGTGGAAGTTAATTTCACATGGTTTGATTCCCCAAGCATGACGTTGAGCTTATTGTCTATGTTGATAACCACATTGTGGCTCGGTTGAAGTGAAATGTACTTGATGTTTTTTTATATTTGAGTATTTTCTGGATGCATCTAGTTGTTGTGGACATTGGTTCACGTGACTTCATTTTGTTCTATCTGTCCATCTCCATCCAGCTGTGGACATTGGTTCACGTGACTTCATTTTGTTCTATCTGTCCATCTCCATCCAGCTGGCTGAAAAAGGGAGTTCATTAATTAAAAGCTATCGGACTATGCAGTGTGCAGACCTATGACTTAGGTTAAGCTTGTTACCGTGCCTTCATAGCCAGTAGTAGAGATCTAACCACCAGGAGTAGAAGTTTGATGGTATTAAAACATATTCTAAAGTATTCCACCCCTTTGTGTTCAGGATGGTTTTCTACAAGGGAATACACATTTATTTAAATGTGTTTATCTCATGCAGAACATATCTCTGACATTATGAAATTACATATACTGCACTTTTTGGTCACCCAATCCAACATTATTTTCCATCTCTTTACCTCCATCACCTGTGTTCCTTGATGTGAGATTCAAAATCATGGTGACAGAGTAAAACACTCTGAATTTCTGGTGCAATTACGTGTTGTATTCCTAGCATGCATTCTAAATGGTGTTTTGTGTGTTTGCTCAAGGGTTCTCCATTTACTTCCCTTCTCCAAAGACACCGGGCTGAGGCTAAATGTAGATCAATGAGAGTGTCATATAGGTCCCTGTCCTTGGTGCTGAACACGTTGAAACAATCTATTCAAGTGGGTTGAGTTTTCTGTAGCATTGTTGTTCACATGAGGTTAGGCCTGGTACCTACAGAGAGAACATCAATTAATCGTATGTCAGCATCACTGTCCCTTTTAGAAACTTTGTGATAGGTTTGAGGAAGGATAAAGACTCTTTAAGATATGTTTTGTAACATACTTTATAACCCCTGTTGAATGTTATTTAGTTTAGTAGACATTGACATTTACCAATGTCGGCTAATAGCACACATTGCATGTATGCATTATATCTTTCAAAAAAATAAAATTATACCTGATATCTGAGGGCTATACTATCCATCACAGTCTGGACTTAAATACTTAACAGATTTAACTGCTATAAGATGTGGGATTTTAAACTATGACATGTTCCATATCACAATTTCTGATCGCTGTTATGTTCGATAACATTTTCTATAGTTGACAGAGTTCTTCAATTCGACAAGGATATTTTCCTGGTTAATATTTGGAGATTTATGAAAGTAACCCTCTAACCATGTTCCTTTTGGTTCAATGAATACATCTATTGATAACTTGAATACTATACATTTAAGAGAGAATAGATTCCAAAGACGATCATTACCATTCTGCAACAATAAATAGTATCATTTATATATAATATATAATAGTTTCAAATAATTTAATAATCTATCTATGTGATTTTTTATATATGATAATGCATATAAGAATGTACACATTAATTATTAGTCAATAGTTTAGTTGATCATTTTAGTACACCTTTACTGTCTGGTGTTTTACTGTGAATGTTTTTCAAGTGGGATCTTGTTGTTTTTAATCTATAATACAAATTAATAAATATTCCCCCATAGTTTTAACTCAGGTGAAAAACATTTTGAATTAGGTTCATTAAGTCAGCAATACATCAGAGTGCCCTCCTGATAACCCTGAGCTCGTCTGGACTACATCAAATCTCTTCTACTCAGTTGTATATTAGCTTTTGTTAACATGGGGGGAAAAGATGGCATATTTTATTTCCAATGTCACTACAGTAGTCAAGACTCAATTCATTGCTTCATTTGGCATTAGGTCGGTTCACAATGCGTGGAAAGCAAAACCTTTCACATAGATTTTCAAATATGGCTGTGCGCTTTTTATCTATAGCAGGAAATTAAATGTTTCTCTTTAAACTCAAGGTGTCGCTATGTAGCAAGTTATGGAGAACGTAATATTTCCTCCACCCACTAGGTGAAGGAGAGTACAAAGGTTCCTCTTCGTCGTCTTTCAGACCAGTATGCGCTATGCTACAACCGTACTGGTATTTCAGTAGATGCTAATACTACAACACGTTTAGCTTTAGACGCTGCATTGATGTGAATCTGACCGGGGCGTTTTCTCACCCACGCGTTGTAATGGCGTTGATAAGGACAAGGAGTATTTCATGGACGGGCATTCTGGCTTTCTTTGTTTTCTGGATTCATTCCGTGAATGGGGACGTAAGCTATTCTCTTCCAGAGGAAATAAAGAGTGGATCTGTAATTGGAAATATTGTCAAGGATATTGGGCTGGAGACGAGCAAACTCGCTTTAAGAAAGGCACGCATTGACACAGAGGATAACTCTGAGCGCTATTGTGATGTAAACCTGAGCACCGGAGATTTGATTGTTTCTGAGAGGATTGACAGAGAGGCTCTTTGTGGCAACAAGGCTTCGTGCGTCATGAAACACGAACTAGTACTGGAGGGCCCGATGGAGCTCCATCGTATTAGTCTTCACGTTCAAGATGTCAACGATAACTCTCCGTTATTCAACGAAGACTTGGTCAAAATAGAGATTAGAGAATCTGCTATTAGAGGAGCCCGCTTCCTGCTAGAAGAGGCGCGGGATGCAGATGTGGGACAGAACTCAGTCCAACGTTACAGCTTAAGAGAGAATGAACATTTTAAATTGTCGGTTGATGGAAACACGGTCGAACTCGTTCTTGACAAAGAGCTGGATCGTGAAAATGAAGAGGAAGTCCATTTGATCTTAACTGCTATGGATGGGGGTTCTCCCCCTAAATCTGGTACAGTAGGAATACACGTCACTGTACTGGATGCAAATGATAACGCCCCAGCGTTTAGCCAGGCGGTTTATGAAGCCAGTGTTCAGGAAAACGTTCCTTTAGATACCGTTGTGGTTACTGTACACGCGACTGATGCGGATGCTGGGATAAACGGGGAGGTGACGTACGACTTCGGACACGTTCCAGACGACGTGAAAAATAGATTTAGTATTGACCGCAAAACGGGTGATGTACTAGTAACTGGGGCTATAGACTTCGAACTAGACAAGTCTTTTGAATTACGCATAAAAGCAAAGGATGGCTTGGGACTATCGTCCTACACGAATGTAATAATTAATGTTATGGACGTGAATGACAATGCCCCCGTAATACATCTTAAGTCCCTCACGTTCCCCATATTAGAGAACGTGCCACAAGGCACCGAGGTAGCGATAATTAACGTGCAGGACAGAGACTCTGAGAAGAATAGACAGGTCCGATGCTCCATTCAGCTTAACCTCCCCTTTAAACTTGTTCCATCGATTAAGAACTACTACTCATTGGTAACCACAAGTGAGCTGGACCGTGAACTAGTGTCTGATTATAACATCACCATTATGGCTACAGACGAGGGATCTCCCCCTTTGTCCTCCTCTAAAATCATTCAGCTAACAGTAGCAGATGTCAACGACAACCCACCTCTGTTTGATGAAGCGTCCTACAGTGCCTATGTTGCTGAAAACATCCAACCAGGCTCGACTCTGTGTTCAGTGTCCGCTAGAGACCCAGACTGGAGACAAAATGGCACTGTGGTGTATTCTCTTTTACCCAGTGAAGTCAACAGTTCCCCGGTGTCCCTGTATGTATCTGTAAACGGAGATACAGGAGTCATCCACGCCTTGAAGTCTTTGGATTATGAACTATTCAGGAGCTTTAAGTTCCAGGTGATGGCTAGAGACAACGGTTCTCCTCCGCTCAGCAGCAACGTGACGGTCAGTGTCTACATAACTGATGTGAATGACAACACTCCTCAGATCCTTTACCCCACGGCTGAAGGAAATGCTTTTAAGACCGAGCTGGTCCCCAAGGCGACACACGGAGGTTCTCTAGTCTCCAAGGTGATTGCAGTGGACGGAGACGCTGGACAGAACGCCTGGTTGTCCTATCGTATCATTCAGTCCACTGACCCGGGACTCTTCACTATCGGTCTCCACAGTGGAGAGATCAGGACCCAGAGGGACATTTCAGAAAGCGACAGCATGAAACAGAACCTTGTTGTCTCTGTGAAAGATAACGGGCCGACACCGCTCTCGGCCACATGTGTCGTGTATTTCCTTATTTCTGATGACTTGGCAGAAGTGGCGGAGTTCAACCATCACACAGAGGAGAGTGATTCTAAAGTGACATTTTATCTGATTATTGCGCTGGTGTGCGTCTCCACCTTTTTCCTGACCTTCCTGGTTCTCATCCTGAGTGTGAGGTTCTGTCGCAGCAGAAAGCCCAGACTGTTGTTTGATGGAGCCGTCGCTATCCCCAGCGCTTATCTGCCCCCTCATTACGCAGAGGTGGACGGCATGGCCACCCTACGCAGCGCCTACAACTATGACGGCTACTTAACCACGGGCTCTAGAACCAGCGACTTTAAGTTTGCCACGTCTTACAATGACAACACGCTGCCTGCCGACCAGACCCTGAGAAAAAGTCCAACAGACTTTGCTGAGATATTTGGTGACTCTGAGGGATCGCCTGAGGTAAGCGTGACAGGGACCCCTACTCTAATGTAGCTGTGGAAGTTCGTTTCACATGGTTTGATTCCCCAAGCATGACGTTGAGCTTATTTTCTATGGTGTTGACTACCACATTGTAGCATTGTTGAAGTGAGAAATGTGCATAATGCTTCATGTTACTTCATCTTGTTCTATCTGCGTTGTATCTATATTTCTATCCAGCTGGTTGAAAAAGGGAGCTCATATATTAAAAGCTATAGGGCCGTGCATTGTGCAGACCTATGACCTGATGTTAATTTGAGCTTGTTATCGTGCCTTCATAGCTAGTAGTAGAGATCTAACAACCAGGAGTAGAGGTTTGATGGTATTAAAGAGTATTCTAAAGTATTCCACTCTTCTGTGTTCAGGACGGTTCTCTACGAGGGGATACACATTTATTTAAATGTGTTTTTCTCATGCAGAACATCGTTCTGGAGTCATGAAATTACATACACTGCACTTTTTGGTCACCCAATCCATTTTTCTTTTTCATCTCTCTACCTCCATCACCTCTGTGTTCCACGATGTGAGGTTCGACATCATGGTGACAGAGGGAAACGCTATGAATTTCTGGTGCAATTACGTGTTGTATTCCTAGCATGCATTCTAAATGGTGTTTTGTGTGTTCGCTCAAGGGTTCTCCAGTTACTTCCCTTCTCCAAAGACACATGGCTGAGGCTTAATGTAGAAGGATGAGAGTGTCATATAGGTCCCTGTCCATGGTGCTGAACCTGTTCTAAACTAAATCTATTCAAGCGTGTTGAGTATTCTTTAGCATTGTTGTTTGCATGAGGTTAGGCATGGTACCTATAGCGAGAATGTAAAGTAATAGTAGCATCACTGTCCCCTATAGGAACTATGTGACCACTTGGAAGGATAACTCCTCTGTCAGATGTGATTCATAAAATGCTTTAAAGCCCCTGTTGAATGTTATTTAGTTTAGTAGACCTGGACATTTCTCAATGTTGGCTAATAGCACACATTGCATGGATGCATTATGTTTCCAAAACATTTTTTTCTACTTGATATATAAGGGCGATACTATCCATCTCATCTTGACTTAAATATTTGAAACAGATTAAACTTCTATAAGATGTAGGATTTGTAACTTTGTCACGTTACATGTCAGAATTTCTGATCGCAGTTATGTTTGATAACATTTTCTAGAATTATTTAATCCCACAAGGATATTTTCCTGATTATTATGTGTGGAGAATTATGCAAGTACCCCTCTAACCATGTTCCTTTGGTTCAATGAATACATATATTGATGAATTGAATACTATAGATGTCAGAGAGAATAGATTCCATAGGTGATCATTGCAGTTCTACAAAACTTAATAGTAGTTTCAAATAAGTTAATAATCTATCAATGTGATGTTTTATTTCTGATAATGCATTATTACCCAAATAAGAATGTGCTCATTCATTATTAGTCGATTGTTGATCATTTTAGAACACCTTTACTGGCTAGTGTTTTACTGTTAATGTTTTTCAAGGGTGATCTTGTTGTTGTTAATCTATAATACAAGTTAATAAATATTCCCACATAGTTTTAACTCCGGTAAAAAAACATTCTGAATTAGGTTCGTTAAGTCAGCAATACATCAGAGTGCCCTCCTGATAACCCTGAGCTCGTCTGGACTGAATCAAATCTCTTCTACTCAGTTCTATATTAATTGTAGGTTTTGTTAACATGGGGGGAAAAGATGGCATATTTTATTTCCAATGTCACTACAGTAGTCAAGACTCAATTCATTGCTGCAATTGGCATTAGGTCGGTTCACAATTCGTGGAAAGCAAAACCTTTAACATAGATTTTCAAATATGGCTGCACGCTTTTTATCTGTAGCAGGAAATTAAATGTTTCTCTTTAAACTCAAGGTGTCGCTATGTAGCAAGTTATGGAGAACGTAATATTCCCTCCACCCACTAGGTGAAGGAGAGTACAAAGGTTCCTCTTCGTCGTCTTTCAGACCAGTATGCTCTATGCTACAACCGTACTGGTATTTCAGTAGATGCTAATACTACAACACGTTTAGCTTTAGACGCTGCATTGATGTGAATCTGACCGGGACGTTTTCTAACCCACGCGTTGTAATGGCGTTGATAAGGACGAGGAGTATTTCATGGACGGGCATTCTGGCTTTCTTTGTTTTCTGGATTCATTCCGTGAATGGGGACGTAAGCTATTCTCTTCCAGAGGAAATAAAGCGTGGATCTGTAATTGGAAATATTGTCAAGGATATTGGGCTGGAGACGAGCAAACTCGCTTTAAGAAAGGCACGCATTGACACAGAGGATAACTCTGAGCGCTATTGTGATATAAACCTGAGCACCGGAGATTTGATTGTTTCTGAGAGGATTGACAGAGAGGCTCTTTGTGGCGACAAGGCTTCGTGCGTCATGAAACACGAACTAGTACTGGAGAGCCCGATGGAGCTCCATCGTATTAGTCTTCACGTTCAAGATGTCAACGATAACTCTCCGTTATTCAACGAAGATCTGGTCGAAATAGAGATTCTTGAATCTGCTATAAGAGGAGCCCGCTTTCTGATAGAGGAGGCCCAGGATGCAGATGTCGGGCAGAACTCAGTCCAGCGGTACATTTTAAGAGAAAATGAACATTTTAAATTGTCGGTTGATGGAAACACGGTCGAACTCGTTCTTGACAAAGAGCTTGATCGTGAAAATCAAGAGGAAATTAATTTGATCTTAACTGCTATGGATGGGGGTTCTCCACCTAAATCTGGTACAGTAGGGATACACGTGACTGTACTGGATGCAAATGATAACGCCCCAGCGTTTAGCCAGGCGGTTTATGAAGCCAGTGTTCAGGAAAACGGTCCTTTAGATACTGTTGTGGTTACTGTACACGCGACGGATGCGGATGATGGGATAAATGGAGAGGTGTCGTACGACTTCGGACGCGTTCCAGACGACGTGAAAAATAGATTTCGTATTGACCGCAAAACTGGCGATGTAATAGTAATTGGGGGCATCGACTTCGAAATAGACAAGTCTTTTGAACTACGCGTCAAAGCAAAAGATGGTTTGGGACTATCGTCCTACACGAAAGTAAAGATTAATGTTATGGACATGAATGACAACGCCCCCGTAATACATCTTAAGTCCCTCACGTTCCCCATATTAGAGAACGTACCACAAGGAACCGAGGTAGCGATAATTAACGTGCAGGACAGAGACTCTGAGAAGAATAAACAGGTCCGATGCTCCATCCAGCTCAACCTCCCCTTTAAACTTGTTCCATCGATTAAGAACTACTACTCATTGGTAACCACAAGTGAGCTGGACCGTGAACTAGTGTCTGATTATAACATCACCATTATGGCTACAGACGAGGGATCTCCCCCTTTGTCCTCCTCTAAAATCATTCAGCTAACAGTAGCAGATGTGAACGACAACCCACCTCTGTTTGATGAAGCGTCCTACAGCGCCTATGTTGCTGAAAACATCCAACCAGGCTCGACTCTGTGTTCAGTGTCCGCTAGAGACCCAGACTGGAGACAAAATGGCACCGTGGTGTATTCTATTTTACCCAGTGAAGTCAACAGTTCCCCGGTGTCCCTGTACGTGTCTGTAAACGGAGATACAGGGGTCATCCACACCTTGAAGTCTTTAGATTATGAACTTTTCAGGAGCTTTAAATTCCAGGTGATGGCTAGAGACAACGGTTCTCCTCCGCTCAGCAGCAACGTGACGGTCAGTGTCTACATAACGGATGTGAATGACAACACTCCTCAGATCCTTTACCCCACGGCTGAAGGAAATGCTTTTAAGACCGAGCTGGTCCCCAAGGTGACACATGGAGGTTCTCTAGTCTCCAAGGTGATTGCAGTGGACGGAGACGCTGGACAGAACGCCTGGTTGTCCTATCGTATCATTCAGTCCACTGACCCGGGACTCTTTACTATCGGTCTCCACAGTGGAGAGATCAGGACCCAGAGGGACATTTCAGAAAGCGACAGCATGAAACAGAACCTTGTTGTCTCTGTGAAAGATAACGGGCCGACACCGCTCTCCGCCACATGTGTTGTGTATTTCCTTATTTCTGATGACTTGGCAGAAGTGGCGGAGTTCAACCATCACACAGAGGAGAGTGATTCTAAAGTGACATTTTATCTGATTATTGCGCTGGTGTGCGTCTCCACCTTTTTCCTGACCTTCCTGGTTCTCATCCTGAGTGTGAGGTTCTGTCGCAGCAGAAAGCCCAGACTGTTGTTTGATGGAGCCGTCGCTATCCCCAGCGCTTATCTGCCCCCTCATTACGCCGAGGTGGACGGCATGGCCACCCTACGCAGCGCCTACAACTATGACGGCTACTTAACCACGGGCTCTAGAACCAGCGACTTTAAGTTTGCCACGTCTTACAATGACAACACGCTGCCTGCCGACCAGACCCTGAGAAAAAGTCCAACAGACTTTGCTGAGATATTTGGTGACTCTGAGGGATCGCCTGAGGTAAGCGTGACAGGGACCCCTACTCTAATGTAGCTGCGGAAGTTCGTTTCACATGGTTTGATTCCCCAAGCATAACATTGAGCTTATTGTCTATGTTGTTAACCACATTGTGGCTCGGTTGAAGTGAAATGTACCCGATGTTTTTTTTATTTTTGAGTATGTTCTAATGGCATATAGTTGTAATGGACAATACTTCATGTTACTTCATCTTGTTCTATCTGCGTTGTATCTATATTTCTATCCAGCTGGTTGAAAAAGGTAGCTCATATATTAAAAGCTATAGGGCCGTGCATTGTGCAGACCTATGACCTGAGGTTAATTTGAGCTTGTTATCGTGCCTTCATAGCTAGTAGTAGAGATCTAACAACCAGGAGTAGAGGTTTGATGGTATTAAAGAGTATTCTAAAGTATTCCACTCTTCTGTGTTTAGGACGGTTCTCTACGAGGGGATACATATTTATTTAAATGTGTTTTTCTCATGCAGAACATCTCTCTGACATCATGAAATTACATTTACTGCACTTTTTGGTCACCCAATCCATTTTTCTTTTTCATCTCTCTACCTCCATCACCTCTGTGTTTCATGATGTGAGGTCGACATCATGGTGATAGAGGGAAACGCTATGAATTTCTGGTGCAATTACGTGTCGTATTCCTAGCATGCATCCTAAATGGTGTTTTGTGTGTTCGCTCAAGGGTTCTCCAGTTACTTCCCTTCTCCAAAGACACATGGCTGAGGCATAATGTAGAAGGATGAGAGTGTCATATAGGTCCATGTCCATGGTGCTGAACCTGTTGTAAACTAAATCTATTCAAGTGTGAGAATGTAAAGTAATAGTATATTAGCATCACTGTCCCCTATAGGAACTTTTTGACCACTTGGAAGGATAACTCCTCTGTCAGATGTGATTCATAACATGCTTTATAGCCTCTGTTGAATGTTATTTAGTTTAGTAGACCTGGACATTTCTCAATGTCAGCTAATAGCACACATTGCATGTATGCATTATATGTCTCCAAAACTTTTTTTTTGACTCTGAGGGATCGCCTGAGGTAAGCGTGACAGAGCCCCCTCCTCTAATCCAGCTGTGGAAGTTTGTTTCTATCAGAATCAGAATTGTTTAACTTGTCATAAAATACATGTCTATTTGCACATACAAGGAAACTGGCTTGGCAAGAGCGGTCCAAAGAGACACTAAATAGGCAAAATATGGAACCAGCCATATTGGCTTGGAGCGAATTGAAATGCGGGGCAAACATCCTTCTGCGTGCATGCGTGCATGCGTGCGTGCATGCGTGCGTGCATGCGTGCTCAAGACGGGGCTGTCCATCTGTCTCCAGTACTTTTACCGGGCACTTGTTCATCGCAGATCATAACAACAATGCACCAATTATCTCACAACTGTGCATTTGTCCAGGTGGTCGTTCCAGGTGCAGAATACATGGTTCCTATAGAAGCCCCAAAAGGTCACATGGTCACCAAGGTGGTCGCTGTCCATTCTGAATCAGGTCACCATGCATTGTCGGTGCCATGCAGCATAAACTGTTAACAGTAGGCGTACACACTGGCACAGTTAGAACTTCTTGGACTACAGCTAGCTAGACCAAAACAGACGGTAGTGGTTTTAGTAAAGATCAACAGCTTTGAGTCCCTCTCATCTATTGCCACAGTCAGCCCAGTTGGCGATGGGATACCAGTGTTAAAACAGCGGATTTCAGAGTTGAATCCGATGCCAGCGAGAACCTTCAACTGTATTTGACCATTGCATTGAGAAACCTCCTCCTCCTTCTCCTCTTCTCCTTCTTTTAAGTGTTGCGGTCATGTATTGCAAGATCGGCAGGCGTAGGCACATGCACCATCTCAGTCGGCCCGTTTTCCCTTCCACCTACTGTCTCCTGCCTAGCTACATAGTCTTATGCCGGGGTGGAACCTGTTTGAAGGATGATAGTTTGGATTAAATAATAATTAGCTCTAATGTAGACCCTCACACGCAGGAGGCGAGAAGCACAGCGTACCTAAAGAACACCTAACTTACATTTCAGTCAACCCCATTTAAATTCCAGGCGACCCCACATGGGGTCGGGACCCCAAGGTTGAAAAACCCTGCCCTAAGGTGTGTCAGTGTAGACAGGGCTTCTAGTCTGAAGGTGAGGCCAGTTGTGGTGCATTCCTGCTATTTGGGAGCCTGAGTGGAGCCCTAAACATGTTCCCAGGCCTCATAATTTGTACTTAACCTCAAATCAATAAAAGGAATATGTTACATGTTCATTAAAATCATGTGATATTACCACATGTTGCAGAAAAGCTGTCAAAAAAAAGCTATCAAATATGTTTGTTGTTCTCCTCTATGATCCTTTTGTATCCCTGAAGAACTCGCTGAGCTCTGCATGAGTAGGATATCTTAATGTCTTACTTTGAAAACTTTCTTTACACCATAATGGAACAGATCCAGTGAAGGGTTGATTCCTCTCCTGTTTGTGTGTTGTAATTTCTGTTCATAATGGAATGGAGAAAGTGGCATTTACGTTTAGAGCTATGTTCTCGTGTTAAAATACATAACAGTAAAATCATATCTACTAATTTGCTTTTCCATCCCATCCTTTTCCATCTTTGTATACCATCCGTCATTTCCCCCTGTTCCCAAAGTGCACTCAAACCTCCTCAAACGCCTCATGGATGCCTCATAACTCTGCACTATTTAATAGGTCAAATGTAAGCAATGGGATGCCTTCCAAGGTGGGATTTACCAGATTATCAAAATAAAATCATTTGACACAGCCTGCTGAGATGATTCAGCCCTTTAACATGAACATGTTAATATTCAACTCAAACCAAAATGGTATTCATGTGTTGGCATTGTCATTCTAGCACAGGTTTCCATATCTGTCGCCTCTCAGTAAATACAAGGGAACTTTGCATAATGTGTAGCTTAATAAAGGAGAGTTCTAATCATCCAGGCTGACTGAAACATAGTTTTATTTATTATGTCCAGAGGATCTTTACTACATGAATATATGTAGACCTTATTCACCAATAAAAAAAAATAGAGAAAAAAGACACTGCTTTCTCTATCCATAAATAAAATATTGGATCCTACTCAACCTCTTAACCTTATCTAATGTTCTCTGAGGCCAAATAATTAAACAGACAACAAAGAATCACATTCATCCGATTAATTTCATTATCTTTACTTACTTTAGAAAGCAGTACACCCGAGCGTTTGCCTGATAGCATTGTTGCAATGATGAAGGGGTGTTATCGTATCAGAATAACTTGTGTGTGAATCCATGTGCGCCTAGTATAGCTACAGGCTCAGCCATGGTCCGCATGAGGAGAGGAGAAAGACGGATGAATCATAAGCATCATTCAGTGTGTCAGTCCACACTACTGCAGATATTTATTTTGGTTTGCCAAATCTGGGCGACAACATTATTTATTTGTGGGAGTGGAAAGGCTTCGGTTGGCAATAAATGAATACATGCAACACATTTCACACATAATACTAATGTGGTGTTTTCTCTTATTAACCCTTTGCCTTCGTGTTATTACAGAATATTACAGGGGCCTGCTGGCTAAGCTGCTCTTTCCAGATGATTGATGTATTTTAGATGTCATGTTAGATGTTTTGCAATGCATTGGCTATTCATGTGTAGCATTGCACTATGGTTTGAATACTATACTTAAACAATCTTTTTTCTCCTTCCTTTCCACTGCACACCGCTGGCGCTCCATCCATTCTCCCCTGTCAGGTAAGACAGTTTCACTGTACCAACTTCTAAAGCCTTACCTGTGTTTAGACCACACGCTCTCACCAACACCACCTGATGACTTATTTGATTTGTTTTTTTCAAATGGAATTGATTTATTTCTAGTACAATAGCTGTATCTCTACTTTTTTCCTGCTCTTTTTTGTCTTTTTTGTAATCCCTTGTTTCCTGGAAATTATACAATTTGTGATGTTTTTATTTTTATTTTTATATGAGAGAAATCAATACACACTGTTCATGTTTTATTGATGACCAGAAGTCCACATGGTTAATGCATGATTGCATTAAAGGTGTTGTAATAGGTGCCAAAATGATTCATGAATCTGGAAGCTCCATTGCTTATATTGACATGGACTGTCTGTCTCCTCTGAAGCAGTTCACTGCATAATCATAAACCTGCCTGTAGATGAGTTGCAACCAACTGAATAATGCAGTCCTGATGTGGAGAATGTCATGCTTTTCAGCAACATCCATTTTAATGATGTACCAGCTTTGTGTGTGTGTGTGTGTGTGTGTGTGTGTGTGTGTGTGCGTGCGTGTGCGTGTGCGTGTGTGCGTGTGCGCATGTTAAACGCACAACTGTGACCTACTTAATCAGCCTTTGTAATGGTGCTGTTTTGATGTGGTAGTGGACCCTACTGAGGATCTGAATGTCCTTCACCTGGATTATGAATAAATATAAGAGATTATGTCTGCCTGGCTGGTGGTTATTGGGATTGCTGTACAAATATCACTTGGCGCCACGCATCCCTTCTCTCTTTTTCTTTCTCTCTCTCTCTCTCTCTCTCTCTCTCTCTCTCTCTCTCTCTCTCTCTCTCTCTCTCTCTCTCTCTCTCTCTCTCTCTCTCCCCCCTCCTACCCACCCCCTCCCACCCTCTCTCTCTCTCTGCGTCTCTTCCTCTTTTTCTCTCTCCCCCCCTCTCTCCCCCTTCCCACCCTCTCTCTCTCTCTGCGTCTCTTCCTCTCTTTTTCTCTCCCCCCTCCTGCCCACCCCCTCCCTCTCCCACCCTCTCTCTCTCTCTCTGCCGCTCTCCCTCTGCCTCACTCTCTGACAGCAAATGCGCAGTTGTAGGTTATACACAATCACACTCGGTGGTGCTGTTGCCTAAGGAGACCACTACATCCATCCAGAACACAGCTGATGTTCATTGGTCATAAATTAAACAAGGATGCACACATACCCTACATGTGAAGCTAGATGTAACAGTACATTAAGGTTGTCGTATGGATATAATTTCTTTACTTTTTTTTATTACTTTAAAGAAAAAAAATACTATTAAAGACTTATTCTGTGGATATACACCTCGTTTTTCAGATAGATTTTCTTTTTTTCTAGATATAAATCATGGCTTTATGCTTTTGCCAGATCATAGGCCTATCATGGAGTTGGACAGTTTTCTTCCGTTCTCACTTGATACGATGATGGGACAAACACTTTATTCTATAACAGAGGAAATGAGAAAGGGTTTGTTGGTGATTTGGCAAAAGATCTAGAATTATATATGAAGAGGGTTGGTCTGTGGTCAGGAGCACCTTGTTATCAATGGAAATAACCAATACTTTATGTTGAATCAGAACAAAGGCCATCTCATTGTCAACGAAAGAATGGTATGGTAGAAGGTGTGCGCCAAAAAATCCTCAATCTTCAAGGAAGCAAACATTTTGTTTGCTTCCTTGTTGCAGGGCAGTCAATCCGATGGAGTTAATCCTAAACGGAACAAACATGAATTTAAACTGATGGCCATTGACGGTGGCGAGCCACAAAGGTCTGGAACTATAAAGATAAATAAATTCATTATAGACGCAAACAAAAATACACCTACCTATACACCTCTGCAAAGCCTCTGTATTATAAAATGCCCCAGAGGGTACTGTAACATCAACTGTACTCGCTTCTGATTAATCTTGGTTAGATCTATATAACTGGAGAAATCGACTATGAGGCAAAGCAAAGTTACGACGTGAACCTACAAGCCTAAGAACAGGGTGGATTATCCGGGGCGAGTCAAATAAATATTGCGATATGTCCGACCATAAGTATGACTCCTTTCTCAGGAAAATGAGCCTGAGGATTCGCCACATGGAACAGTTGTGGCATCGATGAGTGTAAATGCCTTGGGCGGAAATGGACAAGTGCGTTTAATCATAGGCACCAACCTTCCGTTCGCAATTAAAACAATACTGAGAAATGACTACACATTGGTGACTGATGAAAAGCTTGATCGAGAAAAGGATTCCATGACGTGTGCAACAATACTCTCACCACATTATTGACGAGAAAAACTGTCATGTTGCTTGTCACTTGACATATCGGATGACATATCATCCGTTTTTAGTCTGAATGTGTATACAGCGCTTATAATGGAGAATAACTCCTAACTCCCAATATCTATGTATATATATACCCTCTTTCAAAATATTTAATTATTGATTCACTCTGTATGTTCACACGATTATGAATAACTTTAAGGGTTTAAGATACTAATTAGGGCTCAAGTATAACTTTTACTGTTGTTATAATGGTCCAGGACCAGAAAGACAACGCCCCTCAGGTTCTGTGTCCAGTCCAGACTGGTGGTTCTCTGGTGGCTGAAATGGTGCCTCGTTCAGCAGATGTGGGCTATCTGGTCACTAAAGTGGTGGCTGTTGATGTGGACTCTGGACAGAATGCCTGGCTCTCCTATAAACTACAGAAAGCCACAGACAGGGCGCTGTTTGAAGTGGGCTTACAAAATGGAGAAATAAGAACTATCCGCCAAGTCACTGATAAAGATGCTGTGAAACAAAGACTGACTGTTATAGTGGAGGACAACGGACAGCCCTCTCGTTCAGCTACAGTCATTGTTAACGTGGCGGTGGCGGACAGCTTCCCTGAAGTGCTCTCGGAGTTCACTGACTTTACGCATGACAAGGAGTACAATGACAACCTGACTTTTTACTTAGTCTTGGCTTTGGCTGTAGTTTCCTTTCTCTTCATCACGTGTTTAGTGGTGATCATATCAGTGAAAATCTACAGATGGAGACAGTCTCGTATCCTGTATCATTCCAATCTCCCGGTGATTCCATGTTATCCACCACGTTACTCTGACACTTTGGGGACAGGGACTCTCCAGCACGTGTACAATTATGAGATGACAATGACTCCAAAAAGGGTGACATTAAATATACACAACCTATGGGTCAAAGCTTGGTGAGGGTTGATGAAGCGGGTGCCTACACACTTCGGATGAGGGAGGAGTCCTCAGAAGGATCCCAGATGTCGACTCTGGTGAGTGGACTCCCCGCAATGTTTACTTTTATAATAATCTGAATAATAATTATGATGAAAACATTGATAATACATAATTATTATCATAAGTATGAATGATATATTTATCGTTATTATTACTATTATTAGTATCATTATTATTATTTCTTTATTTAATATTAATCTTTTATAATTAATATATATTTTTAAATCATCAAATAGCACTAGTTATTGTATACATTGTTATTTGATCAAAAACATTTGTCTTTAATAAAAGTGTGTAATATCGCAGCGCGTTCTGCTTTTAGCAGTATTTTTTCAGCACCATGGACAGCGCTGTGTGTGTGTGTGTGTGTGTGTGTGTGTGTGTGTGTGTGTGTGTGTGTGTGTGTGTGTGTGTGTGTGTGTGTGTGTGTGTGTGTGTGTGTGTGTTAGCTGAGACGCTACTATCAATGACATTTTAAAGGAAGGAAAAGGGCCGTCTCTTGGCTTATTATTGTATCATATAATAGAGCAGTAAGTAACGTTGTTATTTTAATAGCCTGTGTCATGTGCGTGCATGCTCGTGCGCGTCTTCTTGCGTGTGTTTGTGTGCATGTGCGCGTGCTCGCGTGTGTGTGTCTCGAAATTCTGAGCGGATATGCAGTTTGAACTCTAAGTGACGCTGTTGACCAGGCAAAGATTTTATTCCAAGATTGTCAGTCAGTATTTTTCCCTTGTGCACATCGAGCATCGACATGAAGGGAGCGGTTTTGGTAGAAGGAACACGGCGAAGAATCGCGAGGCCTATATGCGTTTTTTCTTTCGGAGCTCTTTATGATTAGGCTACAACATTTGGATTATATAACAGAGGACATTCCTTATTTTTTTGTCTGGATTGTGGATTTAACAATGTGTCGAGTATCTCTCCGACGACCGTCTGCACTATGGCGACCATGGTTTGGACTGCGACGGAAACTCGGTCTGCTCATTTTCTTCCTTTACCTCGTTAATATGGTAGACTGTCAACTCCGGTACTCCATCCCCGAAGAGATGAAAAAAGGATCGCTTATTGGTAATGTCGGCCAAGATTTAGGTTTGGATATACAAAGGCTTCGTTCAGGCCGAGCACGCATCCTGACCGGAGAAACTCCCCAGTACGTTGAGCTCAAGACGGACAAAGGGATTTTAGTTGTGAACGAGAGAATAGACCGAGAGCAGCTTTGCGGCGAAATCACACCGTGCAGCTTCAGCTTCGAAATCATTCTGGAAACCCCTATGGAATTACATCGCATCATCGTGGAAGTTTTAGACGTAAATGACCAGTCACCTGTCTTCCCCGCTAAAGATATTAATTTAGAAATCAGTGAGGCAGCTGCGCTTGGATCGAAATTTTCCCTGATGAATGCGGAGGACTCGGATGTCGGGATAAATACACTTCAGAATTACGTTCTGACTCCTAGCGATCATTTTACATTAAAACAGCAAACCAATACGGATGGTAGTAGATACGCTGAAATGATTCTTCAAAAAATAATAGACAGAGAAAAAAACAAACACATGTCTTTAAAGCTAGTCGCAGTAGACGGTGGAACTCCTCAGAGATCAGGTACAGTCAATATACATATCACTGTGCTAGACCACAACGATAACGCCCCAGTGTTTAACCAATCAGTATACACCGCAACAGTGATAGAAAACGCGTTATTGGGCACCCGGGTTGTTACTTTAAATGCCACTGACGCAGACAGTGTCTCCAATGGTATGATAACCTATGGTTTCGCCCAAGTCAAGGAAAATATAGCTAATACTTTCGTGATAGATGAGAAGACGGGGGTTTTATCTGTTTCTGGAAATATCGATTTTGAGAAGGACAAAAAGTTTGAGGTAAGAGTTGAGGCGAGGGACCAGGGTGGCTTAACGGATACCAGTAAGGTTATTATTGAGGTTTTTGACATTAATGATAATGCACCCGTTATTAATATCATGTCATTTTCCAACCCTGTGTCAGAGGATTCCCCTCCAGGGACCACAATTGCTATTATCAATGTGAAGGATTCAGATTCAGAGAGAAACGGACACTTAACATGTACTATTGATGCTAAGCTTCCATTTAAAATCCTGTCATCGTTGACAGATTATTTCAGTTTAGTGTCTGATTCCAATTTTGACCGAGAGATTTCCCCAGAATACAACATCACCATAACAGCTACAGATTCAGGGTCACCTCGCCAATCTTCCTTAATGACACTGAGACTAACTCTATCTGATGTAAATGACAACGCACCAGAGTTTGCTCACCAAAGCTACAACGCCATTATCGCAGAGAATAACTCTCCTGGTTTGTCGATATTCACTCTAAGTGCAATGGATTCCGACTGGAATCAAAATGCTAGAATATCCTATTTCTTAGAAGACACTCGTTATGGTGGTACTCCTATCTCTACTTATGTATCTATCAACTCTGAAACTGGGGTCCTGTATTCTGTACGCTCATTTGACTACGAGCAGATTAAAGATTTTCAGTTTCTTGTTAAAGCACAAGATGGAGGCTCTCCTCCCCTCAGTAGTAACGTGAGTGTGAAAATACTGATCCAGGACCAGAACGACAACGCCCCTCAGGTTCTGTATCCAGTCCAGACTGGTGGTTCTCTGGTGGCTGAAATGGTGCCTCGTTCAGCAGACGTGGGCTATCTGGTCACTAAAGTGGTGGCTGTTGATGTGGACTCTGGACAGAATGCCTGGCTCTCCTATAAACTGCAGAAAGCCACAGACAGGGCGCTGTTTGAAGTGGGCTTACAGAATGGAGAAATCAGAACTATCCGCCAAGTCACTGATAAAGATGCTGTGAAACAAAGACTGACTGTTATAGTGGAGGACAACGGACAGCCCTCTCGTTCAGCTACAGTCATTGTTAATGTGGCGGTGGCGGACAGCTTCCCTGAAGTGCTCTCGGAGTTCACTGACTTTACACACGACAAGGAGTACAATGACAACCTGACTTTTTACTTAGTCTTGGCTTTGGCTGTAGTTTCCTTTCTCTTCATCACGTGTTTAGTGGTGATCATATCAGTGAAAATCTACAGATGGAGACAGTCTCGTATCCTGTATCATTCCAATCTCCCGGTGATTCCATATTATCCACCACGTTACTCTGACACTTTGGGGGGGACAGGGACTCTCCAGCACGTGTACAATTACGAGGTGTGCAGGACCACTGACTCCAGAAAGAGTGACTGTAAGTTCGGCAACGCTGGTAGTCAGAACGTTCTGATAATGGACCCCAGTTCTACAGGGACCATGCAGCGAATACAGAGTGAAAAGAGCATCCTGGATGAACCAGACTCTCCACTGGAGGTGAGTTGTTGAAAAAATCATCTTCGCAATTGATGTATTTTTTATATTTAGATAACTCTCAATGTAATTAAAAAAAACATTTTGGAAACACTTTAATTAAAGGAGTGTGTAAAAGACTGACATGACACCGTCATATCAATGACATCACACCTGTTATGAACCCGGGGGAGTCTTTATTAATGTTCATGACTGTTGTCATTGAGTGTCATTGGCAGTTATAGAATTTTTATGTGCAAAGTTGACATTGTCTGAGATGACACAATAATGACATAATTAGGAATGGTTAAGGGTCAAAATTATTTTTGGATTATTCAAGAACAGGCCTGTGTTAGGTTGTCAATATACAAATATTTTATTACAATATTATTACTATTCATTTTGTAAATATTTTACTAGGTTAAAAGTTACATTTTGAAGCTACTATTAGTTTAAATATGCCTATTGCACCAAATTCAACTAATATATTATGTAAATGAAGTATGTTTCACTATCCACACATGTAATTTAATTTTTGTTTAATTTGGAAATTCTACTTATATTTTAACATCAGAGATTGGCTCATGGAGCTGTTTGAAGAATGCTGTCCGTTTACATCTTGTCAGATAATGCTACGTTTCAGACTCTAAGGGACGCTGTTGGTTAGGGAAACCGATTCTGCTCTGTGTTAAAGGGAGTGGGCTACATCTTTCCCTGGCTCTATGGTAGAAGGGGAGCGACTGCGGCTCGACTAGACCTATGTAAGGTTTACTTGTGTACAAGGATATTGTGTTTGATTCGTACATTTACCGCTATCAATCTCGCAGAAGGTTTTTTTTTGTGGATTTCGTTACAATATACCAGCTGTTTCGGATAGGACATGGATTCCAGTGCTTCTACGCAACGTTTAAAATGGCGTTTTTTTCCATCGAAAATTATATTTGTTTTCCTGCTTTTCTTTTGCCATTTGGCCAGTAGTCAGATTCGTTATTCAGTTCCAGAGGAGATGAAGAAGGGATCTTTTATTGGAAACGTAGCGCAAGATTTGGGTCTGGATCTAGTCAGGCTCCGTTCTGGCCGAGCTCGCATTGTGACCGAGAAAGGCTTTCAGTACACGGAGCTGAAGACGGACAAAGGGGTTCTCGCCGTAAATGAGAGGATCGATCGAGAACAACTGTGTGGGGACATCACACCATGTAGCTTCAGTTTTGAGATTATTCTAGAGAATCCAATCGAGTTACATCGAATAACTGTGGAAATCGTGGATGTAAATGACCACGCGCCTCATTTTAAAAATAACCACATTAAAATGGAAATCAGCGAATCCGCCGTCATAGGCTCACGTTTTGTCTTAGAAAGCGCGGATGATCCGGACGTCGGAGTTAATGGATTGCAACAATATGTGCTGAGCTCCACCGACAATTTTGTTATTAAACAGCACGACAACCCTGATGGTACAAAGTTCGCCGAAATGATTTTACAGAAACTATTAGACAGAGAAGCGCAACCACGTCTGTCATTGAAGTTAATAGCGATGGACGGTGGGACTCCTCAGAGATCTGGTACAGTGAATATTGATATCAACGTTTTAGACGTAAATGACAATGCCCCTATTTTTAACCAATCCGTTTACAGAGCAACAGTATTAGAGAGCGCACAAATAGGTACATACATTACTATTGTAAATGCCACAGATGCAGACAGTGGATCTAATGGATTAGTGACTTACGCATTTTCTAATTTGAAAGATAACGTTGCGAACATATTCGACATTGACAAGGTGTCTGGCAAGATAACCGTGGCTGGACGAATAGATTATGAAAAAGACACGAAATATGAAATGCGTGTCGAGGCTAAAGATCAGGGCGGTTTGTCGGACCTCGTTAAAATAATTGTAGATATCGTTGATATTAATGATAATGCGCCAGTTATTACCGTTATGTCTTTCTCTAGCTCCATGCCTGAGAATGCCCCAATAGGATCGACAATTGCTGTGATAAATGTCAAAGATGCTGACTCGCAAAAGAACGGAAAAATAACGTGTACCATTGATAACGGCTTTGCGTTTAAGATTAAATCGTCGTTGACTAATTACTACACGTTGATTTCAGATACGGATTTTGACAGAGAAAAAACGCCAGAATATAACATTACAGTATCTGCTACAGATTCGGGCTCGCCTCCCCTGTCAAGTTCAATACATTTGCACCTAAAGCTTACTGATGTGAACGATAATGCCCCCCTTTTCGATGAACCTACGTTTCACTCATATATCATGGAGAACAATTCTCCTGGGGTATCTATATTTACAGTTAGCGCACGAGACATTGACAGCAATCAAAATGCAATGATTTCCTATCTCCTAGCAGAGGATGAAGTAGGTGGTAGCCCAGTCTCTAGCTATTTATCAATAAACTCTGAGACCGGAATATTACATGCTGTCAGGTCTTTTGATTATGAACAAATTAAACAACTTGATTTAGTTGTCAAAGCACAAGATGGAGGCTCTCCTCCCCTCAGTAGTAACGTGAGTGTGAAAATACTGATCCAGGACCAGAACGACAACGCTCCTCAGGTTCTGTATCCAGTCCAGACTGGGGGTTCTCTGGTTGCTGAAATGGTTCCTCGTTCAGTAGATGTGGGTTATCTGGTCACTAAAGTGGTGGCTGTTGATGTGGACTCTGGACAGAATGCCTGGCTCTCCTATAAACTACAGAAAGCCACGGACAGGGCACTGTTTGAAGTGGGATTACAGAATGGAGAAATAAGAACTATCCGCCAAGTCACTGATAAAGATGCTGTGAAACAAAGACTGACTGTTATAGTGGAGGACAACGGACAGCCCTCTCGTTCAGCTACAGTCATTGTTAACGTGGCGGTGGCGGACAGCTTCCCTGAAGTGCTCTCGGAGTTCACTGACTTTACGCACGACAAGGAGTACAATGACAACCTGACTTTTTACTTAGTCTTGGCTCTGGCTGTAGTTTCCTTTCTCTTCATCACGTGTTTAGTGGTGATCATATCAGTGAAAATCTACAGATGGAGACAGTCTCGTATCCTGTATCATTCCAATCTCCCTGTGATTCCATATTATCCACCACGTTACTCTGACACTTTGGGGGGGACAGGGACTCTCCAGCACGTGTACAATTATGAGGTGTGCAGGACCACTGACTCCAGAAAGAGTGACTGTAAGTTCGGCAACGCTATTAGTCAGAACGTTCTGATAATGGACCCCAGTTCTACAGGCACCATGCAGCGAATACAGAGTGAAAAGAGCATCCTGGATGAACCAGACTCTCCACTGGAGGTGAGTTCTATCAGATGTGGTTGTACATTAATTTTGATTTGTAGCTCATTACATATTTTCAGAACCACGGAGAGGGACAGCTGCCCTAAAGATGAGAGCAGGAAGGTTAACTACTACTATGTTGCACTACTATAGGTCATCCGAAATTGATCCATCTATCTGTTTATCTGCATTGCTGTTGTGCTTGCTGTTTTGTTGAGACAAATATTCATATTCTATGTAGATCTTTATTCTTTGAACTGTGTGTGTGTGTGTGTGTGTGTGTGTGTGTGTGTGTGTGTGTGTGTGTGTGTGTGTGTGTGTGTGTGTGTGTGTGTGTGTGAAATTGGAATATCACAATGCTGCATTGACTCAAAATCAATCAAACATTTATACGACTAACTTCAACTCTCCGATTACGTTTCATTAGCAATGATACACATTTCTTATTTCCAAACAATACATTTAAACATGAGGAGGACTTTTGAATGTGCACTCTACGTCCAGGCATCAGGAATGAAATTAGGTCATACGAACGAATGTTTTATATGTGGGCCTGCTCTAAAACAGTATTGACATTCCGTCTGTGAACTCTAAGGGACGCTGTTGGTCAGTGAAAATATATAGTGTGTTCAGTAGCTGCTAGTTGGAGCTTGCCATCCCTCTCACTGCGATATAGAGGAGAACTGAGACGCAACAACGCATTCAGGGTGGAGCTTGACGGAGGCCCTTTCGCTTAGAAACTCGTCTTGTTGTTTAAATGGAATTTAAATCGAATTGAGAGCGTGCTTTATTTTGCCGGAGCTTTGGTTTGTCCTTTTCTCATTCTGTGAATATCATTGTAAGTTTCGGCAAGGATTGTTTCCTTTTGAAAATGGCGTTACGCCACAATGGATGGAAAGGTTGCTGTTCGTGTCGGAGTCAAATATGGATCATTTTTCTATATTTCTTGATTTTTCTGAACATTGCCAGTTGCCAGATCCGGTATTCTATTCCGGAGGAGATGAAAAAGGGGTCTCTTATCGGCAACGTTGCGCAGGATTTAGGGTTGGATCTGAAAAGGCTTCGTTCAGGCCGAGCAAGAATCTTGACGGGAGAAAGCCCTCAATACGCCGATCTGAAGACAGACAAAGGGATTCTAGTCGTGAATGAGAGGATGGACCGAGAGCAGCTCTGTGGCGACGTTACACCTTGTAGCTTTAGCTTCGAAATCATCTTAGAAAATCCAATCGAACTGCATCGTGTGATAATCGAAATACTGGATATTAATGATCATCCACCCTCATTTAAAAATGTAAAGATAGATCTGGAAATAAGCGAGTCGGCTACAGTAGGTTCTCGTTTTAATTTAGAAAGTGCAGAGGATCCTGATGTAGGGCCAAACTGTTTGCAAAATTATATGTTGACCATGAACGAAAATTTCGTTCTCAAACAACATTCCAACGCCGATGGACGCAAGTTTGTTGAAATGATTCTTCAGAAATCGTTAGACAGAGAGATCAATCCTCGTCTTTCATTAAAGCTGATCGCTGTTGACGGTGGAAATCCGCAGAGATCGGGTACAGTACATATAGACATCACTGTTTTAGATGTTAATGATAATGCTCCCGTGTTTAACCAGTCCGTGTACGGGGCTACAGTGGTAGAGAATGCACCCATTGGGACCTATATTACCACTGTGAATGCTTCAGATGCTGACACTGGTTCCAATGCTTTGGTGACTTACTATTTTACAAACCTAAAAGGGGGTTTAGGTGACTTATTTAATATTGACAATTTTTCTGGTAAAATATCAGTAACTGGTAAAATTGACTTTGAGAAGGACAGAAAATATGAAATAAGAGTTGGAGCAAAAGATCAAGGTGGACTGAATGACGCAAGCAACATAATCATTGAGGTGATTGATGTCAATGATAACGCTCCAGTAATTAATGTGATGTCATTCTCTAGCCCTGTATCAGAAGACGCCCCTACTGGGACCACCATAGCTGTAATCAATGTAAAAGATTCTGATTCAGAGAAAAACGGACAGATAACATGTTCAATTGATTCAAATCTCCCATTTAAAATACAATCCTCTTTAACTAATTATTACAACCTGCTCTCAGATGTAGTTTTTGACCGTGAAACAACATCAGAATACAACATAACCATCACCGCAACAGATTCAGGCTCTCCTCCCTTATCTAGCGCATCAAATTTAAGGCTTGTTATTTCTGATGTGAACGACAATGCACCAATATTCTCTAAAAATAGCTATTTAGCTCATCTTGTAGAGAACAATGAGCCAGGGGTGTCCATATTCACCGTCAGTGCTCGAGACGTTGACTGGAATCAAAATGCCAGAGTGTCGTATCTTCTGGAGGACACACAGGTCAGTGGTAGTCCAGCCTCTACTCATGTTTCTATCAACTCTGAAACTGGGGTTCTGTATGCAGCGCGCTCTTTTGATTATGAACAAATTAAAGCATTGCAACTAGTTGTTAAAGCACAGGATGGAGGCTCTCCTCCCCTCAGTAGTAACGTGAGTGTGAAAATACTGATCCAGGACCAGAATGACAACGCCCCTCAGGTTCTGTATCCAGTCCAGACTGGGGGTTCTCTGGTGGCTGAAATGGTTCCTCGTTCAGTAGATGTGGGCTATCTGGTCACTAAAGTGGTGGCTGTTGATGTGGACTCTGGACAGAATGCCTGGCTCTCCTATAAACTACAGAAGGCCACAGACAGGGCTCTGTTTGAAGTGGGCTTACAGAATGGAGAAATAAGAACTATCCGCCAAGTCACTGATAAAGATGCTGTGAAACAAAGACTGACTGTTATAGTGGAGGACAACGGACAGCCCTCTCGTTCAGCTACAGTCATTGTTAACGTGGCGGTGGCGGACAGCTTCCCTGAAGTGCTCTCGGAGTTCACTGACTTTACGCACGACAAGGAGTACAATGACAACCTGACTTTTTACTTAGTCTTGGCTTTGGCTGTAGTTTCCTTTCTATTCATCACGTGTTTAGTGGTGATCATATCAGTGAAAATCTACAGATGGAGACAGTCTCGTATCCTGTATCATTCCAATCTCCCGGTGATTCCATATTATCCACCACGTTACTCTGACACTTTGGGGGGGACAGGGACTCTGCAGCATGTGTACAATTACGAGGTATGCAGGACCACTGACTCCAGAAAGAGTGACTGTAAGTTTGGCAACGCTGGTAGTCAAAACGTTCTGATAATGGACCCCAGTTCTACAGGGACCATGCAACGAATACAGAGTGAGAAGAGCATCCTGGATGAACCAGACTCTCCACTAGAGGTTAGTCACCCTAATATAATGTCTGCATTATTAAGTGTCATGAAGTTTGCCTTTCCCTTCTGTTTATGCTCGCTTAGGCATGTGCCTATTTCATATGATTCCAATTGACTGGTATCCCAAAACGAGATACCGCTCTCAATGGATTAGCATGTAGAGAGGCTTAAAGCTTGACTTTAAAAACTCTATAAAGAGTATGTTGACATTTCAGCCCCATCCCTGGTGGACAGCTCCGCAGTGGCGCAGTTTTGCTGCACACCATTCTATCCTCTTTCTCTCAACTGCCTTTTGATTTGTAATTTCACTGGTCATGTCACATCTGAGTATCTTGGATGAACTATTTAGGTATTTAATTAATGTGTTAATTGGAGTGTGTGTGTGTGTGTGTGTGTGTGTGTGTGTGTGTGTGTGTGTGAGTGAGGGGGGGTTATTCAATTATTAGAGATTGCAAACCTTGTGTTCTTTTTTTTGTAAGGTTACAGCAGAGAAATGCTAAAATAAAGTTGGATACAGATAGGGTATTTTTATTTATTTTTAATGAATATAACTTGTTGCAAGTTTAATTAATTTAAATATATATATTGTGCCTAAACAAGTGTGGACAGTTTAGATAAGGTAGATTAAAGAAACTTTGTCGTTCAGGGTTTGATGTTTTGATGTAGGCAATCGTTTTTGTAATATATTTGGTTAAAAAAGAACAGAATCCTTGGCTATTTGACTGTATTTTGTCTATCATTTAATTGAAGCGGTCTTTTCTTTTTCTTTGCTGTTCACGTGTCTTGACTCTAAGGGACGCTGTTGAACAATAAATAGGTTCAGAGTCATCCTTCCACGTAGCGTTTGAGATATAGAGGAGAACGTTCTTGACACAAAAGGGGTGACATACGATGGATAAGCATACATTGAGGAGCAACTAGATAACATAATACGAACGGATATTTAAACGTTAAATTCTGCCCATTGTGGGTCATTGATTTTGGAGGTTTTGCGGTGGAGTGGTTCGATGGAAGACATGGCGTTTAACTGCAAAAAATGGCGTTTATACGGCGGACCCACATGGATATTTGTTTTACTGCTTCTTAATTTCTTGAATACGGTCTCCGGTCAAATCAGATACTCAGTCCCAGAAGAGATGAAGAAAGGTTCTCTAATCAGCAACATATCACAGGATCTTGGATTGGATTTGAAAAGGCTGCGTTCTGGTCAGGCCCGGATCGTTACCGGGGAGAGTATTAAATATGCGGAGCTGAAAACAGACAAAGGGGTTTTGGTTGTGAACGAGAGAATAGATCGAGAGTTGCTTTGTGGCGACATCACACCCTGTAGCTTCAGTTTCGAAATTATTTTAGAAAATCCAATGGAACTGCACCATGTAACAATTGAAGTGTTGGATGTGAACGACCATTCTCCTACGTTCAAGAGAGGAGCAATTGAGTTGGAAATAAGCGAGTCAGCGAACCGTGGTGCACGATTTGTGCTGGACAGTGCAGAAGATCCTGATGTTGGAATTAACGGTCTGCAAAACTATGTTTTAACTGCAAACGATAATTTCGATTTGAAACAGCATGCCAATTCCGACGGAGGAAAATATGTTGAAATGGTGCTCAGGAAATCATTAGACAGAGAAGTCGAACCCCGCTTGTCATTAAAGCTAATAGCAGTGGATGGTGGAAAGCCGCAGAGATCCGGTACAGTCAACATAAATATCATCGTTTTAGACGCAAACGATAACGCTCCGGTGTTTAATCAGTCGGTATATACAGCTGCAGTGATGGAGAACGCGCCGAACGGCACCTATGTTATTACTGTGAACGCCACTGACGCAGATAGTGAATCATATAGACAAATCACATATTCCCTTTCAAATATGAAGAGCAATGTGGCTAATCTATTGACCATAGATCAACACTCGGGAGTGCTATCGGTTTCTGGTCCTTTGGATTTTGAACGAGATAGAAAATATGAGCTCCGTATTGACGCCAAGGACCAGGGAGGATTAAGCGATTCCAGTAAGGTCATAATCGAGGTAGTCGACGTAAATGATAACGCGCCCACCATAAGCATCATGTCATTTACTAGTCCCGTATCAGAAGACTCACCACCGGGCACAACAATCGGTATTATCAACGTTAAAGACTTGGATTCGGGTAACAATGGTCAGATAACTTGCACAATAGAGGAAAGAGCACCTTTCAAGATAAGGTCAAATTTGAGAAACTACTATACTTTAGTCAGCGATGCTATACTAGACCGTGAAACGGCGTCTGATTATAATCTCACAGTGATTGCCACAGATATGGGGTCTCCGCCCCTTTCAAGTAAGAAAACGTTTCACGTAAAAGTCTCCGACGTCAACGACAATCATCCCGTTTTTTCAGAAGACGTTTATATCGCGTTTGTTGCGGAGAATAATTATCCCGGGGTTCCTGTGCTCACGGTTAAAGCAGAGGACCGTGACGAAAATCAAAATGCCCGTGTAACGTATATGTTGGAGGACTCTGTGGTGGACGGATCCCCAGTTTCTGGTTACATGTCTGTGAATAGAGAAAGTGGAGAAATAAGCACAGTACGTTCCTTTGATTATGAACAAATCAAATGGATGGCATTTGTGATCAAAGCACAAGATGGAGGCTCTCCTCCCCTCAGTAGTAACGTGAGTGTGAAAATACTGATCCAGGACCAGAACGACAACGCCCCTCAGGTTCTGTATCCAGTCCAGACTGGTGGTTCTCTGGTGGCTGAAATGGTGCCTCGTTCAGCAGATGTGGGCTATCTGGTCACTAAAGTGGTGGCTGTTGATGTGGACTCTGGACAGAATGCCTGGCTCTCCTATAAACTACAGAAAGCCACAGACAGGGCGCTGTTTGAAGTGGGCTTACAGAATGGAGAAATAAGAACTATCCGCCAAGTCACTGATAAAGATGCTGTGAAACAAAGACTGACTGTTATAGTGGAGGACAACGGACAGCCCTCTCGTTCAGCTACAGTCATTGTTAACGTGGCGGTGGCGGACAGCTTCCCTGAAGTACTCTCGGAGTTCACTGACTTTACACACGACAAGGAGTACAATGACAACCTGACTTTTTACTTGGTCTTGGCTTTGGCTGTGGTTTCCTTTCTCTTCATCACATGTTTAGTGGTCATCATATCAGTGAAAATCTACAGATGGAGACAGTCTCGTATCCTGTATCATTCCAATCTCCCGGTGATTCCATATTATCCACCACGTTACTCAGACACTTTGGGGGGGACAGGGACTCTGCAGCATGTGTACAATTACGAGGTGTGCAGGACCACTGACTCCAGAAAGAGTGACTCTAAGTTTGGCAATGCTGGTAGTCAGAACGTTCTGATAATGGACCCCAGTTCTACAGGCACCATGCAGCGAATACAAAGTGAAAAGAGCATCCTGGACGAACCAGACTCTCCACTAGAGGTGAGTTCTATCAGATGTGGTTGTACATTAATTTTGATTTGTAGCTCATTACATATTTTCAGAACCACGGAGAGGGACAGCTGCCCTAAAGATGAGAGAAGGAAGGTTAACTACTACTATGTTGCACTACTATAGGTCATCCGAAATTGATCCATCTATCTGTTTATCTGCATTGCTGTTGTGCTTGCTGTTTTGTTGAGACAAATATTCATATTCTATGTAGATCTTTATTCTTTGAACAGTGTGTGTGTGTGTGTGTGTGTGTGTGTGTGTGTGTGTGTGCGCGCGTGTGTGTGTGTGTGTGTGTGTGTGTGTGTGTGTGTGTGTGTGTGTGTGTGTGTGTGTGTGTGTGTGTGTGTGTGTGTGTGTGTGTGTGTGTGTGTGTGTGTGTGTGTGTGTGTGAAATTGTAATATCACAATGCTGCATTGACTCAAAATCAATCAAACATTTATACGACTAACTTCAACTCTCCGATAGATTACGTTTCATTAGCAATGATACACGTTTCTTATTTCCAAACAATACATTTAAACATGTCTAAGGATTTTGTTATGCCTCTTAGGAGGACTTTGGAATGTGCACTCTACGTCCAGGCATCAGGAATGAAATTAGGTCATACGAACGAATGTTTTATATGTGGGCCTGCTCTTGACATTCCGTCTGTGAACTCTAAGGGACGCTGTTGGTCAGTGAAACAATTGTGTGTGTTCAGTAGACGCTAGTTGGATCTTCCCATCCCTTTAACTGCGATAGAGAGGAGAACTGAACCACAACGACGCATTCAGGGTGGAGCTTGACGGAGGCCCTTTCGCTTAGAAACTCGTGTTGTTGTTTAAATGGAATTTATATCCAATTGAGAGCATACTTTATTTTGCCGGAACTTTGGTTCGTCCTTTTCTTATTCTGTGAATATCATTGTGAGTTTCGTCGAGGATTATTTCCTTTTGAAAATGGCGTTACGCCACAATGGATGGCAAGGTTGCTGTTCGTGTCGGAGTCAAATATGGATCATTTTTCTATATTTCTTGATTTTTCTGAACATTGCCAGTTGCCAGATCCGGTATTCTATTCCGGAGGAGATGAAAAAGGGGTCTCTTATCGGCAACGTTGCGCAGGATTTAGGGTTGGATCTGAAAAGGCTTCGTTCAGGCCGAGCAAGAATCTTGACGGGAGAAAGCCCTCAATACGCCGATCTGAGGACAGACAAAGGGATTCTAGTCGTGAATGAGAGGATGGACCGAGAGCAGCTCTGTGGCGACGTTACACCTTGTAGCTTTAGCTTCGAAATCATCTTAGAAAATCCAATCGAACTGCATCGTGTGATAATCGAAATACTGGATATTAATGATCATCCACCCTCATTTAAAAATGTAAAGATAGATCTGGAAATAAGCGAGTCGGCTACAGTAGGTTCTCGTTTTAATTTAGAAAGTGCAGAGGATCCTGATGTAGGGCCAAACTGTTTGCAAAATTATATGTTGACCATGAATGAAAATTTCGTTCTCAAACAACATTCCAACGCCGATGGACGCAAGTTTGTGGAAATGATTCTTCAGAAATCTTTAGACAGAGAGATCAATCCTCGTCTTTCATTAAAGCTGATCGCTGTTGACGGTGGAAATCCGCAGAGATCGGGTACAGTAAATATAGACATCACTGTTTTAGATGCCAATGATAATGCTCCCGTGTTTAACCAGTCTGTGTACAGGGCTACGGTAATAGAGAATGCACCCATTGGGACCTATATTACCACTGTGAATGCTTCAGATGCTGACACTGGTTCCAATGCTTTGGTGACTTACTATTTTACAAACCTAAAAGGGGGTTTAGGTGACTTATTTGATATTGACAATTTTTCTGGTAAAATATCAGTAACTGGTAAAATTGACTTTGAGAAGGACAGAAAATATGAAATAAGAGTTGGAGCAAAAGATCAAGGTGGACTGAATGACGCAAGCAACATAATCATTGAGGTGATTGATGTCAATGATAACGCTCCAGTAATTAATGTGATGTCATTCTCTAGCCCTGTATCAGAAGACGCCCCTACTGGGACCACCATAGCTGTAATCAATGTAAAAGATTCTGATTCAGAGAAAAACGGACAGATAACATGTTCAATTGATTCGAAACTCCCATTTAAAATACAATCCTCTTTAACTAATTATTACAACCTGCTATCAGATGTAGTTTTTGACCGTGAAACAACATCAGAATATAACATAACCATCACCGCGACAGATTCAGGCTCTCCTCCCTTATTCAGTGCAACAACTTTAAGGCTTATTATATCTGATGTGAACGACAATGCACCAATATTCTCTAAAAATAGCTATTTAGCTCGTCTTGTAGAGAACAATGAGCCAGGGGTGTCCATATTCACCGTCAGTGCTCGAGACGTTGACTGGAATCAAAATGCCAGAGTGTCGTATCTTCTGGAGGACACGCAGGTCAGTGGTAGTCCAGCCTCTACTCATGTTTCTATCAACTCTGAAACTGGGGTTTTGTATGCAGCGCGCTCTTTTGATTATGAACAAATTAAAGCATTGCAACTAGTTGTTAAAGCACAAGATGGAGGCTCTCCTCCCCTCAGTAGTAACGTGAGTGTGAAAATACTGATCCAGGACCAGAACGACAACTCCCCTCAGGTTCTGTATCCAGTCCAGACTGGTGGTTCTCTGGTGGCTGAAATGGTGCCTCGTTCAGCAGATGTGGGCTATCTGGTCACTAAAGTGGTGGCTGTTGATGTGGACTCTGGACAGAATGCCTGGCTCTCCTATAGACTACAGAAAGCCACAGACAGGGCACTGTTTGAAGTGGGATTACAGAATGGAGAAATAAGAACTATCCGCCAAGTCACTGATAAAGATGCTGTGAAACAAAGACTCACTGTGATAGTGGAGGACAACGGACAGCCCTCTCGTTCAGCTACAGTCATTGTTAACGTGGCGGTGGCGGACAGCTTCCCTGAAGTGCTCTCGGAGTTCACTGACTTTACACACGACAAGGAGTACAATGACAACCTGACTTTTTACTTAGTCTTGGCTTTGGCTGTAGTTTCTTTTCTCTTCATCACGTGTTTAGTGGTGATCATATCAGTGAAAATCTACAGATGGAGACAGTCTCGGATCCAGTATCATTCCAGTCTCCCCGTGATTCCATATTATCCACCACGTTACTCTGACACTTTGGGGGGGACAGGGACTCTCCAGCATGTGTACAATTACGAGGTGTGCAGGACCACTGACTCCAGAAAGAGTGACTGTAAGTTTGGCAACGCTGGTAGTCAGAACGTTCTGATAATGGACCCCAGTTCTACAGGGACCATGCAGCGAATACAGAGTGAAAAGAGCATCCTGGATGAACCAGACTCTCCACTTGAGGTGAGTTATATCAAATGTGGTTGTAAGTGAAAGTTGATTTGAAGCTCATTAAATAGGTTCAGAACCACAAAGAAGGACAGCTCCCCTAAAGCTGAGAGCAGGAGGTTGACAAAAGACTAAGGGACATTTTCTTAGAGCTAATTTCAGACTTTACGTGCAAGCGTTCTGGAGTGCGGAACAATTTAAGAGCATGATATATTAATGTCATTATTTTAATGTGATAAATAGAACACAAAATGCATGAAGGCTCTGGACCATTAGATATATATCCATCCATCTGGTTGTATTCCAGTCCTGCTTGCTGGAGTTCTCTGCTAAATACAATTATTTTACCTAGATCTGTTTGCCTTGGCAAGTGTGTGTGTGTGTGTGTGTGTGTGTGTGTGTGTGTGTGTGTGTGTGTGTGTGTGTGTGTGTGTGTGTGTGTGTGTGTAATGCTTTTTAAGAACAATTAAGCACTATATGTTCCAAAGATAAGTTCTCTGAATATAAATTATAGATTTTAAGATCACAATGTTCTATTGAATTAAAATCCACTCATTATTTATATGACTAACATCAGCGCTCTAATAAATTATTTTTTATTTATAATAGTGCACATTTTGACATTGTGTTACATTGTGGATTTTGTTATCATGCCTCTGTGGGGGACTTAGGAATGTGCACTCTACGTTTGGGAATCAGGACTAGGCTACAACGAAATAACTACCTATGAACGAATGTTTGATATGTAGGCCAACTATAAAACAGTATTGACATTCCGTCTTTCAACTCTAAGGGACGCTGTTGGTCAGTGAAACAAATGTGTGTGTTCAGTAGACGCTATTTGGAGCTTCCATCCCTTTTTCTGCGATGGAGAGGAGAACGGCACCACAACGACGCATTCAGGGTGGAGCTTTACGGAGACACTCTCGCCTTGAAACTCGTGTTGTTGTTTAAAGTGAATTTAAATCCAATTGAGAGCATACTTTATTTTGCCGGAACTTTGGTTCGTCCTTTTCTTATTCTGTGAATATCATTGTGAGTTTCGTCGAGGATTATTTCCTTTTGAAAATGGCGTTACGCCACAATGGATGGCAAGGTTGCTGTTCGTGTCGGAGTCAAATATGGATCATTTTTCTATATTTTGTCATGATTTTTCTGAACATTGCCAATTGCCAGATCCGGTATTCTATTCCGGAGGAGATGAAAAAGGGGTCTCTTATCGGCAACGTTGCGCAGGATTTAGGGTTGGATCTGAAAAGGCTTCGTTCAGGCCGAGCAAGAATCTTGACGGGAGAAAGCCCTCAATACGCCGATCTGAAGACAGACAAAGGGATTCTAGTCGTGAATGAGAGGATGGACCGAGAGCAGCTCTGTGGTGACGTTACACCTTGTAGCTTTAGCTTCGATATCATCTTAGAAAATCCGATCGAACTGCATCGTGTTATAATTGAAATATTGGACATTAATGATCACAGTCCTGTTTTTAAAAGTGAACAAATTGCCCTGGAAATAAGTGAAAGTGCTGCAGTTGGATCACGTTTTGATTTAGAAAATGCGGAGGATCCTGACGTAGAAGCAAATGGTTTGCAAGAATACATCCTTACGCCCAACGAAAATTTCGTTCTGAAGCAGCAAGCTAACATTGATGGAAGCAAATTCGCAGAAATGATCATACAGAAACCGTTAGACAGAGAGATTAATCCTCATCTCTCGTTAAAGCTTATCGCGGTGGACGGTGGAAGTCCGCAGAGATCTGGTACAGTAAATATATACGTTACTGTTCTAGATGCCAATGATAATGCTCCCGTGTTTAACCAATCTGTGTACAGGGCAACAGTAATAGAGAATGCCCCCGTTGGGACCTATATTACAACGGTAAATGCTTCAGACGCTGATGCTGGTTCCTATGGTTTGGTGACTTATTATTTCTCAAACTTAAAGGGGACATTAGCTGATGTATTCAATATTGACAATTTGTCTGGGAAAATATCAGTAACAAGTCAAATTGACTTTGAGAAGGATAGAAAATATGAATTAAGAGTCGGAGCAAAAGATCAGGGGGGACTAAATGACGCAAGTAAAGTAATCATTGAGGTAATTGATGTCAATGACAACGCTCCAGTAATTAATGTAATGTCATTCTCCACCCCTATATCAGAAGATGCTCCAGCTGGCATGACAATAGCTGTTATCAATGTAAAGGATTCAGATTCTGATCAAAATGGACAGGTTACATGTTCAATTGATTCAAAGCTCCAATTTAAAATTCAATCATTTTTACCAAACTATTACAACTTGCTCTCAGATGTACTTTTTGACCGTGAAACAACGTCAGAATACAACATAACCATCACCGCAACAGATTCAGGGTCTCCTCCCTTATCCAGTGCAACAACTTTAAGGCTTATTATATCTGATGTGAACGACAATGCACCAATATTCACTAAAAAGAGCTATTCAGCTCATATTGTAGAGAACAATGAGCCAGGGGTGTCCATATTCACCGTCAGCGCTCGAGACGTTGACTGGAATCAGAATGCCAGAGTGTCGTATCTTCTGGAGGACACGCAGGTCAGTGGTAGTCCAGCCTCTACTCATGTTTCTATCAACTCTGAAACTGGGGTTCTGTATGCAGCGCGCTCTTTTGATTATGAACAAATTAAAGCATTGCAACTAGTTGTTAAAGCACAGGATGGAGGCTCTCCTCCCCTCAGTAGTAACGTGAGTGTGAAAATACTGATCCAGGACCAGAACGACAACTCCCCTCAGGTTCTGTATCCAGTCCAGACTGGTGGTTCTCTGGTGGCTGAAATGGTGCCTCGTTCAGCAGATGTGGGCTATCTGGTCACTAAAGTGGTGGCTGTTGATGTGGACTCTGGACAGAATGCCTGGCTCTCCTATAAACTACAGAAATCCACCGACAGGGCGCTGTTTGAAGTGGGCTTACAGAATGGAGAAATAAGAACTATCCGCCAAGTCACTGATAAAGATGCTGTGAAACAAAGACTGACTGTTATAGTGGAGGACAACGGACAGCCCTCTCGTTCAGCTACAGTCATTGTTAACGTGGCGGTGGCGGACAGCTTCCCTGAAGTGCTCTCGGAGTTCACTGACTTTACACACGACAAGGAGTACAATGACAACCTGACTTTTTACTTAGTCTTGGCTTTGGCTGTAGTTTCCTTTCTCTTCATCACGTGTTTAGTGGTGATCATATCAGTGAAAATCTACAGATGGAGACAGTCTCGTATCCTGTATCATTCCAATCTCCCGGTGATTCCATATTATCCACCACGTTACTCAGACACTTTGGGGGGGACAGGGACTCTCCAGCATGTGTACAATTACGAGGTGTGCAGGACCACTGACTCCAGAAAGAGTGACTGTAAGTTCGGCAACGCGGGTAGTCAGAACGTTCTGATAATGGACCCCAGTTCTACAGGGACCATGCAGCGAATACAGAGTGAGAAGAGCATCCTGGATGAACCAGACTCTCCACTGGAGGTGAGTTTTATCAGATGTGGTTGTGCATGAATGTTGATTCGAAGCTCATTAGATATGTTCAGCACCACAAAGAAGGCCAGACACAAGACTATAAGAGACATTTTCTTAGAGCTAATTTCAAACTTTGCGTGCAAGCATTCTGGAGTGAGCAAAAACGGAGAGGCATGATATATGAATTTAATTATTATAATGTGATCAATTGAATACAATATGCATAAAGGCCATTATGCATTAATCTGAACCATTAGATATGTAACCATCCAGCTGGTTGTATGCCGGTCTTGCTTGCTGGAGTTGTTTGCTAAATATTAATTTTTTATCTAGATCTGTGTGCCTTGGCAAGTTTGTGTGTGTGTGTGTGTGTGTGTGTGTGTGTGTGTGTGTGTGTGTGTGTGTGTGTGTGTGTGAATAATTCTAATCATGAAAAATTAAGAATCTTTTATTTCCAATAAGTTTTCTAATGATAGAAGTGGAAGCTTTCGCTAAGACAATTTTTCAGTGAATATAAATAAATTGAACATTGTTAGGATTCATTTCAGTTCTCCCGTTGATAGTTTGTGGCAATAATTAGTATTTTCCATACTAAACCTTAAAAAAGGTTCCCATCATTTTTTATACTTGGCCGAATCATTTGCATCTCAGGAATGTGCACTCTACAATCGGGAACAACTAATATGCTACATCAAAATCATAACGTCATTTGAATGTTTGATATGTAGGCCTGTTGTAAAACAGTATTGACATTCCGTCTTTAAACTCTAAGGGACGCTGTTGGTCAGTGAAACAATTGTGTGTGTTCAGTAGATGCTAGTTAGATCTTCCCATCCCTTTAACTGCGATAGAGAGGAGAACTGAACCACAACGACGCATTCAGGGTGGAGCTTGACGGAGGCACACTCGCCTCGAAACTCTTCCTGTGGTTTAAAGGGAATTTAAATACAATTTAGAGCTTTTTTATGAGACCTGAACTCGGTTATCACTTTTCTTTTATTGTGGATACTATTGGGAGTTTCATCAAGGATTATTTTCCATTGACAATGGCGTTACGCCACAACGGATGGCAAGGTTGCTATTCGTGTCGGAGTAAAATATGGATCGCTTTTCTATATTTTGTCATTTTTCTCAACGTCTCCAGTTGCCAGATCCGGTATTCTATTCCGGAAGAGATGAAAAAGGGGTCTCTTATCGGCAACGTTGCGCAGGATTTAGGGTTGGATCTGAAAAGGCTTCGTTCAGGCCGAGCAAGAATCTTGACGGGAGAAAGCCCTCAATACGCCGATCTGAAGACAGACAAAGGGATTCTAGTCGTGAATGAGAGGATGGACCGAGAGCAGCTCTGTGGTGACGTTACACCTTGTAGCTTTAGCTTCGAAATCATCTTAGAAAATCCAATCGAACTGCATCGTGTGATAATCGAAATATTGGACATTAACGACCATCCTCCTACATTTAAAAATAGAGATATACGACTGGAGATCAGTGAGTCGGCTATCGTTGGTTCTCGTTTTAGTTTAGAAAGTGCGGATGATCCTGATGTAGGGCCCAATAGTTTGCAAAATTATATGTTGACCAAGAACGACCATTTCCTTCTCAAACAACATTCTGATGCCGATGGCAGCAAATTCGCAGAGATTATTCTGCAGAAATCTTTAGACAGAGAGATTAATCCACATCTCTCGTTAAAGCTGATTGCAGTCGATGGTGGAAATCCTCAGAGATCTGGTACAGTAAATATAGAAATAACTGTTCTAGATGCCAATGATAATGCTCCGGTGTTTAACCAGTCTGTGTACAGGGCTACGGTAATTGAGAATGCACCCATTGGGACCTATATTTCCACTGTGAATGCTTCAGATGCTGACACAGGTTCCAATGGTTTGGTGACTTACTATTTTACAAACCTAAAAGGGGGTTTAGGTGATATATTTAATATAGACAGTGGATCTGGTAAAATATCAGTAACAGGGAAAATTGACTTTGAAAAAGATAGAAAATATGAAATAAGAGTCGGAGCAAAAGATCAGGGTGGCCTGGATGATACAAGTAAGGTAATCATTGAGGTAATTGATATCAATGATAACGCTCCAGTAATTAACGTGATGTCATTCTCTAGCCCTGTATCAGAAGATGCCCCTACTGGGACCACCATAGCTGTAATCAATGTAAAAGATTCTGATTCAGAAAAAAATGGACAGATAACATGTTCAATTGATTCAAAACTTACATTTAAAATACAGTCTTCATTAACTAATTATTACAACCTGCTCTCAGATGTAGTTTTTGACCGTGAAACAATGTCAGAATACAACATAACCATCACTGCAACAGATTCAGGCTCTCCTCCCTTATCCAGTGCAACAACTTTAAGGCTTGTTATATCTGATGTGAACGACAATGCACCAATATTCAGAAAAAATAGCTATTCAGCTCCTGTTGTAGAGAACAATGAGCCAGGGGTGTCCATATTCACCGTCAGTGCTCGAGACGTTGACTGGAATCAAAATGCCAGAGTGTCGTATCTTCTGGAGGACACACAGGTCAGTGGTAGTCCAGCCTCTACTCATGTTTCCATCAATTCTGAAACTGGAGTTCTGTATGCAGCGCGCTCTTTTGATTATGAACAAATTAAAGAATTGCAACTAGTTGTTAAAGCACAAGATGGAGGCTCTCCTCCCCTCAGTAGTAACGTGAGTGTGAAAATACTGATCCAGGACCAGAACGACAACTCCCCTCAGGTTCTGTATCCAGTCCAGACTGGTGGTTCTCTGGTGGCTGAAATGGTGCCTCGTTCAGCAGATGTGGGCTATCTGGTCACTAAAGTGGTGGCTGTTGATGTGGACTCTGGACAGAATGCCTGGCTCTCCTATAGACTACAGAAAGCCACAGACAGGGCACTGTTTGAAGTGGGATTACAGAATGGAGAAATAAGAACTATCCGCCAAGTCACTGATAAAGATGCTGTGAAACAAAGACTGACTGTTATAGTGGAGGACAACGGACAGCCCTCTCGTTCAGCTACAGTCATTGTTAACGTGGCGGTGGCGGACAACTTCCCTGAAGTGCTCTCGGAGTTCACTGACTTTACACACGACAAGGAGTACAATGACAACCTGACTTTTTACTTAGTCTTGGCTTTGGCTGTAGTTTCTTTTCTCTTCATCACGTGTTTAGTGGTGATCATATCAGTGAAAATCTACAGATGGAGACAGTCTCGGATCCAGTATCATTCCAGTCTCCCCGTGATTCCATATTATCCACCACGTTACTCTGACACTTTGGGGGGGACAGGGACTCTCCAACACGTGTACAATTACGAGGTGTGCAGGACCACTGACTCCAGAAAGAGTGACTGTAAGTTCGGCAACGCTGGTAGTCAGAACGTTCTGATAATGGACCCCAGTTCTACAGGGACCATGCAGCGAATACAGAGTGAAAAGAGCATCCTGGATGAACCAGACTCTCCACTTGAGGTGAGTTATATCAAATGTGGTTGTAAGTGAAAGTTGATTTGAAGCTCATTAAATAGGTTCAGAACCACAAAGAAGGACAGCTCCCCTAAAGCTGAGAGCAGGAGGTTGACAAAAGACTAAGGGACATTTTCTTAGAGCTAATTTCAGACTTTACGTGCAAGCGCTCTGGAGTGCGGAACAATTTAAGAGCATGATATATTAATGTCATTATTTTAATGTGATAAATAGAACACAAAATGCATGAAGGCTCTGGACCATTAGATATATATCCATCCATCTGGTTGTATTCCAGTTTTGCTTGCTGTTTTTTTTTTTTTGGTTTTTTTTTTTCTGCTAAATACAATTATTTTATCTAGATCTGTTTGCCTTGGCAAGTGTGTGAGTGAGTGAGTGAGTGAGTGAGTGAGTGAGTGAGTGGGTGTGTGTGTGTGTGTGTGTAATGCTTTTTAAGAACAATTAAGCACTATATGTTCCAAAGATAAGTTCTCTGAATATAAATTATAGATTTTAAGATCACAATGTTGTATTGAATTAAAATCCACTTATTATTTAGCAAGTTTGGCAAGTTTGTGTGTGTGTGTGTGTGTGTGTGTGTGTGTGTGTGTGTGTGTGTGTGTGTGTGTGTGTGTGAATAATTCTAATTATGAAAAATTAAGAATCTTTTATTTCCAATAAGTTTTCTAATGATAGAAGTGGAAGCTTTCGCTAAGACAATTTTTCAGTGAATATAAATAAATTGAACATTGTTAGGATTAATTTCAGTTCTCCCGTTGATAGTTTGTGGCAATAATTAGTATTTTCCATACTAAACCTTAAAAAAGGTTCCCATAATTTTTTATTCTTGGCCGAATCATTTGCATCTCAGGAATGTGCACTCTACAATCGGGAACAACTAATATGCTACATCAAAATCATAACGTCATTTGAATGTTTGATATGTAGGCCTGTTGTAAAACAGTATTGACATTCCGTCTTTAAACTCTAAGGGACGCTGTTGGTCAGTGAAACAATTGTGTGTGTTCAGTAGATGCTAGTTAGATCTTCCCATCCCTTTAACTGCGATAGAGAGGAGAACTGAACCACAACGACGCATTCAGGGTGGAGCTTGACGGAGGCACTCTCGCCTCGAAACTCTTCTTGTTGTTTAAAGGGAATTTAAATTAAATTGAGAGCTTTTTATAAGACCTGAACTCGGGTTTCACTTTTCTTTTATTGTGGATACTATTGTGAGTATCATCAAGGATTATTTTTCCATTGGAAATGGCGTTACGCCACAACGGATGGCAAGGTTGCTGTTCGTGTCGGAGTAAAATATGGATCGCTTTTCTACACTTCTTGATTTTTCTCAACGTCTCCAGTTGCCAGATCCGGTATTCTATTCCGGAGGAGATGAAAAAGGGGTCTCTTATTGGCAACGTTGCGCAGGATTTAGGGTTGGATCTGAAAAGGCTTCGTTCAGGCCGAGCAAGAATCTTGACGGGAGAAAGCCCTCAATACGCGGATCTGAAGACAGACAAAGGGATTCTAGTCGTGAATGAGAGGATGGACCGAGAGCAGCTCTGTGGCGACGTTACACCTTGTAGCTTTAGCTTCGAAATCATCTTAGAAAATCCAATCGAACTGCATCGTGTGATAATCGAAATATTGGACATTAATGATCATAGTCCTGCTTTTAAAAACAAATACATGTCCCTAGAAATTAGCGAGATCGCTGCGGTTGGTTCTCCTTTTGATTTGGAAAATGCGGATGATGCTGACGTAGGTGTCAATAGTTTGCAAAAGTATTTGCTATCGCCTAACGATAATTTCATTCTCAAACAGCTTGCCAACACAGACGGAAGCAAATTTGCAGAAATGATTCTGGAGAAACCATTAGATAGAGAGATGCATCCTCATCTTACATTACAGCTGATCGCGGTTGACGGTGGAACTCCTCAGAGATCTGGTACAGTTAATATAGATATCACTGTTCTAGATGCAAATGATAATGCTCCCGTGTTTAACCAATCTGTGTACAGGGCTACAGTGATAGAGAATGCACCCATTGGCACATATATAACAACCGTCAATGCTTCAGACGCTGATGCTGGCTCCAATGGTTTGGTGACCTACTATTTTTCTAATTTAAAAGGAGGATTGGCTGATCTATTTAATATTGACAACGTGTCTGGGAAAATATCAGTTACTGGTAAAATTGACTTTGAAAGGGATAGAAAATTTGAAATAAGGGTCGGAGCAAAAGATCAGGGCGGCCAGAATAATGGCTGTAAAGTAATCATTGAGGTGGTTGATGTTAATGATAACGCACCACTAATTAACGTGATGTCATTCTCTAGCCCTGTATCAGAAGACGCCCCTACTGGGACCACCGTAGCTATAATCAATGTAAAAGATTCTGATTCTGAGAAAAATGGACAGATAACATGTTCAATCGATTCAAATCTCCCATTTAAAATACAATCCTCTTTAACTAACTATTACAACCTGCTCTCAGATGTAGTTTTTGACCGTGAAACAACATCAGAATACAACCTAACCATCACGGCGACAGATTCAGGGTCTCCTCCCTTATCCAGTGCAACAACTTTAAGGCTTGTTATTTCTGATGTGAACGACAATGCACCAATATTCACTAAAAAGAGCTATTCAGCTCATGTTGTAGAAAACAATGAGCCAGGGGTGTCCATATTCACCGTCAGTGCTCGAGACGTTGACTGGAATCAGAATGCCAGAGTGTCATATCTTCTGGAGGACACGCAGGTCAGTGGTAGTCCAGCCTCTACTCATGTTTCTATCAATTCTGAAACTGGAGTTCTGTATGCAGCGCGCTCTTTTGATTATGAACAAATTAAAGCACTGCAACTTTTTGTAAAAGCACAAGATGGAGGCTCACCTCCCCTCAGTAGTAATGTGAGTGTGAAAATACTGATCCTGGACCAGAACGACAACGCCCCTCAGGTTCTGTATCCAGTCCAGACTGGTGGTTCTCTGGTGGCTGAAATGGTGCCTCGTTCAGCAGATGTGGGCTATCTGGTCACTAAAGTGGTGGCTGTTGATGTGGACTCTGGACAAAATGCCTGGCTCTCCTATAAACTACAGAAGGCCACAGACAGGGCGCTGTTTGAAGTGGGCTTACAGAATGGAGAAATCAGGACTATCCGCCAAGTCACTGATAAAGATGCTGTGAAACAAAGACTGACTGTTATAGTGGAGGACAACGGACAGCCCTCTCGTTCAGCTACAGTCATTGTTAACGTGGCGGTGGCGGACAGCTTCCCTGAAGTGCTCTCGGAGTTCAATGACTTTACACACGACAAGGAGTACAATGACAACATGACTTTTTACTTAGTCTTGGCTTTGGCTGTAGTTTCCTTTCTCTTCATCACGTGTTTAGTGGTGATCATATCAGTGAAAATCTACAGATGGAGACAGTCTCGTATCCTGTATCAATCCAATCTCCCGGTGATTCCATATTATCCACCACGTTACTCAGACACTTTGGGGGGGACAGGGACTCTCCAGCACGTGTACAATTACGAGGTGTGCAGGACCACTGACTCCAGAAAGAGTGACTGTAAGTTCGGCAACGCTGGTAGTCAGAATGTTCTGATAATGGACCCCAGTTCTACAGGGACCATGCAGCGAATACAGAGTGAAAAGAGCATCCTGGACGAACCAGACTCTCCACTGGAGGTTAGATTTTAAGACCATTCCTCTCTTTAATATTTGTCTGTTTGAGTTGTATATGTATTTGCAAAAGGAACTTGTGGTCATGTTTAATGTGTGTGTGTGTGTGTGTGTGTGTGTGTGTGTGTGTGTGTGTGTGTGTGTGTGTGTGTGTGTGTGTGTGTGTGTGTGTGTGTGTGTGAAATGGCCTGATAATCTCAGAACCATGGACAGTGCCACTTCTGTCCGTCCTTTTTTCTATCTAACTTTATCTGTACTTCACTAATATGGCAATATCTTACAATTCTATTCAAGTCACATGTTTGTAAGATGTCTTTTGTTAAACATTTAACGTTCAAGCGTTGTCCCGATCAATTGTTACTTTTTTTGTTCGGAACATAATAATAATTGTACTAATTAAAAGATGATTAAATTCATTGCTTTACAGGGATGTATGAATTGAAACATATTTTCGATAAACAAGGACTGTAAATTGGTGTTTCAATACCTACATTTATTTAATCGAGGAAAAGGCCTTTAATCTATTCCTATATTATATAATTTCATTTTCTCTGTAGTTCGATACTTTGTACTCTTAGTGCCGCTGTTGGCCAATATGTTGCTGTTAACGGGCGGTCCTGCCTCTCACATTATCTCGACATTGTTCACGGGGAAACGTCAGACCTAGACCGCCCTCCAAGTGTCGTACATCTGAAGAGTAACGCAATGACTCTTTATTCGATTCGTGTGGATTTTAGGCAAAGATTAATTTGCTGTTGCGGTTGTTGAATCGGATGGATACAAATAACGCATTTCTTGGAAGATAAACCATTTCGTATATTTCCACAAGGAGCTTGATTGAATGAACCATGCGTCGGCAAACTGGATTACTGTTTTTCATCTCATTCTTCTCGATCAGCTCTGTGCTCGGGCAGGTCAGTTATTCTATTCCCGAGGAAATGGCTAAAGGATCTTTAGTCGGAAACATAGCTCAAGACATAGGTGTCGAGATTAGAAGATTAAAATCGGGTAACGCTCGTATTTATACCGGGGACGGTACACAGTATATCCAGCTGGACAAAGAACGCGGAGTCCTCCTCATCAAAGAAAGAATAGACAGAGAGGCGATTTGCAGAAAGGCGACGCCATGCGCGCTACATTTTCAGATTATTTTAGAGAAGCCTATGGAATTCTTCACGATCACCGTTGAGATCACGGATATTAATGATAATGCACCGACGTTCGAAAAAAACGAAGTCCACTTCAAAATCAGCGAATCTGCTGTAATTGGTGCAAAATTTGTTTTAGATAGGGCTGTTGATCTTGATGTCGACGCGAACGGCTTACAAAGCTACGAACTCAAGCCAACCGATAATTTCGATCTAAAATTACACAGTCAAGTAGACGGAACAAAAAATATTGAGATGGTTTTGCAAAAGCCTCTCGACAGAGAACAAAACGAAAAGATATCGTTGATCCTCACTGCCGTAGACGGAGGAGATCCGCGGATGTCTGGAACAATGCAGATTGTAATTACAGTATTAGATGCCAATGATAACGCGCCTGTTTTTACACACTCAACATACAAAGCAACGGTTATTGAAAATTCCCCAAAAGGGACAGTTGTTTCTAGTGTCAGCGCGACAGATGCAGATCATGGAACAAATGGAAAGGTGACGTATTCGTTATCAAATATCTTAGATCACGCAAATGGTATATTTAATGTAGACAAAGAAAGCGGCGAAATTAGTGTAAACGGTATAATTGATTACGAAATTGCACGGAATTACCATATTAGTTTACGAGCAAGTGATGATGGTGGCTTAACAGACTCATGCAAAGTTATTATCGAAGTGGTGGATGTTAACGACAACACACCTTCGATTCAAATAATGTCAAAATCAAACGTAATATCTGAGGACTCCGAATCAAATACCGTTGTAACAATGATTAACGTTCAAGATCCAGATTCAAATGAAAATGGTGAAGTCCGTTGCTTTTTAAATGACAACATTCCCTTCGCCATGAAATCAACCACAAATAATTTCTATACGCTTTTGACAGAAAGGGAGCTGGACAGAGAAACAGCATCGGAGTATAACATTAGTGTCACTTGTTCAGACCAGGGAGTGCCTGCTCTCTCAAGCAACGTAACTCTCAATCTACAGATCTCGGATGTAAATGACAACGCGCCTGTCTTTGACAGGAGCTCATATGAGGCCTTTATCGTTGAAAACAACACACCTGGGCTCTCAATATTCAAAGTAAAGGCCAGTGACGTGGACTGGAACCAGAATGCTCGTGTCTCTTACATACTAGAGGACTCCTCTTTAAACGGCGTGCCCGTCTCCTCTTATGTGTCTGTTAGTGCTGACAGTGGAGTCATACATGCAGTCCGCTCTTTTGACTACGAGCAGATTAAAGATTTTCAGTTCCGTATTAAAGCCCAAGATGGAGGCTCTCCTCCCCTCAGTAGTAATGTGAGTGTGAAAATACTGATCCAGGACCAGAACGACAACGCCCCTCAGGTTCTGTATCCAGTCCAGACTGGTGGTTCTCTGGTGGCTGAAATGGTGCCTCGTTCAGCAGATGTGGGCTATCTGGTCACTAAAGTGGTGGCTGTTGATGTGGACTCTGGACAGAATGCCTGGCTCTCCTATAAACTACAGAAAGCCACAGACAGGGCGCTGTTTGAAGTGGGCTTACAGAATGGAGAAATAAGAACTATCCGCCAAGTCACTGATAAAGATGCTGTGAAACAAAGACTGACTGTTATAGTGGAGGACAACGGACAGCCCTCTCGTTCAGCTACAGTCATTGTTAACGTGGCGGTGGCGGACAGCTTCCCTGAAGTGCTCTCGGAGTTCACTGACTTTACACACGACAAGGAGTACAATGACAACATGACTTTTTACTTAGTCTTGGCTTTGGCTGTAGTCTCCTTTCTCTTCATCACATGTTTAGTGGTGATCATATCAGTGAAAATCTACAGATGGAGACAGTCTCGTATCCTGTATCATTCCAATCTCCCGGTGATTCCATATTATCCACCACGTTACTCAGACACTTTGGGGGGGACAGGGACTCTCCAGCACGTGTACAATTACGAGGTGTGCAGGACCACTGACTCCAGAAAGAGTGACTGTAAGTTTGGCAACGCTGGTAGTCAGAACGTTCTGATAATGGACCCCAGTTCTACAGGGACCATGCAGCGAATACAGAGTGAAAAGAGCATCCTGGACGAACCAGACTCTCCACTGGAGGTGAGTTATATCAAATGTGGTGGTGCATGAATGTTGATTTTTAGCTCATTATATTTGTTCAGCACCACCAGTAGGACAGCTCCCCTGAAAGGTGACCACAGAGATGGTGACAAAAGGCTTCTAGTTGACATCATAATGCTAATTTAGGAATTTGCCTAAACATTCTGGATTTAGTCACAATTAGAGGCATATTAATGTAACATTTTTGGAATGTCTGCAACTTAATAACATTATTCATTAAGACAATTTTGCATTATTAACAAATAGATGATTCCTTATCCATCCATCTGTTTCCTTTCCTCTCTTGCTTGGTGGCGTAAGTCAGTAACATTTTTATATTTCATCAATATATGGGCCTCAGCAAGTGTGTGTGTGTGTGTGCCTGTGTGTTTGCAATGAATTCTCCTCATGAGCAATTACGAACGTTTAGTATCCAATAAGTTCTGATTAGACTTGAGAGCTTTTTATATTGCAATCTTTCAGTGAATTTTAATCATTCAGCTCTACCATAGTTTGTTTTGGTGGCAATAGTAAAGATTTTCTGTCTATAAACTTCAAAAAAGGTACTGGCATTTTCCCTCCTAGGCCAAAGTGTGCTTTGAATCTTCGGAATGTGAATTCTACTCCTGGAATCATCAAAAATCACAACGTCATATGAAGAATGTTTGATATGTAGTAGGCATACTCTAAAACAGTATTGACATTCCAGCTTTAAACTCTAAGGGACGCTGTTGATCAGTGGAAAAATCGTGTGTGTTCAGTAGATGCTAGTTGGAGCTTCCCATCCCTTTAACTGCGATAGAGAGAACTGAACCACAACGACGCATACAAGGTGGCGCATGATGGCGGCTCTGTCGTCTCGAAACTCATCTTGTTGTTTAAATGGAATTTAAATGCAATTGAGAGCTTACTTTAGTCTAAAGGACCTTGGGTTTCTTCGTCTTTTATTTTGTGGACATTAATGTGAGTTTCGTTGAGGATTAATTGCGATTGAAAATGGCGATACGCCACAACGGGTGGGAATGTTGCTTTTCATGTCGGAGTAAAATATGGATTATTTTTCTATATTTCGTGTTTTTTCTTAACATTGCCAGTTGCCAGATCCGGTATTCTATCCCGGAAGAGATGAAAAAGGGGTCTCTTATCGGCAACGTTGCGCAGGACTTAGGGTTGGATCTGAAAAGGCTTCGTTCAGGCCGAGCAAGAATCTTGACGGGAGAAAGCCCTCAATACGCCGATCTGAAGACAGACAAAGGGATTCTAGTCGTGAATGAGAGGATGGACCGAGAGCAGCTCTGTGGCGACGTAACCCCTTGTAGCTTTACCTTCGAAATCATCTTAGAAAATCCAATCGAACTGCATCGTGTGATAATCGAAATATTGGACATAAATGACCATTCGCCTGCTTTTAAAAGTAGAAACATATTTCTTGAAATTAGTGAAATCGCTGCAGTTGGTTCTCGTTTTGATTTAGAAAATGCAGATGATCCTGACGTAGCGATTAATACTTTACAAAATTACTTGTTGACATCTAATGATAATTTTCTCCTGAAGCAACATTCAAAGGCAGACGGCAGCAAATTCGCACAAATGGTTCTTCAAAAACCACTAGACAGGGAAACGAATCCCCATCTTGCGTTGAAACTAATCGCAGTTGACGGTGGAACTCCGCAAAGATCTGGTACAGTTAATATAGATATCACTGTTCTAGATGCTAATGATAATGCTCCAATGTTTAACCAGTCTGTGTACAGGGCTACAGTAATAGAGAATTCACCTATTGGAACCTATATTACAACTGTCAATGCTTCAGACGCTGATGCTGGTTCCAATGGTTTGGTAGCGTATTATTTCTCGAATTTAAAGGGTGGGTTAGCTGATCTATTTAATATTGACAGTGCATCCGGTAAGATAACAACTACTGGTAATCTAGACTATGAAAAATACAAAAAATATGAAATTAGGGTTGGGGCAAAAGATCAGGGTGGATTAAATGATGGAAGCAACGTAATAATTGAGGTAATTGATGTCAATGATAACGCTCCAGTAATTAATGTGATGTCATTCTCTAGCCCTGTATCAGAAGATGCCCCTACTGGGACCACCATAGCTGTAATCAATGTAAAAGATTCTGATTCAGAAAAAAATGGACGGATAACATGTTCAATAGATTCAAAACTACCGTTTAAAATACAGTCTTCATTAACTAATTATTACAACCTGCTCTCAGATGTAGTTTTTGACCGTGAAACAACGTCGGAATACAACATCACAATCACCGCGACAGATTCAGGGTCTCCTCCCTTATCCAGTGCAACAACTTTGAGGCTTATTATTTCTGATGTGAACGACAATGCACCAATATTCACTAAAAAGAGCTATTCAGCTCATGTTGTAGAGAACAATGAGCCAGGGGTGTCCATATTCACCGTAAGCGCTCGAGACGTTGACTGGAATCAAAATGCCAGAGTGTCGTATCTTCTGGAGGACACGCAGGTCAGTGGTAGTCCAGCCTCTACTCATGTTTCTATAAACTCTGAAACTGGAGTTCTGTATGCAGCGCGCTCATTTGATTATGAACAAATTAAAGCACTGCAACTCGTTGTTAAAGCACAAGATGGAGGCTCTCCTCCCCTCAGTAGTAACGTGAGTGTGAAAATACTGATCCAGGACCAGAACGACAACGCCCCTCAGGTTCTGTATCCAGTCCAGACTGGTGGTTCTCTGGTGGCTGAAATGGTGCCTCGTTCAGCAGATGTGGGCTATCTGGTCACTAAAGTGGTGGCTGTTGATGTGGACTCTGGACAGAATGCCTGGCTCTCCTATAAATTACAGAAAGCCACAGACAGGGCTCTGTTTGAAGTGGGCTTACAGAATGGAGAAATAAGAACTATCCGCCAAGTCACTGATAAAGATGCTGTGAAACAAAGACTGACTGTTATAGTGGAGGACAACGGACAGCCCTCTCGTTCAGCTACAGTTATTGTTAACGTGGCGGTGGCGGACAGCTTCCCTGAAGTGCTCTCGGAGTTCACTGACTTTACACACGACAAGGAGTACAATGACAACCTGACTTTTTACTTAGTCCTGGCTTTGGCTGTAGTTTCCTTTCTCTTCATCACGTGTTTAGTGGTGATCATATCAGTGAAAATCTACAGATGGAGACAGTCTCGTGTCCTGTATCATTCCAATCTCCCGGTGATTCCATATTATCCACCACGTTACTCGGACACTTTGGGGGGGACAGGGACTCTCCAGCACGTGTACAATTACGAGGTGTGCAGGACCACTGACTCCAGAAAGAGTGACTGTAAGTTCGGCAACGCTGGTAGTCAGAACGTTCTGATAATGGACCCCAGTTCTACAGGGACCATGCAGCGAATACAGAGTGAAAAGAGCATCCTGGATGAACCAGACTCCCCACTAGAGGTGAGTTCTATCAGATGTGGTGGTCCATGAATGTTGATTTGTAGCTCATTAGATATGTTCTGCACCACCAATAAGGACAGCTCTCCTGAGGATTAGAGCAGGGAGACTGACCAATGACTAAGTGACATCATCTTAGAGCTATTTTCAGACTGTGCTTATGAACATTCTGGAATGAGTAACAATTGAAAGCATGATGTGAATTTTTGGGAACAGGGTTCAATTACAATATGCACAATGTCACCTGTGCATGATTATGTAGCTTAATCCATCTATCTGTTTGCATTCCTGTGTTGCTTGTTGACATTATCAGCTAAAACGATCTTTCATCTAGATCTAGCTGCCTTGCTGTGTGTGTGTGTGTGTGTGTGTGTGTGTGTGTGTGTGTGTGTGTGTGTGTGTGTGTGTGTGTGTGTGTGTGTGTGTGTTGGATTTTCTATATCAAAACTCCAAAAAGGTTCTGGACATGTTTTCTCCAATGCCAAAACTATGAATCAGGAATGTGGACTCTACAGGGAATTAGTAATATGCTACATTGAAATGACAAGTTCATACGAACGAATGTTTGATAGACCTACTACTCTAAAACAGTTTTGACATCCCAGTTTTGAACTCTAAGGGACGCTGTTGGTCTGTGAAAAAATAGTATGTGTTGAGTAGATGCTAGTTGGAGCTTCCTATCCCTTTAACTGCGATAGAGAGGAGAAGTGAACCACAACGACGCATTCAGGGTGGAGCTTGACGGAGGCACTCGCGCTAGAAACTCGTCCTGTTGTTAAAATGGAATTTAAATGGAATTGAGAGCTTACTTTCTCTTACCGGAGCTTGGTTTTCTCATTTTCTTATTTCGTGGATATCATTCTGAGTTTCGTCGAGGATTAATTGCTATCTAAAATGCCGTTACGCCGCAACGAGTGGGAATGTTGCTTTTCATGTCGGAGTAAAATATGGAAAAAATATATATTTTTCGTTATTTTTCTCAACATTGCCAGTTGCCAGATCCGGTATTCTATTCCGGAGGAGATGAAAAAGGGGTCTCTTATCGGCAACGTTGCGCAAGATTTAGGGTTGGATCTGAAAAGGCTTCGTTCAGGCCGAGCAAGAATCTTGACGGGAGAAAGCCCTCAATACGCCGATCTGAAGACAGACAAAGGGATTCTAGTCGTGAATGAGAGGATGGACCGAGAGCAGCTCTGTGGCGACGTTACACCTTGTAGCTTTAGCTTCGAAATCATCTTAGAAAATCCAATCGAACTGCAACGTGTGATAATCGAAATAATGGACATTAATGACCATTCACCTGCTTTTAAAAACAAAAATATACATCTGGAAATTAGTGAAATCGCTGTTGTAGGATCACGTTTTGATTTAGAGAGTGCAGATGATCCTGATGTAGGGCCTAACAGTTTACAAAATTATGTGCTTTCATCTAATGAAAATTTCGTTCTCAAACAACATTCAAACACGGACGGAAGCAAATTTGCAGAAATGATTCTGCAGAAACCGCTAGATAGAGAGGTAAATCCTCATTTATCTTTAAAACTAATCGCAATTGACGGCGGAAATCCGCAGCGATCTGGTACAGTAGTTATAAACATCACGGTTCTAGATGTTAATGATAATGCTCCCGTGTTTAACCAGTCTGTATACAGGGCTACAGTAATAGAAAATGCACCCGTTGGGACACATATAACAACAGTAAATGCTTCAGACGCTGATGCTGGTTCCAATGGATTGGTGACTTATTATTTTTCTAATTTAAAGGGAGGATTGGCAAATCTGTTTAATATTGACAGTGTGTCCGGCAAAGTATCTGTTTCTGGTAATATTGATTATGAAAAAGATAGAAAATATGAAATTAGAGTCGGGTCAAAAGATCAGGGTGGTTTGAATGATGGAAGTAAATTAATCATTGAGGTAATTGATGTCAATGATAACGCTCCAGTAATTAATGTGATGTCATTCTCTAGCCCTGTATCAGAAGACGCCCCTACTGGGACCACCATAGCTGTAATCAATGTAAAAGATTCTGATTCAGAGAAAAATGGACAGATAACATGTTCAATCGATTCAAATCTCCCATTTAAAATACAATCCTCGTTAACTAACTATTACAACCTGCTCTCGGATGTAGTTTTTGACCGTGAAACAACATCAGAATACAACATAACCATCACGGCGACAGATTCAGGGTCTCCTCCCTTATCCAGTGCAACAACTTTAAGGCTTATTATATCTGATGTGAACGACAATGCACCAATATTCACTAAAAAGAGCTATTCAGCTCATGTTGTAGAGAACAATGAGCCAGGGGTGTCCATATTCACCGTCAGTGCTCGAGACGTTGACTGGAATCAAAATGCCAGAGTGTCATATCTTCTGGAGGACACGCAGGTCAGTGGTAGTCCAGCCTCTACTCATGTTTCTATAAATTCTGAAACTGGAGTTTTGTATGCAGCGCGCTCTTTTGATTATGAACAAATTAAAGCACTGCAACTCGTTGTTAAAGCACAAGATGGAGGCTCACCTCCCCTCAGTAGTAATGTGAGTGTGAAAATACTGATCCAGGACCAGAACGACAACGCCCCTCAGGTTCTGTATCCAGTCCAGACTGGTGGTTCTCTGGTGGCTGAAATGGTGCCTCGTTCAGCAGATGTGGGCTATTTGGTCACTAAAGTGGTGGCTGTTGATGTGGACTCTGGACAGAATGCCTGGCTCTCCTATAGACTACAGAAGGCCACAGACAGGGCGCTGTTTGAAGTGGGATTACAGAATGGAGAAATAAGAACTATCCGCCAAGTCACTGATAAAGATGTTGTGAAACAAAGACTGACTGTTATAGTGGAGGACAACGGACAGCCCTCTCGTTCAGCTACAGTCATTGTTAACGTGGCGGTGGCGGACAGCTTCCCTGAAGTGCTCTCGGAGTTCACTGACTTTACACACGACAAGGAGTACAATGACAACCTGACTTTTTACTTAGTCCTGGCTTTGGCTGTAGTTTCCTTTCTCTTCATCACGTGTTTAGTGGTGATCATATCAGTGAAAATCTACAGATGGAGACAGTCTCGTATCCTGTATCATTCCAATCTCCCGGTGATTCCATATTATCCACCACGTTACTCAGACACTTTGGGGGGGACAGGGACTCTCCAGCACGTGTACAATTACGAGGTGTGCAGGACCACTGACTCCAGAAAGAGTGACTGTAAGTTCGGCAACGCTGGTAGTCAGAACGTTCTGATAATGGACCCCAGTTCTACAGGGACCATGCAGCGAATACAGAGTGAAAAGAGCATCCTGGATGAACCAGACTCTCCACTAGAGGTTAGAACATTTCCATAACCTCTCTTCCTTTTCTCTGCTGTTTCTGTGTTTCAGGACCCTGGAGAGTTATACTTGTGTGTTTAGGTATTCTCTGTCTTCTTGTCCAGAAGTAACCTGTTTGGTCTCCGTTTAGGATTAAAGCCATGCACAATTAAATGAATGAATGCATATGCTTGATCACGGTAATGTAGCATATGTACACATGTTTTTCATGTGTTGTTGTACTCTAATGCTACTCTGGGTGGAACTACTTATTGTTTTCTTCCAATGAAGTTAAACAGTGTTAATGTAATATAATACAACATCCCAAAAGCTGACTGGTGTAAATATTCAGACCATTTCTAAGTCAACTTTTTTCATAAAAAAATGTAATTACTGTCACAATCCTTGTTAAACAGAAAGTCGTTTATATGATGGAGTAAATGTGTTGGTCCTATGTCCTGTAGTTTTCCATTTTGAACTCAAAGGGACGCTGTAGACCGCTGTGCAGCAGTTTCAGAAGCAATGTGTGCACCTCCTCCATAAAACTGATGCATTAGAAAAAGACCGCCGGGTCGCACAGTCGTCTTAAAAAGGAGCCACAACAAGGATATATGTTTCGGTTTTTTTAATCATGATTCAAGGATTTTAAACATTTGTTTCGTTTGTCGTCATCTACTATCAAGATCAATATGACTTTTTCTGGATACAACTGCTCTGGCACCAAAGAGAAAATGCAGTGGAGAACAAAGACGTTGGACGTCTTGTTTATCTTCGTTCTTTCTTTCAGTTACGTGCTCAGCCAGGTCAGTTATTCTATTCCCGAGGAAATGGCGACGGGTTCCGTCGTCGGAAATATCGTTCAGGATTTAGGGTTGGATGTTAAAAGATTAAAGTCGGGGAAGGCTCGTGTGTATACAGGAGGCACTACGGAATACATATCGCTGGATAAAGAAAGAGGAGTCCTTATCATCAAAGAGAAAATAGACAGAGAATCCTTATGTGGCGAGACTACGCCTTGTGCGCTGCATTTCCAGATAATTATTGAAACCCCTATGGAATTGTTTCGTGTAACGGTAGAAATTACTGATATAAACGACAATACTCCCAGTTTTACCAACAACGTGAAGCGCTTTGAAATTAGCGAATCTGCAATTATAGGATCAAAATTCGTTTTGGAGAAAGCCATAGATTTAGATATCGGCCTAAATGGCCTCCAAAGCTATTCGCTTAATCCAACTGATAACTTCGCATTGAAACTAGAAAACCAGGCCGACGGAAGTAAAAAGGTAGATATGGTTTTACAGAAATCTCTCGATCGGGAACAAAACGAACAATTGTCATTGCTGTTGACTGCTATGGATGGAGGAGAGCCGCAAATGTCAGGGACGATGCAGATACACATTACTGTATTAGATGCAAATGACAATTCCCCTGTGTTCACGAAACCGATTTATAATGCCAAAGTAATGGAAAATTCCCCTAAGGGAACGAAATTGACGACTGTTAGTGCAACGGACAATGACAAAGGTACAAACGGTGATATATCCTATTTAATTTCGAACAGCAAGCATCGTTTGACCGAGCTATTTCAGGTCGATAAAAAGAGTGGGGAAATTATCTTGATTGGCGATATTGATTATGAAAAAGCTAAGCATTATCAAATTGATATCGAGGCAGTAGACAATGGAGGACTCTCCGATTCAAGTAAGGTGATAGTTGATGTCGTCGACACCAACGACAACCGACCTTATCCAAACATTGTTTCTAAATTAGAATCTATATATGAGGACTCTCCTCCTAACACAGTAATAGCGATGTTAAGCATTACCGACCCAGACTCTGACAATAACGGGGAGGTGGAATGCAATTTGATCGATAAAATTGGACTACCGTTTAAGATAGATTCTACAATGAACGGGTTTTACAGCGTGGTAACGGAGGTTACCCTAGACAGGGAAGTTGCATCCCAATATAACATCACCGTGACGTGTTCTGACCGGGGAGTACCGTCGCTCTTCAGCAGCATCACTCTCGGCTTGAAGATTTCAGATATAAATGATAACGCTCCAATGTTCGACAGCGGATCATATGAAGCATACCTTGTAGAAAACAACGCACCGGGCATTTCGATATTCACAATGAATGCAAGAGACGCTGACTGGAACCAAAACGCTCGTGTCTCATATATACTAGAAGACTCCTCTTTAAACGGCGTGCCCGTCTCCACTTATGTGTCTGTTAGTGCTGACAGTGGAGTTATACATGCAGTCCGCTCTTTTGACTACGAGCAGATTAAAGATTTTCAGTTCCGTGTTAAAGCTCAAGATGGAGGCTCTCCTCCCCTCAGTAGTAACGTGAGTGTGAAAATACTGATCCAGGACCAGAACGACAACGCCCCTCAAGTTCTGTATCCAGTCCAGACTGGTGGTTCCCTGGTGGCTGAAATGGTGCCTCGTTCAGCAGATGTGGGCTATCTGGTCACTAAAGTGGTGGCTGTTGATGTGGACTCTGGACAGAATGCCTGGCTCTCCTATAAACTACAGAAAGCCACAGACAGGGCGCTGTTTGAAGTGGGCTTACAGAATGGAGAAATAAGAACTATCCGCCAAGTCACTGATAAAGATGCTGTGAAACAAAGACTCACTGTGATAGTGGAGGACAACGGACAGCCCTCTCGTTCAGCCACAGTCATTGTTAACGTGGCGGTGGCGGACAGCTTCCCTGAAGTGCTCTCGGAGTTCACTGACTTTACACACGACAAGGAGTACAATGACAACCTGACTTTTTACTTAGTCCTGGCTTTGGCTGTAGTTTCCTTTCTCTTCATCACATGTTTAGTGGTGATCATATCAGTGAAAATCTACAGATGGAGACAGTCTCGTATCCTGTATCATTCCAGTCTCCCTGTGATTCCATATTATCCACCACGTTACTCAGACACTTTGGGGGGGACAGGGACTCTGCAGCATGTGTACAATTACGAGGTGTGCAGGACCACTGACTCCAGAAAGAGTGACTGTAAGTTCGGCAACGCTGGTAGTCAGAACGTTCTGATAATGGACCCCAGTTCTACAGGGACCATGCAGCGAATACAGAGTGAAAAGAGCATCCTGGACGAACCAGACTCTCCTGTAGAGGTGAGTCTATAACACATACATATGTGTTCATGTGTTTAAATATCAAATAATAAACCCATATTTGGCATACTCTGAGATTTGACCAAACATAGTTTCCTCCGATCACATTGTAGTAGGCTACCATGGACAGCACCACAAAATTAATCACTCTCTGCTGCTCTGATTCTCTGTAAGTGGTGTAAAGAGGTGACCTGGTGTTTACTGTGTCCCCTTCTCTCTCTGCATCATATGCCTTTGTTTATTCATCATAGTTTTTCTAGTTTAACATAATGTTTGGTCCTATTTTCAATAGAACGCCCTTACTGAATCATACAACATACTGTATATGATTGTATATTCCTTTTTTAGAAATGTGCAGATGAATTGTAGTACGTTTGTATTTTTCTAAATATCAGGTATTTCTGACTCCCCGTTCACTGCAGTGTTGCATGTCGGACTCTTAGGGCCGCTGTTTGCCAAAGAGTGACATTTAGGAGCGTGTTTCTCTGCTGCTACCCCATAGGCCCACTCTTCACATTCGGCATATAAGGGAGGAGGCAGAAACACGACGCACAGTCTGGTATTTTTTAGTCTTTCTTCCAAGCTCGGAAAATGCGGTAATTTATTTTACAATTCATTGGATTTGGGGATTTCTATTTGGAAACTGGTCGTAACAGTGCACTGGATATACGATAAACTACCTACGGATTATAATCGAGCCTCCGTGGCGTCTGGATAAACGCTCATCAGAACAATGGCACAGCAAGCCTGGCTGCATATCTGGCTTTTCTGTCTTAGTACGGCATTCGGACAGATCACGTACTCTATTCCGGAAGAAATGTCGAAAGGCTCATTAGTTGGTAACATTGCACGGGATTTAGGGTTGGATTTAAATCGATTAAAAACCGGAAGAGCTCGGTTACATTTTGGTAATGTTGCTGAATACATTGCGCTCGATAAAGAAAGGGGGGTGCTACTGGTGAAGGAAAGGATAGATCGTGAGACCGTCTGCAAACAGACTACTACCTGCGCTTTACATGTTCAGATCATTCTAGAAAACCCAATTGAATTTTACCGTGTAACAGTAGAAATAAAGGATGTGAATGACAATGCCCCTGTTTTTAAAACGGACAGGGTGCTTTTCGAGATCAGCGAATCGGCTCCAAAAGGAGCTAAATTCATTTTGGAGAGCGCATCCGATTCTGATGTAGGAGAAAATGGCCTAAAGAGCTACTCTCTGAATCCAACAGATCATTTCATTTTGAAATTGCACGAGCACGCAGATGGAAGAAAGGAGGTAGAAATGGTACTAGAGAAACCTCTCGATCGTGAGAATGAGGAGCATTTTAACATGATATTGACAGCAATAGACGGAGGCGAACCAAAATTGTCAGGTACGGCACAAATTCAAATAACTGTTATAGACGCAAATGACAATACACCGACGTTTACGCAAGCCGTGTACACAGCGAGTTTAGTTGAGAATTCACCAAAAGGAACATTAGTAACGATTGTTAGCGCTAGTGACAGAGACTTTGGTTCGAATGGTCAAGTTACATACTCTATTTCGAGTAGTAGTACTGATAACATTTTAAACGTGTTCAAAATAGATGAAAACAGTGGGCAAATACATTTGATTGGAGAGCTAGATTACGAAACATCCAAACACTACCAGATAGATATCAAGGCAAAAGATATCGGTGGGTTGTATGACTCATCTAAGATAATGTTGGACGTTACGGATGTAAATGACAATAGCCCCGTCATTGATCTTATATCGAAAACACCGTTGTTAGCAGAGGATGCGACGTTGCAGACGGTTGTCGCTGTTATGAGTGCACACGACCCGGACTCTGATAATAATGGAGAGGTCAAGTGTGCTTTGAATGAAAATGTAGAATTCAGCATTAATGCGGCATCTAATGGTTTCTACAGCCTCGTGACGGACAGCATCCTCGACCGCGAGAGAGTGTCCGAGTACAACATCACCGTTACGTGTTGTGATCAGGGAGTGCCCTCGCTCTCCAGCAGCGTCACCCTGAGACTACAGGTCTCGGACGTCAACGACAACGCTCCTGTCTTTGAGAGAGGCTCATATGAAGCTTTCATTGTTGAAAATAACACACCGGGTGTTTCCATCTTCACAATCAAAGCTAGTGATGTTGACTGGAAGCAGAACGCCCGAGTTTCCTACATTTTAGAAGCCTCGTCTTCTATTAACGGCGTGCCCGTCTCCTCTTATGTGTCGGTTAGTGCTGACAGTGGAGTTATACATGCAGTCCGCTCTTTTGACTATGAGCAGATTAAAGATTTTCAGTTTCGTGTTAAAGCTCAAGATGGAGGCTCTCCTCCCCTCAGTAGTAATGTGAGTGTGAAAATAGTGATCCAGGACCAGAACGACAACGCCCCTCAGGTTCTGTATCCAGTCCAGACTGGTGGTTCTCTGGTGGCTGAAATGGTGCCTCGTTCAGCAGATGTGGGCTATCTGGTCACTAAAGTGGTGGCTGTTGATGTGGACTCTGGACAGAATGCCTGGCTCTCCTATAAACTACAGAAAGCCACAGACAGGGCGCTGTTTGAAGTGGGCTTACAGAATGGAGAAATAAGAACTATCCGCCAAGTCACTGATAAAGATGCAGTGAAACAAAGACTGACCGTTATAGTGGAGGACAACGGACAGCCCTCTCGTTCAGCTACAGTCATTGTTAACGTGGCGGTGGCGGACAGCTTCCCTGAAGTGCTCTCGGAGTTCACTGACTTTACACACGACAAGGAGTACAATGACAACCTGACTTTTTACTTAGTTCTGGCTTTGGCTGTAGTTTCCTTTCTCTTCATCACGTGTTTAGTGGTGATCATATCAGTGAAAATCTACAGATGGAGACAGTCTCGTATCCTGTATCATTCCAATCTCCCGGTGATTCCATATTATCCACCACGTTACTCAGACACTTTGGGGGGAACAGGGACTCTCCAGCACGTGTACAATTACGAGGTGTGCAGGACCACTGACTCCAGAAAGAGTGACTGTAAGTTCGGCAATGCTGGTAGTCAGAACGTTCTGATAATGGACCCCAGTTCTACAGGGACCATGCAGCGAATACAGAGTGAAAAGAACATCCTGGATGAACCAGACTCCCCACTTGAGGTTAGAAAAGTATGATTTTAAATGTTGTATTCTCCTTGTTTTTTCTCAAATAACTTTCCTTCGTTGCCAAATGTTACCAAGTAGTAATTCAGTACTGTGTTGCTTAATGATGCTGACTTTTGAGGTTTGTTGATCTTATTGGATTATGTATGTATGTTGCATTTTTATTAAACAGACAAATAGCTGTGTAAATATTACATTCTTAAACATATGCATATTCCAATCGGCTGCAATTTCAAGAATTGGTTAGGGGAAAAAGAAGGTACTTCTTAACTTTGTCATTAACACAATGAACATTTATTGCTGTTTAAATCAGTTTAACTGAGCTATACATTATACTGTGAATGCATTTTCGAAATCAAAATCCTCCACAGACTGTAAATTGCTGTGAATGGTTCAGCTGTTAAATGAGTCTTCTGCATGACTGAATTCACTGCCCAATATATAGTACCGACATATCGACATTCCAAAAACACTCATTTGCATACCCCCTTCAAAATAGGCTCTTTTGTTAAAAAGCTTAATCTGAGTGGAACATTGATGCTTTCTGGCAACTGCATTTCAGCACCATGGACAGTGGTAGCTAGGAGTCTTCACACTGGCTTACCCATTACCCTACTCAGACTGTCTGGCTTCATCGTTCTACATGTATCTGAATTTACCTTAAATAACGACATTGAACAAATAGTTAAGTAATGTGTTGTTTGTTTCTGCTTGTTAATTATAAGAACTAAAAAATAATGTCTTTCAATTCTGGTGGTCCAAAATCTTTTGTTTTGAACTGCTAAGAGTTTGTGTCTACACAAATGTATAAGATGGTAAGATTGTTAATTCATGATGTAGTTTCTCTTGCTGAGCTCAACGGGCCGCTGTTGGCCTGTTTGTGGTAGTTCATGAACAAAGTCGAAGCAGAACCTCCCCATATAAGCCTGTCCTTATAACAGAAGGACGTCGTCTGCTCTTTCCGCGACACCGCATTCTCTACGCACGGACATATCAAGCGGCGATATTTTGTACTGGACCGTTGAACTACTTTTCATTTTGGGTTGTCTTTTTATTCAAAGCCAATGGGATTGTAACCGTTATCGAAGACGACGCTCGCGTTGGAGATACAGTAATGTCGGATAGAACAATGAGAGTGCAAGGAGGCCTACTGCTGTTCATCTCCGTCCTCTCTTTCTGTTCGGTTTCTGGTCAGGTCAGTTACTCGATTCCTGAAGAAATGGCGAAGGGCTCATTAGTTGGAAATATTGCTCAGGATTTAGGAATAGACGTAAAGAGACTAAAATCAGGCAATGCCCGCATATATACAGGAGACAGCGCCGAATATATCGAGATGAATAAAGAAAGGGGAGTCCTCGTTATCAAGGAAAAGATAGACAGAGAGGCGCTTTGTGAACAGACAGCCCCGTGTGCTTTGCATTTTCAGATTACTCTAGAAAACCCGATGGAATTGTACCCAATTATTGTTGAGATTACAGATATTAATGACAACGCTCCTATATTTCCTACGCAGGAAAAACGATTTGAAATTAGCGAATCGGCGGTTGTTGGTTCTAAATTCATGTTAGAAAAAGCAATCGACCTGGATATAGGACGTAATGGTCTTCAAAGCTATACATTGAAGCCTAGTGACAATTTCGTTCTTAAATTACATGGTCAAGTCGATGGAAGTAAGAAAGTAGAAATGATTTTACAAAAACCTCTTGACCGAGAGAAACAAGAGGCGATATCTTTGATTTTAACGGCTGTAGACGGTGGGGAGCCACAAATGTCTGGGACAATGCAGATTTATATCACCGTCCTGGATGCCAATGATAACGCTCCGGTTTTTACTCATTCCGTTTACAAGGCAAACCTGAAAGAGAATTCCGTTAAAGGAACACTTGTAACGAAAGTGAGTGCATCTGATGCAGACAAAGATACCAATGGGGATGTAACGTACATCATCGGGAATAGAATGGATAGTGTGGCGAAGCTTTTTAAAATGTCGAAAGACGGTGACATTATCTTGGATGGGCCCATCGATTACGAAAGGGCTAAACATTATCAGATTGATATAGAGGCAATTGATCGAGGAGGTTTGTCGGATTCAAGTAAAGTGATTGTGGATATAACTGACATAAACGACAATCACCCTATCATTAAAGTAATTTCCAAATCCCAATCAATACCTGAGGATTCCCCTGCAAATACAGTTATAGCTATGCTGAGTGTACACGATCCTGATTCTGAAAGCAATGGTCGACTCGAATGCTTGATTAATGAAAATATACCATTTTTGATTCAAAGCACTTCTGGTAGTTTCTATAGCCTATTGACAGAAAGCAGCCTGGACAGAGAAAAGGTGTCTGATTACAATATCAGTGTGATCTGTTCAGATGAAGGAGTGCCATCGCTTTCCAGCAGCGTTTATCTAACCTTACTTATTTCAGATGTCAATGACTATGCTCCTGTTTTTGAGAAAAGTGCATATGAGGCCTACATTGTTGAAAATAACACACCAGGCCAATCTATATTCACAATTAAAGCAGAAGACGCTGACTGGAATCAGAACGCTCGTGTCTCTTATATATTAGAGGACTCCTCTTTAAACGGCGTGCCCGTCTCCTCTTATGTGTCTGTTAGTGCTGACAGTGGAGTTATACATGCAGTCCGCTCTTTTGACTACGAGCAGATTAAAGATTTTCAGTTTTGTGTTAAAGCTCAAGATGGAGGCTCTCCTCCCCTCAGTAGTAATGTGAGCGTGAAAATACTGATCCAGGACCAGAACGACAACGCTCCTCAGGTTCTGTATCCAGTCCAGACTGGTGGTTCTCTGGTGGCTGAAATGGTTCCTCGTTCAGCAGATGTGGGCTATCTGGTCACTAAAGTGGTGGCTGTTGATGTGGACTCTGGACAGAACGCCTGGCTCTCCTATAAACTACAGAAAGCCACAGACAGGGCGCTGTTTGAAGTGGGCTTACAGAATGGAGAAATAAGAACTATCCGCCAAGTCACTGATAAAGATGCTGTGAAACAAAGACTCACTGTGATAGTGGAGGACAACGGACAGCCCTCTCGTTCAGCTACAGTCATTGTTAACGTGGCGGTGGCGGACAGCTTCCCTGAAGTACTCTCGGAGTTCACTGACTTTACAAACGACAAGGAGTACAATGACAACCTGACTTTTTACTTAGTCCTGGCTTTGGCTGTAGTTTCCTTTCTCTTCATCACGTGTTTAGTGGTGATCATATCAGTTAAAATCTACAGATGGAGACAGTCTCGTATCATGTATCATTCCAATCTCCCGGTGATTCCATATTATCCACCACGTTACTCTGACACTTTGGGGGGTACAGGGACTCTCCAGCACGTGTACAATTACGAGGTGTGCAGGACCACTGACTCCAGAAAGAGTGACTGTAAGTTCGGAAACGCTGGTAGTCAGAACATTCTGATAATGGACCCCAGTTCTACAGGGACCATGCAGCGAATACAGAGTGAAAAGAACATCCTGGATGAACCAGACTCTCCACTTGAGGTTAGCAATTAACCAATTATCATCTAATTCTTCCCCTGATAATATTCTGTACAAATAATTGTTGTTGATGTTTTCTGAAAAATGGCTCAAACTAACCAGATGTCCCAACAGTACATTGGAAACATCACTTGTCACTTGAAGATACATGTTAAAATTGGTTTGGTTGACAAAGAAACAATTCAGCTTTACACTCAAATATGGTATTCAAGTTTTCCTACCATTGTTTTTGTTTCCTTCTTTACTCAAAACAAAAACACACTTGAGTGAGAGACGTGTGTGTCACTTGTATACGAAATTGCTCATTGGCTCTCCTCTTTAATTATATATTCTTGTTTAAAAAATAAATGAAATTATTTTTAACCAGTGTTAAACGTTGTCGTATTTAGGTATACTATTTTCAATATATATATATATTGCTTGGATTTTGTAGTTCTACGTATTGAACAGACAGGGTCGCTATTGGCCAGTGTGAGGCAGGTTATATGAATATCAGCTACGGTAACTCCCCACTTGTGATATTATAAAATACGAAGCCTTGCGTTGAGATCTGCAGCCAACACTAGGACGGATGTACCAAGCTCATGTTTTACACGATATGGATTGCGGAATGTAATTTTGTATTTCCTTGAAGACGCTCTTCTGACCTCCACTTTGGGACCTTAACCATTTGGAGTACATTTTTGTTCAAATGGATCTGAAAGAACAGCCAGACAGAACAATGAGGGGGCAAGTGGGCCTACTGTTCTTCATCGCGGTGCTTTCATTCGGTACTGCGGCCGGGCAAGTCAGCTACTCTATTCCTGAGGAAATGAAAGTAGGCTCTCTGGTTGGAAATGTAGCTCAAGATTTAGGGCTGGAATTAAAAAGGCTGGTATCTGGGAAAGCACGCATTCATTCGGCGGATGGCGTAGCGTACATTGAGCTGAATAAAGACAGAGGAGCGCTCGTCATCAGAGACAGAATAGACCGAGAGGCGCTCTGTGGCGAAACGACGCCATGCGCATTACATTTTCAACTGATATTAGAAAATCCGATGGAATTGTTTCGTATCGCTGTGGAAATCGTAGACATTAACGACAACGCTCCCAGCTTTGCATCAAACGAGAAACATTTTGAAATCAGCGAGTCTGCAATCGTTGGATCTAAATTTGTGCTGGACAAAGCAATTGATGCAGACATTGGTTTGAATGGCCTTCAAAGTTACTCTATTACCCCGAAGGAACATTTTGTATTAAAATTAGAAAAACAAATCGATGGAAGTAAAAAGGTAGAAATGATTTTACAGAAGCCTCTAGATCGGGAGAACAGCGAAAAGATATCGCTGCTGTTGTCTGCCTTCGACGGAGGAGATCCACAAATGTCAGGGACAATGCAGATACACGTCACTGTGTTGGATGCAAACGATAATTCACCACATTTCACAAAGCCGGTGTACAAGGCGACCTTAACGGAGAATTCACCGAAAGGAACAAGTGTAATGACAGTAAGCGCATCTGACAAAGACAAAGGCTCTAACGGAGAAATATCCTATTCAATATCCAATAGTAAGCATCGATATTCGGAGATATTTCAAATCGACAATACGAGCGGAGAAGTTACACTAGTCGGTAACATAGACTATGAAAAAAATAAACACTATCAGGTAGATATAGAAGCAATAGATAAAGGCGGACTGTCCGATTCCAGCAAGATCATAGTTGACGTCATAGACGTGAACGACAACAGACCTCTTATAAACGTTCTCTCTAAATCAGACAATATAATAGAGGACTCTCCTCCAGACACGGTGATAGCCATGTTGAGTGTCAGTGATCCTGATTCTGCAGAGAATGGTGAGGTTGAGTGCAGTATGATCAGTAGCATCCCGTTTAAAATACAATCTACATTAAATGGGTTTTATAGTCTAGTTACAGACGTGGCGTTGGACCGGGAGGTCGCTTCTCATTATAACGTCAGTGTCACGTGTTCTGATAAGGGCGTGCACTCGCTCTCCAGCAGTATCACTCTCACACTTCAGATTACGGACGTGAATGATAACCACCCCCTGTTTGAGAAGACCTCATATGAGGCAAATGTTGTCGAAAACAACCCGCCGGGTATTTCAGTATTGAAGATTAAAGCCATTGATGCGGACTGGAACCAAAATGCCCGCGTGTCTTACATACTGGAAGACTCCTCTATTAACGGCGTGCCCGTCTCCTCCTATGTGTCTGTTAGTGCTGACAGTGGAGTTATACATGCAGTCCGCTCTTTTGACTATGAGCAGATTAAAGATTTCCAGTTCCGTGTTAAAGCTCAAGATGGAGGCTCTCCTCCCCTCAGTAGTAACGTGAGTGTGAAAATACTGATCCAGGACCAGAACGACAACGCCCCTCAGGTTCTGTATCCAGTCCAGACTGGTGGTTCTCTGGTGGCTGAAATGGTGCCTCGTTCAGCAGATGTGGGCTATCTGGTCACTAAAGTGGTGGCTGTTGATGTGGACTCTGGACAGAATGCCTGGCTCTCCTATAAACTACAGAAAGCCTCAGACAGGGCGCTGTTTGAAGTGGGCTTACAGAATGGAGAAATAAGAACTATCCGCCAAGTCACTGATAAAGATGCTGTGAAACAAAGACTGACCGTTATAGTGGAGGACAACGGACAGCCCTCTCGTTCAGCTACAGTCATTGTTAACGTGGCGGTGGCGGACAGCTTCCCTGAAGTGCTCTCGGAGTTCAATGACTTTCCACACGACAAGGAGTACAATGACAACCTGACTTTTTACTTGGTCTTGGCTTTGGCTGTAGTTTCTTTTCTCTTCATCACGTGTTTAGTGGTGATCATATCAGTGAAAATCTACAGATGGAGACAGTCTCGTATCCTGTATCATTCCAATCTCCCGGTGATTCCATATTATCCACCACGTTACTCAGACACTTTGGGGGGGACAGGGACTCTGCAGCATGTGTACAATTACGAGGTGTGCAGGACCACTGACTCCAGAAAGAGTGACTGTAAGTTTGGCAACGCTGGTAGTCAGAACGTTCTGATAATGGACCCCAGTTCTACAGGGACCATGCAGCGAATACAGAGTGAAAAGAGCATCCTGGATGAACCAGACTCCCCACTTGAGGTTAGAAAAGTATGATTTTAAATGTTGTATTCTGCTTGTTTTTTCTCAAATAACTTTCCTTCGTTACCAAATGTTACCAAGTAGTAATTCAGTACTGTGTTGCTTAATGATGCTGACTTTTGAGGTTTGTTGATCTTATTGGATTATGTATGCATGTTGCATTTTTATGAAACAGACAAATAGCTGTGTAAATATTACATTCTTAAACATATGCATATTCCAATCGGCTGCAATTTCAAGAATTGGTTAGGGGAAAAAGAAGGTACTTCTTAACTTTGTCATTAACACAATGAACATTTATTGCTGTTTAAATCTGTTTAACTGAGCTATACATTATACTGTGAATGCATTTTCGAAATCAAAATCCTCCACAGACTGTAAATTGCTGTGAATGGTTCAGCTGTTAAATGAGTCTTCTGCATGACTGAATTCACTGCCCAATATATAGTACCGACATATCGACATTCCAAAAACACTCATTTGCATACCCCCTTCAAAATAGGCTCTTTTGTTAAAAAGCTTAATCTGAGTGGAACATTGATGCTTTCTGGCAACTGCATTTCAGCACCATGGACAGTGGTAGCTAGGAGTCTTCACACTGGCTTACCCATTCCCCTACTCAGACTCTGTCTGGCTTCATCATTCTACATGTATCCGAATTTACCTTAAACAACGACATTGAACAAATAGTTAAGTAATGTGTTGTTTGTTTCTGCTTGTTAATTATAAGAACTAAAAAACAATGTCTTTCAATTCTGGTGGTCCAAAATCTTTTGTTTTGAGCTGCTAAGAGTTTGTGTCTACACAAATGTATAAGATGGTAAGATTGTTAATTCATGATGTAGTTTCTCTTGCTGAGCTCAACGGGCCGCTGTTGGCCTGTTTGTGGTAGTTCATGAACAAAGTCGAAGCAGAACCTCCCCATATAAGCCTGTCCTTATAACAGAAGGACGTCGTCTGCTCTTTCCGCGACACCGCATTCTCTACGCACGGACATATCAATCACGGATATTTTGTACTGGACCGTTGAACTACTTTTCATTTCGGGTTGTCTTTTTATTCAAAGCCAATGGGATTGTAACCGTTACCGAAGACGACGCTCGCGTTGGAGAAACAGTAATGTCGGATAGAACAATGAGAGTGCAAGGAGGCCTACTGCTGTTCATCTCCGTCCTCTCTTTCTGTTCGGTTTCTGGTCAGGTCAGTTACTCGATTCCTGAAGAAATGGCGAAGGGATCATTAGTTGGAAATATCGCTCAGGATTTAGGGACAGACGTGAAGAGACTAAAATCAGGCAATGCCCGCATTTATACAGGAGACAGCGCAGAATATATCGAGCTCAATAAAGAAAGGGGAGTCCTCGTTATCAAGGAAAAAATAGACAGAGAGGCGCTTTGTGAACAGAAAGCCCCGTGTGCTTTACATTTTCAGATCACTCTTGAAAACCCGATGGAATTATTTCAAATTATGGTTGAGATCACAGATATTAATGACAACGCTCCTATATTTCAGAAGGCTGAAAGACGATTTGAAATAAGTGAGACTGCAGTGGTCGGATCTAAATTCATGTTAGAAAAAGCAATCGACCTGGATATAGGACGTAATGGTCTTCAAAGCTACACATTGAAGCCTAGTGACAATTTCGTTCTTAAATTACATGGTCAAGTCGATGGAAGTAAGAAAGTAGAAATGATTTTACAAAAACCTCTTGACCGAGAGAGACAAGAGGCGATCTCTTTGATTTTAACGGCTGTAGACGGCGGGGAGCCACAAATGTCTGGGACAATGCAGATTTATATCACCGTCCTGGATGCCAATGATAACGCTCCGGTTTTTACTCATTCCGTTTACAAGGCAAACCTGAAAGAGAATTCCGTTAAAGGAACACTTGTAACGAAAGTGAGTGCATCTGATGCAGACAAAGATACCAATGGGGAGGTAACATACGTCATCGGGAATAGCATGGATACCGTGGCAAAGCTTTTCAAGGTAACAGAAGAGGGTGACATTATCTTGGACGGGCCCATTGATTATGAAAAGGCTAAACATTATCAGATTGATATAGAGGCAACTGATCGAGGAGGTTTGTCAGATTCTAGTAAAGTTATTGTGGATGTAACTGACATAAACGACAATCACCCTATCATTAAAGTAATTTCTAAATCCCAATCAATACCTGAGGATTCCCCTGCAAACACAGTTATAGCTATGCTGAATGTACACGATCCTGATTCTGAAAGAAATGGCCATGTGGAATGTATAATTAATGAAAATATACCATTTTTGATTCAAAGCACTTCTGGTAGTTTCTATAGCCTATTGACAGAAAGCAGCCTGGACAGAGAAAAGGCGTCTGATTACAATATCAGTGTGATCTGTTCAGATGAAGGAGTGCCATCGCTTTCCAGCAGCGTTTATCTAACCTTACTTATTTCAGATGTCAATGACTATGCTCCTGTTTTTGAGAAAAGTGCATATGAGGCCTACATTGTTGAAAATAACACACCAGGCCAATCTATATTCACTATTAAAGCAGAAGACGCAGACTGGAATCAGAACGCTCGTGTCTCTTATATATTAGAGGACTCCTCTTTAAACGGTGTGCCCGTCTCCTCTTATGTGTCGGTTAGTGCTGACAGTGGAGTTATACATGCAGTCCGCTCTTTTGACTACGAGCAGATTAAAGATTTTCAGTTTCGTGTTAAAGCTCAAGATGGAGGCTCTCCTCCCCTCAGTAGTAACGTGAGTGTGAAAATACTGATCCAGGACCAGAACGACAACGCTCCTCAGGTTCTGTATCCAGTCCAGACTGGTGGTTCTCTGCTGGCTGAAATGGTGCCTCGTTCAGCAGACGTGGGCTATCTGGTCACTAAAGTGGTGGCTGTTGATGTGGACTCTGGACAGAATGCCTGGCTCTCCTATAAACTACAGAAAGCCACAGACAGGGCGCTGTTTGAAGTGGGCTTACAGAATGGAGAAATAAGAACTATCCGCCAAGTCACTGATAAAGATGCTGTGAAACAAAGACTGACTGTTATAGTGGAGGACAACGGACAGCCCTCTCGTTCAGCTACAGTCATTGTTAACGTGGCGGTGGCGGACAGCTTCCCTGAAGTTCTCTCGGAGTTCACTGACTTTACAAACGACAAGGAGTACAATGACAACCTGACTTTTTACTTAGTCCTGGCTTTGGCTGTAGTTTCCTTTCTCTTCATCACGTGTTTAGTGGTGATCATATCAGTGAAGATCTACAGATGGAGACAGTCTCGTATCCTGTATCATTCCAATCTCCCGGTGATTCCATATTATCCACCACGTTACTCTGACACTTTGGGGGGGACAGGGACTCTCCAGCATGTGTACAATTACGAGGTGTGCAGGACCACTGACTCCAGAAAGAGTGACTGTAAGTTCGGCAATGCTGGTAGTCAGAACGTTCTGATAATGGACCCCAGTTCTACAGGGACCATGCAGCGAATACAGAGTGAAAAGAGCATCCTGGACGAACCAGACTCTCCACTTGAGGTTAGAAATTAACCAACCTTATTCTTTCCCTAATAATGTTCTATTCAAATAATTGCTGTTGATGTTTGCTTAAAGATGGCTACAACTTACCAGATGTCCCTACAGTGCATTAGACAAAGACCACTTCACATTTGAAGATAAATGTTTGTATAGCTTCGATTGACAAAGAAACCATTTAGCTTTAAACTCAAATATGGAATTCAAGAGCCTTTAGATACATCTGTTTTTGTTCCCTTCTTTACACAAAACAAAAAAGTACATAATTTAACGTGTGTGTAAGTGAGTGTGTGAGTATCTGTGTGTGTCGCTTGTGCAAATCAAATTACTCATTGGCTCTCTTCTTCATTTATATAATCTTGTCTTTCATATTTTTTACAACCATTTATAACCAGTGTTAAATGTTTTCCGATTGAAGTTGACTATTTTGCAGAAACAATACTTTTTATTGCTTGGATGTTGTAGTTCTACGTATTGAACAGACAGGGCCGCTATTGGCCAGTGTGAGGCAGGTTATATGAATATCAGCTACGGTAACTCCCCTCTTGTGATATTATAAAATACAAAACCTCGCGTTGAGATCTGCAGACAATACTCCGACGGATGTACCAAGCTCATGTTTTACACCACAAGGATTGCGGAATGTAGTTTAGTTTTTTCTTAAAGTCGTTCTTCTGACTTCCACCGGAGGACCTTTACCATTTGGAGTACATTTTTGTTTAAACGGATCTGAAAGAACAGCCAGACAGAACAATGAAGGGGAAAGTGGGCCTACTGTTCTTCATCGCGGTGCTTTCATTCGGTACTGCGGCCGGGCAAGTCAGTTACTCTATTCCTGAGGAAATGAAAGTAGGCTCTCTGGTTGGAAATGTAGCTCAAGATATAGGGCTGGAATTAAAAAGGCTGGTATCTGGGAAAGCACGCATTCATTCTGCGGCCGGAGTAGCGTACATTGAGCTGAATAAAGACAGAGGAGCGCTCGTCATCAGAGACAGAATAGACCGAGAGGCGCTCTGTGGCGAAACGACGGCGTGCGCATTACATTTTCAACTGATATTAGAAAATCCGATGGAATTGTTTCGTATCGCTGTGGAAATCGTAGACATTAACGACAACGCTCCCAGCTTTGCATCAAATGAGAAACATTTTGAAATCAGCGAGTCTGCAGTCGTTGGATCTAAATTTGTTTTGGATGAAGCAATTGATGCGGACATTGGTTTGAATGGCCTTCAAAGTTACTCGATTACACCGACAGATAATTTTGTGTTAAAATTAGAAAAACAAATCGATGGAAGTAAAAATGTAGAAATGATTTTACAGAAGCCTTTAGATCGGGAGAATAGCGAACAGATATCGCTGCTGTTGTCTGCCTTCGACGGAGGAGATCCACAAATGTCAGGGACAATGCAGATACACGTCACTGTGTTGGATGTGAATGATAATTCTCCACATTTCACAAAGCCGGTGTACAAGGCGACCTTAACGGAGAATTCACCGAAAGGAACAAGTGTAATGACAGTAAGCGCGTCTGACAAAGACAAAGACTCTAATGGAGAAATATCATATGTAATAACCAATAGCAGGCGTCGGCTTTCAGACCTATTTCATATTGATAAAACGAGCGGAGAGGTAACCCTAGTCGGTAACATAGACTACGAAAAGAATAAACACTATCAGGTAGATATACAAGCCGTAGACAAAGGCGGTCTGTCTGATTCTAGCAAGATCATAGTTGACGTCATTGACGTGAACGACAACAGACCTCTGATAAACGTTCTCTCTAAATCAGACAATATAATAGAGGACTCTCCTCCAGACACGGTGATAGCCATGCTGAGTGTCAGTGATCCTGATTCTGCAGAGAATGGGGAGGTTGAGTGCAGTATGATCAGTAGCATCCCGTTTAAAATACAGTCTACATTAAATGGGTTTTATAGTCTAGTTACAGACGTGGCGTTGGACCGGGAGGTCGCTTCTCATTATAACGTCAGTGTCACGTGTTCTGATAAGGGCGTGCCCTCGCTCTCCAGCAGTATCACTCTCGCACTTCAGATTACGGACGTGAATGATAACCACCCCCTGTTTGAGAAGGCCTTATATGAGGGAAATGTTGCAGAAAACAACCCACCGGGTGTTTCAGTATTGAAGATTAAAGCCACTGACACGGACTGGAACCAAAACTCCCGCGTGTCTTACATACTGGAAGACTCCTCTATTAACGGCGTGCCCGTCTCCTCTTACGTGTCTGTTAGTGCTGACAGTGGAGTTATACATGCAGTCCGCTCTTTTGACTACGAGCAGATTAAAGATTTTCAGTTTCGTGTTAAAGCTCAAGATGGAGGCTCTCCTCCCCTCAGTAGTAACGTGAGTGTGAAAATACTGATCCAGGACCAGAACGATAACGCCCCTCAGGTTCTGTATCCAGTCCAGACTGGTGGTTCTTTGGTGGCTGAAATGGTTCCTCGTTCAGCAGATGTGGGCTATCTGGTCACTAAAGTGGTGGCTGTTGATGTGGACTCTGGACAGAACGCCTGGCTCTCCTATAAACTACAGAAAGCCACAGACAGGGCGCTGTTTGAAGTGGGCTTACAGAATGGAGAAATAAGAACTATCCGCCAAGTCACTGATAAAGATGCTGTGAAACAAAGACTGACTGTTATAGTGGAGGACAACGGACAGCCCTCTCGTTCAGCTACAGTCATTGTTAACGTGGCGGTGGCGGACAGCTTTCCTGAAGTGCTCTCGGAGTTCACTGACTTTACACACGACAAGGAGTACAATGACAACCTGACTTTTTACTTAGTCTTGGCTCTGGCTGTAGTTTCCTTTCTCTTCATCACGTGTTTAGTGGTGATCATATCAGTGAAAATCTACAGATGGAGACAGTCTCGGATCCAGTATCATTCCAGTCTCCCTGTGATTCCATTTTATCCACCACGTTACTCTGACACTTTGGGGGGGACAGGGACTCTCCAGCACGTGTACAATTACGAGGTGTGCAGGACCACTGACTCCAGAAAGAGTGACTGTAAGTTTGGCAACGCTGGTAGTCAGAACGTTCTGATAATGGACCCCAGTTCTACAGGGACCATGCAGCGAATACAGAGTGAAAAGAGCATCCTGGATGAACCAGACTCACCACTGGAGGTTAGAAAAATATGATTTTTTCCGTTTGGTATTGTCCTTGTTTTTTTTCTGGAAAAATGTAACCAAGTAGAAGTCATACTACTAGCTGTGTGAATGTTACATTCAAAGATGCATTTTCCAATCAGCTTTTATCTCCAGATTTTTTGGGTGACAGAGGAGGACATTCTCACTTTGTTATTAACACAGTGAACGTTCAATGCAGTTTCATTCAGTTTTTCTGAGCTTAGCTTCATTATTCATTCATCATTCTTCATTAGCTGCAAATGCATTTTCAAAACAAATATCCCCACAGATTGTAGTACTGAATGGTTCAGTCTTCTATCTACATTACTGAATTGACTGTTCAATCAATAGTATCATCAAATCAACATTCCAGAAAAAGCCACTTACATACCTGCTCTTTTGTTGAGCAGCCTCATCTGCATGGCCAATTACTGCATTCTAGCAACTGCATTTCAGCACCATGGACAGTGGAAGCTAGGAGTCTTTACACTGGCGTACCCATGCCCCTACTCAGACAATTTACCTTTAACGTCGACTTTTAACAAATAGTTAAGTCATTTTTGGTTTGTTTCTGCATGTTTATTATGAGAATGTAACAAAATAATATTTTTCCCTTATTGTGGTCCATAACCATTTGTTTTGAGCTAACAGTTTGTGTCTAAACAAATGTATATGATGGTAAGATTATTCATCTATGATGTAGTTTCTCTTGCTGAGCTCAACGGGCCGCTGTTGGCCTGTTTGTGGTAGTTCATGAACAAAGTCGAAGCAGAACCTCCCCATATAAACCTGTCCTTATAACAGAAGGACGTCGTCTGCTCTTTCCACGACACCGCATTCTCTACGCACGGACATATCAAGCAGGGATATTTTGTACTGGACCGTTGAACTACTTTTCATTTTGGGTTGCCTTTTTTTTCAAAACCAATGGGATTGTAACCGTTATCGAAGACGACGCGCGCGTTGGAGATACAGAAATGTCGGATAGAACAATGAGAGTGCAAGGAGGCCTACTGCTGTTCATCTCCGTCCTCTCTTTCTGTTCGGTTTCTGGTCAGGTCAGTTACTCGATTCCTGAAGAAATGGCGAAGGGCTCATTAGTTGGAAATATTGCTCAGGATTTAGGAATAGACGTGAAGAGACTAAAATCAGGCCAAGCTCGCATCTACACCGGAAAAAGCGCCGAATATATCGAGTTGAATAAAGAAAGGGGAGTCCTCGTTATCAAGGAAAAAATAGACAGAGAGGCGCTTTGTGAACAGAAAGCCCCGTGTGCTTTGCATTTTCAGATTACTCTAGAAAATCCGATGGAATTATTCCCCATCATGGTTGAGATCACAGATATTAATGATAACGCTCCTGTATTTCAAAAGGCTGAAAGACGATTTGAAATTAGCGAATCGGCGGTTGTTGGTTCTAAATTCATGTTAGAAAAAGCAGTCGACCTGGATATGGGACGTAATGGTCTTCAAAGCTATACATTGAAGCCTAGTGACAATTTCGTTCTTAAATTACATGGTCAAGTCGATGGAAGTAAGAAAGTAGAAATGATTTTACAAAAACCTCTTGACCGAGAGAGACAAGAGGCGATCTCTTTGATTTTAACGGCTGTAGACGGCGGGGAACCACAAATGTCTGGGACAATGCAGATTTATATCACCGTCCTGGATGTGAATGACAACGCTCCGGTTTTTACTCATTCCGTTTACAAGGCAAACCTCAAAGAGAATTCCGTTAAAGGAACCCTTGTAACGAAAGTGAGTGCATCTGATGCAGACAAAGATACCAATGGGGAGGTAACATACGTCATCGGGAATAGCATGGATAGTGTGGCGAAGCTTTTCAAGGTAACAGAAGAGGGTGACATTATCTTGGATGGGCCCATTGATTATGAAAAGGCTAAACATTATCAGATTGATATAGAGGCAACTGATCGAGGAGGACTATCAGATTCAAGTAAAGTGATTGTGGATATAACTGACATAAATGACAATAGCCCTATCATTAATGTCATTTCCAAATCACAATCAATAACCGAGGATTCCCCTGCAAATACAGTTATAGCTATGCTGAGTGTACACGATCCTGATTCTGATAGCAATGGTCGCATTGAATGCATTATTAATGAAAATATACCATTTTCGATTAAAAGCAAATCTGGTAGTTTCTATAGCCTTATTACAGAAGGCAGCCTGGACAGAGAAAAGGCGTCTAATTACAATATCAGTGTGATCTGTTCAGATGAGGGAGTGCCCTCGCTTTCCAGCAGCGTCGATATAAACTTAATTATTTCAGACGTCAATGACAATGCTCCTGTTTTTGAAAAAAGTGCATACGAGGCGTACATTGTTGAAAACAACACACCAGGCCAATCTATATTCACAATTAAAGCAGAAGACATAGACTGGAACCAAAATGCCCGCGTGTCTTACATACTGGAAGACTCCTCTTTAAACGGCGTGCCCGTCTCCTCTTATGTGTCTGTTAGTGCTGACAGTGGAGTTATACATGCAGTCCGCTCTTTTGACTACGAGCAGATTAAAGCTTTTCAGTTTCGTGTTAAAGCTCAAGATGGAGGCTCTCCTCCCCTCAGTAGTAACGTGAGTGTGAAAATACTGATCCAGGACCAGAACGACAACGCCCCTCAGGTTCTGTATCCAGTCCAGACTGGTGGTTCTCTGGTGGCTGAAATGGTGCCTCGTTCAGCAGATGTGGGCTATCTGGTCACTAAAGTGGTGGCTGTTGATGTGGACTCTGGACAGAATGCCTGGCTCTCCTATAAACTGCAGAAAGCCACAGACAGGGCGCTGTTTGAAGTGGGATTACAGAATGGAGAAATAAGAACTATCCGCCAAGTCACTGATAAAGATGCTGTGAAACAAAGACTGACCGTTATAGTGGAGGACAACGGACAGCCCTCTCGTTCAACTACAGTCATTGTTAACGTGGCGGTGGCGGACAGCTTCCCTGAAGTTCTCTCGGAGTTCACTGACTTTACACACGACAAGGAGTACAATGACAACCTGACTTTTTACTTAGTCCTGGCTTTGGCTGTAGTTTCCTTTCTCTTCATCACGTGTTTAGTGGTGATCATATCAGTGAAAATCTACAGATGGAGACAGTCTCGTATCCTGTATCATTCCAATCTCCCGGTGATTCCATATTATCCACCACGTTACTCGGACACTTTGGGGGGGACAGGGACTCTCCAGCACGTGTACAATTATGAGGTGTGCAGGACCACTGACTCCAGAAAGAGTGACTCTAAGTTTGGCAACGCTGGTAGTCAGAACGTTCTGATAATGGACCCCAGTTCTACAGGGACCATGCAGCGAATACAGAGTGAAAAGAGCATCCTGGATGAACCAGACTCTCCACTGGAGGTTAGAAATGGCACATAATTCAAGTTTTTGTTGATTGCCAAATGTACATGTGATCCTTACATTTGTTATTCTTATTTTTTGGGTATTAAGTGAATCTTCATGGAATATATGTGACATGTTTAGTCTAATCAGTACTCAAATAGTAAAGGTGGTGCCTCCACCTATAAGCTTATATATAATTACTTTTATTTTGATATATACATATATTATTTTTGGCCGATTTGGCAAAACAATGAATCACAATAGTGTTTTACTAGATCTAAAATGTATTTATTTAAACAAGGAAACGTATTGTGATAAGAAAAAAAAAAATCGATAATTCAATCAACTGATTCCATGCAAACAGGAAAATACACTAAAACAATATATAAAAGATCCCCAAAATAAAATAAAATTTAAATAAATATACAAAGAAAGAAAGCGCTTACCGACCTCCTGAAAATGGATGTTTTTACGGCCAGCAGAGAGTGGGGTGTTTCCGGCGGGTGACGTCAGCCGTGAGGAGAGGCGCTGTCCATGACTTGTCCAACGGAAAACGTCAGATCGAAAACCAAAATCTTCTTAAACAAATCCAGCCTGGGAAAATAATGAGGGGAAAAGTGCAACCGGATAAACATTCCTGACACCTAATGTTTAATGCACGGTGTCAGCGTCTTGACCAACGTAATATATTAAAACAGCTCTGGTCGTCGAGTCGATAGCGTTAGCCGAATAGAATAGCCTCCATTAGCTTGGTCACGGTTCATTCGCAGCACAACTCAAAACAAACATGTCGGAAAAAAACAATAAACTATAAATATATGTAACGGTCGTTCAACTGATATATCGATAGAATTAACTATATCATAACTAAAACATGTTTACGAACAATACTTATTTTCGTTACACTTGCCAACTCTCACGCATCTGGCGTGACACTCTCGATTTCAGCATCAATCTCAGGCTGTCACGCGCACGCCACAAATGTCACGCCAAAACGAAAAAAAAAAAAAACTCTCGTGAATCTTTTGATGATGACTTGACTAGACCACCGCGTATAGTTTTTAATGAAAGGGGAGGAGTTTGAGACATCCCCCTACAACGTTCCCACAGCAGTATCCTCTGATCGTTGATTCCAGTCGTAAAATGTTGTTCTCCTGTGCCCTCGCGCCCCCTCCAGCCCTACTCTTTAACAGTTACTTTGTCTCGTACGCCGATAGTCTGCTTATCACAGCTTTCCTCATGATATTCAAATAATGAAAATAACCACGTGACTAGTTTCAGTGTTCATTACAAAATAACTAGCCACCCGTAAATGCAACATGTATTTAATAAGAAGAAGCTGTAACGGGTATATGTAACTAATCGAGCAGTAGTATTTTCAGAACCTTGGAAAGCAGCAGTGTTGCAGGGAGTCATCCTTTGATTATCAAACAAACTCCATTAACGCATCATTGGTTGCTTTGTCATGTGTTGCTAGTGATTTATTTTAACATTGAAGTGTATTTTTTTCCTTCTTTAACGATTATTGACTCTATTTTCTTTTTCAACATATACAATGAGAGTGTATGAATAGATGTCCATCGTGAAATACATAGGTATGCTTAATGCAGTTAGTTCGCTTGATTTCAGTTTCCTGTAGTTTTGTGCTCTGGGCTCTTAGGGCCGCTGTTGGCCAACTTGTGTCGTTTTAGTTCAGATGTGAAGCATTTTCTCCGTTGCACAGACGCACAAAGCACAGCAGCACAGATAGGGAATGACGACGGACACGGGAACAGCGTCTATCGGATATGTTCTTGGACGTTTGGAATATTGACTTTTATTTTGTGACTGCATGCACCTTTTTTAATTGAGTTGTGGGCTAACGGATGGACGTTTTGTTTGACCTTCTTTTGGATATATCCAGGAAAACAATGGCGCAGCAAGTAGGCCTACTGTTCCTCGTCTCTGTCGTCTTCGTTTGTTCGGTGCTCGGGCAGATCAGCTACACCATCCCTGAGGAAATGGCGAAAGGATCTTTAGTGGGAAATATAGCACGGGATCTAGGTTTAGATGTCGAAAGACTAGCGTCAGGTAAAGCTCGTATTTATTCCGGTGATAGCACAGTTTACATTGAACTAAATAAAGAACGGGGAGTCCTCCTTATCAAAGACAGGATAGACAGAGAGGCGCTTTGCAAACAGACGACGCCTTGTTCGTTACATTTCCAAATAATATTAGAAAACCCGATGGAATTTTACAGCGTATCTATCGAGATCACAGACATTAACGATAATGCCCCAACCTTTGAGAAAGCAGAAATGAAATTCAAAATTAGTGAATCGGCAGGCGTTGGATCGAAATTTGTCTTGGAAAGAGCTATGGATTTAGACGTTGGCAATAACGATCTGCAGAATTACGTTCTAAAGCCTTCCGATAACTTCGCTCTTAAAATGCATAACCAAGCAGACGGATCGAAAAATGTCGAGATGGTTTTACAGAAAGCACTTGATAGGGAAACACATGAGCATATGTCTCTCGTTTTGACGGCTGTGGACGGCGGACAGCCCCAAATGTCAGGAACAATGCAGATTCTCATCACTGTGCTAGATGCTAATGATAATGCTCCTGTCTTTACGCAGTCGATATATAAAGCTACTGTGATGGAGAATTCTCCAAAAGGCACTGTAGTGACCACGGTTAGTGCTTCTGATGCAGATCACGGTTTAAATGGAAAGGTCATATATTCAATCACGAACACAATGGATGATGTAAGACGTGTGTTTGAAGTGAATGAAGAAAGCGGCGAGGTGCGGTTAGTTGGTAATGTCGACCATGAAAGTGCACACACGTTCCAAATAAATGTACGTGCAAGTGATGAAGGCGGACTAACAGATTCCAGCAAAGTTATTGTTGATATAGTTGACATGAATGATAATACGCCTGTTATTAATATAATGTCTAAATCAAACATTATCTCAGAAAATTCCAAATCAAACACTGTTGTAACAATGATTAACATCCAGGATCAAGATTCAGGTGACAATGGGAAAGTTAACTGTGCTATTAATGAGAACATGCCATTCATTTTGAAGGCGACATCCAATAATTTCTTCAGTTTAGTGACAGACAATGATTTAGACCGGGAGAGAGAATTTGCGTATAATATCAGTGTGACGTGTTCTGATCAAGGAGTACCTTCCCTCACCAGCAGCGTTACTCTCAATCTACAGATCTCAGATGTAAATGATAATGTCCCAACTTTTGAAAAACCTTATTATGAGGCATATCTTATAGAGAACAATACACCAGGTCTTTCAATATTCACGGTAAGAGCTAGAGACGCTGACTGGAATCAGAACGCACATGTCTCTTACATACTAGAGGACTCCTCTTTAAACGGTGTGCCCGTCTCCTCTTACGTGACTGTCAGTGCTGACAGTGGAGTTATACATGCCGTCCGCTCTTTTGACTACAAGCAGATTAAAGATTTTCAGTTTCGTGTTAAAGCTCAAGATGGAGGCTCTCCTCCCCTCAGTAGTAACGTGAGTGTGAAGATACTGATCCAGGACCAGAATGACAACGCACCTCAGGTTCTGTATCCAGTGCAGACTGGTGGTTCTCTGGTGGCTGAAATGGTGCCTCGTTCAGCAGATGTGGGCTATCTGGTCACTAAAGTGGTGGCTGTTGATGTGGACTCTGGACAGAATGCCTGGCTCTCCTATAAACTACAGAAAGCCTCAGACAGGGCGCTGTTTGAAGTGGGCTTACAGAATGGAGAAATAAGAACTATCCGCCAAGTCACTGATAAAGATGCAGTGAAACAAAGACTGACTGTTATAGTGGAGGACAACGGACAGCCCTCTCGTTCAGCTACAGTCATTGTTAACGTGGCGGTGGCGGACAGCTTCCCTGAAGTGCTCTCGGAGTTCACTGACTTTACACACGACAAGGAGTACAATGACAACCTGACTTTTTACTTAGTCCTGGCTCTGGCTGTAGTTTCCTTTCTCTTCATCACGTGTTTAGTGGTGATCATATCAGTGAAAATCTACAGATGGAGACAGTCTCGTATCCTGTATCATTCCAATCTCCCGGTGATTCCATATTATCCACCACGTTACTCTGACACTTTGGGGGGGACAGGGACTCTCCAGCACGTGTACAATTACGAGGTGTGCAGGACCACTGACTCCAGAAAGAGTGACTGTAAGTTCGGCAACGCTGGTAGTCAGAACGTTCTGATAATGGACCCCAGTTCTACAGGGACCATGCAGCGAATACAGAGTGAAAAGAGCATCCTGGATGAACCAGACTCTCCACTAGAGGTTAGAAATCACTGACAGAATGTTATTTTTGCATTAATCCGTCTTTCCCTCATGTCTAGCACCATGGACAGCTACTGTTTTGACTTTGTGAATCAATAGGCTACTTCTAACTTGCTAACTGTTTTCTTCATTCAGCTGTATTACTTTTCAAATTCTTATTCCATGATTCACATCATCCCAACATTAAGATTGTTTTAAGGACTGAAGCCTTTAGGCTATAACATGTGATTAGTGCAGTTTCGTCAACAATCCCTTCTGCCAAAACAACGTTGTCATTATCTATATCACATTATCACATATTGTCAGCCTATTACCAGTCCAATCTAGTTTTTATTTTTAAGATTTAAACGAATTGTAATTTTGCAGTTTGGACTCTGAGGGCCGCTATAGGCCAGAATGTCCCAGTTAAAGAACGTCTTGTGCAGTACCTCCCACCTTATCGGTTTTATTCTGTTCCCGTCTATGGATGAGCGCATTGCATTTTAGAAGGACACGAAACACCGTGAAGAACGCTCGCTTTTTGTTTCTTTCGTTCAACATGTAAGCTGTTGTCGACGTGTATTGGCTGATCTTGTGTGGAATATCAAAGAAGAAAAGGGATTTTTTTTCATTGAGGATACAACTCGACTGGGGAAAGAACAATGGGACGCTACGTCGGATGGCTTCTATTTATCTGGATCTTCTGTCTCAGCTCGGTGCTCGGGCAGGTCAGCTACACCATACCTGAAGAGATGGCGAAAGGTTCTGTAGTCGGTAATATAGCACAGGATTTAGGTTTGGATGTGAAGAGACTGAAGTCCGGTAAAGCCCGTATTTTTACCCGTGACAGCATCGAATATGTCGATCTGAACAGGGAAAGAGGAGTCCTCGTTATCAAAGACAGAATAGACAGAGAGGCCATCTGCGGACAAACGACGCCCTGTGCGCTCCATTTTCAGATCATATTAGAAAACCCGATGGAATTCTACAGTATAAGTATTGAGATTACAGACGTGAATGACAACCCTCCTGCCTTCGAAAAAAGCGATGTTAAATTTAAAATCAGCGAGTCTACTATAAGTGGAGCTAAATTCATATTAGACAGAGCCATTGATCCTGACGTCGGGACAAATGGCTTACGAACATATATCCTAAAGCCAACCGATAACTTCGCCCTTAAATTACACAGTCAATCAGGAGATATAACTAATATCGAAATGGTTTTAGAGAAACCACTCGATAGAGAACAACATGAACACCTCTCTTTAGTCTTAACGGCAGTCGATGGCGGAGAGCCGCAGATGTCTGGAACAATGCAGATCCTGATCTCGGTTTTAGACGCCAATGATAACGCTCCCGTTTTCACCCAGTCTGTTTACAAAGCGTCTATTAAAGAAGGCGCTCCGTTAGGCACTATTGTTACTACGGTTACTGCGACCGATGCAGACGACGGAGATAATGGTAAAATAACGTACTCGGTTTCAAGTATGTTAGATCATACTCGAGGAATGTTTAGAGTAAATGAAAATAATGGGGCCGTGACATTAAGCGGAAATATTGACTACGAAAAATCTCGAACATTTCAGATTAATATACGTGCAAGTGATGAGGGAGGGTTAGTCGACTCTTGTAAATTAATTGTCGATGTCATTGATGTGAATGACAACACACCTGATATTCACATTATGTCTAAATCCAATGTAATATCAGAAGACGCTAAACCTAACACAGTCGTAACCATGATCAATATAGAAGATGCAGATTCAGGTGAAAATGGCAAAGTGAAATGCCTTATAAACGATGAAATTCCTTTTGCCTTGAGGTCGACATCTAACAACTTCTTCAGCTTAGTGACGGACAGTGATTTAGACAGAGAGAAAGAGTCCGGTTATAATATCAGTGTGACGTGTTCTGACGAGGGAGTGCCTTCGCTTTCCAGCAGCGTCACAATCGCCCTTCAGATCCTAGACGTCAATGATAACGCGCCTGTCTTTCTAAAAAAGTCATACGAAGGATACATCGTAGAAAACAACGTACAAGGTGTCTCTATATTCACGCTGACAGCAAGAGACGCAGACTGGAACCAGAACGCCCGTGTCTCTTACATACTAGAGGACTCCTCTTTAAACGGCGTGCCCGTCTCCTCTTATGTATCTGTTAGTGCTGACAGTGGAGTTATACATGCAGTCCGCTCTTTTGACTATGAGCAGATTAAAGATTTTAAATTCTGTGTTAAAGCTCAAGATGGAGGCTCTCCTCCCCTCAGTAGTAATGTGAGTGTGAAAATACTGATCCAGGACCAGAACGATAACGCCCCTCAGGTTCTGTATCCAGTCCAGACTGGTGGTTCTCTGGTGGCTGAAATGGTGCCTCGTTCAGCAGATGTGGGCTATCTGGTCACTAAAGTGGTGGCTGTTGATGTGGACTCTGGACAGAATGCCTGGCTCTCCTATAAACTACAGAAAGCCACAGACAGGGCGCTGTTTGAAGTGGGGTTACAGAATGGAGAAATCAGAACTATCCGCCAAGTCACTGATAAAGATGCTGTGAAACAAAGACTGACTGTTATAGTGGAGGACAACGGACAGCCCTCTCGTTCAGCTACAGTCATTGTTAACGTGGCGGTGGCGGACAGCTTCCCTGAAGTGCTCTCGGAGTTCACTGACTTTACACACGACAAGGAGTACAATGACAACCTGACTTTTTACTTAGTCTTGGCTTTGGCTGTAGTTTCTTTTCTCTTCATCACGTGTTTAGTGGTGATCATATCAGTGAAAATCTACAGATGGAGACAGTCTCGTGTCCTGTATCATTCCAATCTCCCGGTGATTCCATATTATCCACCACGTTACTCTGACACTTTGGGGGGGACAGGGACTCTCCAGCACGTGTACAATTACGAGGTGTGCAGGACCACTGACTCCAGAAAGAGTGACTGTAAGTTTGGCAACGCTGGTAGTCAGAACGTTCTGATAATGGACCCCAGTTCTACAGGGACCATGCAGCGAATACAGAGTGAAAAGAGCATCCTGGATGAACCAGACTCTCCATGTGAGGTTAGAAATTAACCAATTATCTTATTTTTCCCCTGATAATGTTGTGTACAAATAATTGTCTTGATGTTTACTGAAAAATGGCTACAACTAACCAGATGTTCCGACAGTACATTGGACACATATCACTTGTCATTTGAAGATACATGTTTTAATGGGTTTGGTTGACAAAGAAAAAATTCAGCTTTCCACTCAAATATGGTATACTATTTAGGTGTGTTTAACATGTGTGTAAGTGAGTGAGTGAGTGAGAGACGTGTGTGTCGCTTGTATACGCAATTGCTCATTGGCTCTCCTCTTACTTTATATATTCTGGTTTAAAAAATAAATGAAATTATTTGAATCCAGTGTTAAAAGTTGTCGTATAGGTATAATATTTTTCAAAAGCTGTATTTTTTATTGCTTGGATTTTGTAGTTCTACGTATTGAACAGACAGGGCCGCTATTGGCCAGTGTAAGGCAGGTTATATGAAGACCAGCTATGGTAACTCCCCTCCTATATGATATTATAAAATAAGAAGCCTCGCGTTGAGATCTGCGGACAACACTTGGACGGATGTACCAAGCTCATGTTTTATACCACAAGGATTGCGGAATGTATTTTTGTTTTTTCTTGAAGTCGCTCTTCTGACCTCCACTTTGGGACCTTTACCATTTGGAGTACATTTTTGTTCAAATGGATCTGAAAGAGCAGCCAGACAAAGCCATGAAGGGGCAAGTGGGCCTACTGTTCTTCATCGCGGTGCTTTCATTCGGTACTACGTCCGGGCAAGTCAGCTACTCTATTCCTGAGGAAATGAAAGTAGGCTCTCTGGTTGGAAATGTAGCTCAAGATATAGGGCTGGAATTAAAAAGGCTGGTATCTGGGAAAGCACGCATTCATTCGGCGGACGGCGTAGCGTACATTGAGCTGAATAAAGAAAGAGGAGCGCTCGTCATCAGAGACAGAATAGACCGAGAGGCGCTCTGTGGCGAAACGACGCCTTGCGCATTACATTTTCAACTGATATTAGAAAATCCGATGGAATTGTTTCGTATCGCTGTGGAAATCGTAGACATAAACGACAACGCTCCCAGCTTTGCATCAAATGAGAAACATTTTGAAATCAGCGAGTCTGCAGTCGTGGGATCTAAATTTGTTTTAGTAGAAGCAATTGATTCGGATATTGGTTTGAATGGCCTTCAAAGTTACTCTGTTACACCGACAGATAATTTCGTATTAAAATTAGAAAAACAAATCGATGGAAGTAAAAAGGTAGAAATGATTTTACAGAAGCCTTTAGATCGGGAGAATAGCGAAAAGATATCGCTGCTGTTGTCTGCCTTCGACGGAGGAGAGCCACAAATGTCAGGGACAATGCAGATACACGTCACTGTGTTGGATGTGAATGATAATTCTCCACATTTCACAAAGCCGGTGTACAAGGCGACCTTAACGGAGAATTCACCGAAAGGAACAAGTGTAATGACAGTAAGCGCCTCCGACAAAGACAAAGGCTCTAACGGAGAAATATCATTTGTAATAACCAATAGCAAGCGTCGCTTTTCTGAATTATTCAAGATTGATCAAACAAGCGGGGAGGTTACCCTAGTCGGTAACATAGACTACGAAAAGAATAAACACTATCAGGTAGATATAGAAGCGATAGACAAAGGCGGTCTGTCTGATTCCAGCAAGATCATAGTTGACGTCATAGACGTGAACGACAACAGACCTCTGATTAACGTTCTCTCTAAATCAGACAATATAATAGAGGACTCTCCTCCAGACACGGTGATAGCCATGCTGAGTGTCAGTGATCCTGATTCTGCAGAGAATGGCGAGGTTGAGTGCAGTATGATCAGTAGCATCCCGTTTAAAATACAATCTACATTAAATGGGTTTTATAGTCTAGTTACAGACGTGGCGTTGGACCGGGAGGTCGCTTCTCATTATAACGTCAGTGTCACGTGTTCGGATAAGGGCGTGCCCTCGCTCTCCAGCAGTATCACTCTCGCACTTCAGATTACGGACGTGAATGATAATCAGCCCCTGTTTGAGAAGTCCTCATATGAGGCAAATGTTGTAGAAAACAACCCGACGGGTAATTCAGTATTGACGATTAAAGCCATTGATGCGGACTGGAACCAAAATGCTCGCGTGTCTTACATACTGGAAGACTCTTCTATTAACGGCGTGCCCGTTTCCTCCTACGTGTCTGTTAGTGCTGACAGCGGAGTTATACATGCAGTCCGCTCTTTTGACTACGAGCAGATTAAAGATTTTCAGTTTCGTGTTAAAGCTCAAGATGGAGGCTCTCCTCCCCTCAGTAGTAACGTGAGTGTGAAAATACTGATCCAGGACCAGAACGACAACGCCCCTCAGGTTCTGTATCCAGTCCAGACTGGTGGTTCTCTGGTGGCTGAAATGGTGCCTCGTTCAGCAGATGTGGGCTATCTGGTCACTAAAGTGGTGGCTGTTGATGTGGACTCTGGACAGAATGCCTGGCTCTCCTATAGACTACAGAAGGCCACAGACAGGGCACTGTTTGAAGTGGGCTTACAGAATGGAGAAATCAGAACTATCCGCCAAGTCACTGATAAAGATGCTGTGAAACAAAGACTGACTGTTATAGTGGAGGACAACGGACAGCCCTCTCGTTCAGCTACAGTCATTGTTAACGTGGCGGTGGCGGACAGCTTCCCTGAAGTGCTCTCGGAGTTCACTGACTTTACACACGACAAGGAGTACAATGACAACCTGACTTTTTACTTAGTCCTGGCTCTGGCTGTTGTTTCCTTTCTCTTCATCACGTGTTTAGTGGTGATCATATCAGTGAAAATCTACAGATGGAGACAGTCTCGTATCCTGTATCATTCCAATCTCCCGGTGATTCCATATTATCCACCACGTTACTCTGACACTTTGGGGGGGACAGGGACTCTCCAGCACGTGTACAATTACGAGGTGTGCAGGACCACTGACTCCAGAAAGAGTGACTGTAAGTTCGGCAACGCTGGTAGTCAGAACGTTCTGATAATGGACCCCAGTTCTACAGGGACCATGCAGCGAATACAGAGTGAAAAGAGCATCCTGGATGAACCAGACTCACCACTAGAGGTTAGAAGTGATACTTTATTCATGATTTGTTGATTGCCAGATGTACATAATGTTGACACGATAACTAATCGATCAGTAGTATTTTCAGGACCTTGGATAGCAGCAGTGTTGCATTGAGTTATCTTTTGGTCAACACACAAATTACGTAAACGCATCATTGGTGGCTTTGTACATTTGTTATTATTCATTTATTTTAATATTGAAGTGTATTTTTTCATTCATTGACGATTATTGACGCTATTTTATTTTCCATCATATACAATGAGAGTGTATGAATAGATGTCCATCGTGAAATAAATAGGTAGGCTTAATGCAGTAAGTTCGCTTGATTTCAGTTTTCTGTAGTTTTGTGCTCTGGGCTCTTAGGGCCGCTGTTGGCCAACATGTTTCGTTATAGTTCCGATGTGAGGCATGTTCTCCGTTGCACAGACGCACAATGCACAGCAGCACAGATAGGGAAGGACGACGGACACGAGAACAACGTCTAACGGATATTTTTGTGGACGTTTGGAATATTGCCTTTTATTTTGTGACAGCATGCACCTTTTTTAAATGAGCTGTGGGATAACGGATGGACGCTTTGTTTGACCTTATTTTATATAGGCCTATATCCAGTAATACAATGGCGCAGCAAGTACTATTCCTCGTCTCTGTCGTCTCCGTTTGTTCGGTGCTCGGGCAGATCAGCTACACCATTCCTGAGGAAATGGCGAAAGGATCTTTAGTGGGATATATAGCACGGGATCTAGGTTTCGATGTCAAACGACTCGCGTCAGGTAAAGCTCGGGTTTATTCCGGTGATAGCACAGTTTACATCGAGCTAAATAAAGAACGGGGAGTCCTCCTTATCAAAGACAGGATAGACAGAGAGGCGCTCTGCAAACAGACGACGCCTTGTTCGTTACATTTCCAAATAATATTAGAAGACCCGATGGAATTTTACAGCGTATCTATCGAGATCACAGACATTAACGATAATGCCCCAACCTTTGAGAAAGCCGAAATGAAATTCAAAATTAGTGAATCTGCAGGCGTTGGATCGAAATTCTTTTTGGAAAGAGCTATGGATTTAGACGTTGGCAACAACGATCTGCAGAATTACGTTCTAAAGCCTTCCGATAACTTCGCTCTTAAAATGCATAACCAAGCAGATGGATCAAAAAATGTCGAGATGGTTTTGCAGAAAGCTCTCGATAGGGAAACACATGAGCATATGTCTCTCGTTTTGACGGCTGTGGACGGCGGACAGCCCCAAATGTCAGGAACAATGCAGATTCTCATTACTCTGCTAGATGTAAACGATAATGCTCCTGTCTTTACGCAGTCGATATATAAAGCTACTGTCATGGAGAATTCTCCAAAAGGCACCGTAGTGACCACGGTCAGTGCTTCTGATGCAGATCATGGTTTGAATGGAAAGGTAATATATTCAATCACAAACACAATGGATGATGTAAGGCGTGTGTTTGAAGTGAATGAAGAAAGCGGCGAGGTTAGTTTAGTGGGAAATATTGACTTTGAGATTGCGCAAACCTTTCAAGTTAATTTACTTGCAAGTGATGAGGGGGGACTAACTGACACATGTAAATTAATAGTTGATTTAACTGATATGAATGACAATATGCCTGTTATTAATATAATGTCTAAATCAAACATTATATCAGAAAATGGCAAATCCAACACTGTTGTAACAATGATTAACATTCAGGATCAAGATTCGGGTGACAATGGAAAAGTTAACTGTGCCATCAATGACAACATGCCATTCATTTTGAAGGCGACATCCAATAATTTCTTCAGTTTAGTGACGGACAATGATTTAGACCGGGAGAGAGAATCTGCGTATAATATCAGTGTGACGTGTTCTGATCAAGGAGTACCTTCCCTTACCAGCAGCGTTACTCTCAATCTACAGATCTCAGATGTAAACGATAACGTCCCAGCATTTGAAAAACCTTCTTATGAGGCATATCTTACAGAGAACAATACACCAGGTCTCTCTATATTCACGGTAAAAGCTAAAGACGCTGACTGGAACCAGAATGCCCGTGTCTCTTACATACTAGAGGACTCCTCTTTAAACGGCGTGCCCGTCTCCTCCTATGTGTCTGTTAGTGCTGACAGTGGAGTTATACATGCAGTCCGCTCTTTTGACTACGAGCACATTAAAGATTTTCAATTCCGTGTTAAAGCTCAAGATGGAGGCTCTCCTCCCCTCAGTAGTAATGTGAGTGTGAAAATACTGATCCAGGACCAGAACGACAACGCCCCTCAGGTTCTGTATCCAGTCCAGACTGGTGGTTCTCTGGTGGCTGAAATGGTGCCTCGTTCAGCAGATGTGGGCTATCTGGTCACTAAAGTGGTGGCTGTTGATGTGGACTCTGGACAGAATGCCTGGCTCTCCTATAAACTACAGAAAGCCACAGACAGGGCGCTGTTTGAAGTGGGCTTACAGAATGGAGAAATCAGAACTATCCGCCAAGTCACTGATAAAGATGCTGTGAAACAAAGACTGACTGTTATAGTGGAGGACAACGGACAGCCCTCTCGTTCAGCTACAGTCATTGTTAACGTGGCGGTGGCGGACAGCTTCCCAGAAGTGCTGTCGGAGTTCACTGACTTTACAAACGAAAAGGAGTACAATGACAACCTGACTTTTTACTTAGTCCTGGCTTTGGCTGTAGTTTCCTTTCTCTTCATCACGTGTTTAGTGGTGATCATATCAGTGAAAATCTACAGATGGAGACAGTCTCGTATCCTGTATCATTCCAATCTCCCGGTGATTCCATATTATCCACCACGTTACTCTGACACTTTGGGGGGGACAGGGACTCTCCAGCACGTGTACAACTACGAGGTGTGCAGGACCACTGACTCCAGAAAGAGTGACTGTAAGTTCGGCAACGCTGGTAGTCAGAACGTTCTGATAATGGACCCCAGTTCTACAGGGACCATGCAGCGAATACAGAGTGAAAAAAGCATCCTGGATGAACCAGACTCTCCACTAGAGGTTAGAAGCCACTGTCTTTTCCCTCATGTCTAGCACCATGGACAGCTACTGTGTTGACGTTATGAATTGATAGGCTATTTCTAACTTGCTAACTGGTTTCTTCATTCAGCTGCAATACTATTTAATTACTGAATTCATGCTTCACATCAGCCACATATGTTTCAGTAAAAAACTTATTTTTAAGAGTTCAATTGTTTGGACCATGTGATAAGTGCAGTTTGCCCCTGAAATGTTTTCGGAAAAAACAACGTCGTCTTAATTTGTAACGCATTAATTATTTGGCCTATAACCTGCGTCACTCAACTTTTTGTTTGATTTAAATGCATTGTAATTGTGCCTTTTGGACTCTAAGGGCCGCTATAGGCCAGAATGTCCCAGTTAAAGGCCATATTGTGCAGTACCTCCCACCATTTAGGTTTTATTCTGTTCCTGTCTTTGGACGAGCGCATTGCATTTTACAAGGACACGAAACAGCGTGAAGAAGGATCGCTCTTTGTTTCTTTCGTCCAACATGTGAGCTGTTGTCTGTGTATTGGGTGTGTACCGGGTGATCTTTTGTGGAATATCAAAGACTAAACGGGATCTTTACGTTTTCATTGAGAATACGGCACTGGGGAAAGAACAATGGGACGCTACGTCGGATGGCTTCTATTTATCTGGATCTTCTCTCTCAGCTCGGTGCTCGGGCAGGTCAGCTACACCATACCTGAAGAGATGGCGAAAGGCTCTGTAGTCGGTAATATAGCACAGGATTTGGGTTTGGATGTAAAGAGACTGAAGTCAGGTAAAGCCCGTATTTTTACCCGTGACAGCATCGAATATGTCGATCTGAACAGGGAAAGAGGAGTCCTCGTTATCAAAGACAGAATAGACAGAGAGGCCATCTGCGGACAAACGACGCCTTGTGCGCTCCATTTTCAGATCATATTAGAAAACCCGATGGAATTCTACAGTATAAATATCGATATCAAAGACGTTAATGACAACGCCCCATTATTTGAAAAAAGTGACGTGAAATTTAAAATCAGTGAGTCTGCTGTAAGTGGAGCTAAATTCATATTAGACATGGCAAATGATCCTGACGTCGGGACAAATGGCTTAAGAACATATATCCTAAAACCAACAGATAATTTCGCCCTTAAATTACACGGTCAAGCAGGAGACATCAAAAACATCGAAATGGTTTTAGAGAAACCTCTCGATAGAGAAAAACACGAACACATTTCTTTAGTGTTAACGGCAGTCGATGGCGGAGAGCCGCAGATGTCTGGAACGATGCAGATCCTGATCTCGGTTTTAGATGTCAATGATAACGCTCCCGTTTTCACCCAGTCTGTTTACAAAGCGTATATTAAAGAAGGCGCTCCGTTAGGCACCATTGTTACTACGGTTACTGCGAATGATGCAGACGACGGAGAACATGGAAAAATAACGTACTCAATTTCAAGGATTTTAGGTAATACTCAAGGAATATTTAATGTAAATGAAGAAAATGGGGATTTGACATTGAGCGGAAATATAGACTACGAAAAAGCTCGAACATTTGAGATAAATATACGCGCTAGTGACGAGGGGGGTCTGGTTGACTCCTGTAAATTAATCGTAGATGTGATTGATGTGAATGACAACACACCTGATATTCACATTATGTCTAAGTCCAATGTAATATCAGAAGACGCTAAACCAAACACAGTCGTAACCATGATCAATATAGAAGATGCAGATTCCGGTGAAAATGGCAAAGTGAAATGCTCCATAAACGATGACATTCCCTTTGCCTTGAGGTCGGCATCTAACAACTTCTTCAGCTTAGTGACGGACAGTGATTTAGACAGAGAGAAAGAGTCCGGTTATAATATCAGTGTGACGTGTTCTGATGAGGGAGTGCCTTCGCTTTCCAGCAGCGTCACAATCGCCCTTCAGATCCTAGACGTAAACGATAACGCGCCTGTCTTTCTAAAAAAATCGTACGAAGGATACATCGTAGAAAACAACGTACAAGGTGTCTCTATATTCACACTGAACGCAAGAGACGCAGACTGGAACCAGAACGCTCGTGTCTCTTATATACTAGAGGACTCCTCTTTAAACGGCGTGCCCGTCTCCTCCTATGTGTCTGTTAGTGCTGACAGTGGAGTTATACATGCAGTTCGCTCTTTTGACTACGAGCAGATTAAAGATTTTCAGTTCCGTGTTAAAGCTCAAGATGGAGGCTCTCCTCCCCTCAGTAGTAACGTGAGTGTGAAAATACTGATCCAGGACCAGAACGACAACGCCCCTCAGGTTCTGTATCCAGTCCAGACTGGTGGTTCTCTGGTGGCTGAAATGGTGCCTCGTTCAGCAGATGTGGGCTATCTGGTCACTAAAGTGGTGGCTGTTGATGTGGACTCTGGACAGAATGCCTGGCTCTCCTATAAACTACAGAAAGCCACAGACAGGGCGCTGTTTGAAGTGGGCTTACAGAATGGAGAAATAAGAACTATCCGCCAAGTCACTGATAAAGATGCTGTGAAACAAAGACTGACTGTTATAGTGGAGGACAACGGACAGCCCTCTCGTTCAGCTACAGTCATTGTTAACGTGGCGGTGGCGGACAGCTTCCCTGAAGTGCTCTCCGAGTTCACTGACTTTACACACGACAAGGAATATAATGACAACCTGACTTTTTACTTGGTCTTGGCTTTGGCTGTAGTTTCCTTTCTCTTCATCACGTGTTTAGTGGTGATCATATCAGTGAAGATCTACAGATGGAGACAGTCTCGTATCCTGTATCATTCCAATCTCCCGGTGATTCCATATTATCCACCACGTTACTCTGACACTTTGGGGGGGACAGGGACTCTCCAGCACGTGTACAATTACGAGGTGTGCAGGACCACTGACTCCAGAAAGAGTGACTGTAAGTTTGGCAACGCTGGTAGTCAAAACGTTCTGATAATGGATCCCAGTTCTACAGGGACCATGCAGCGAATACAGAGTGAGAAGAGCATCCTGGATGAACCAGACTCGCCACTAGAGGTTAGAAATCAGTGACATAATGTTATTTTTGTATTAATCCATCTTTTCCCTTATGTCTAGCACCATGCACAGCTACTGTTTTGGCTTTATGAATCAATAGGCTATTTCTAACTTGCTAACGGTTTTCCTCATTCAGCTGTTGTACCTTTCAATTACTGAATTCATGCATCACATTATCCCAAGATATGTCTGAGGTATAAACATATTTTTAAGAATTCAAGTCTTTGGACCATGTGAATAGTGCAGTTCTCTCCAGAAGTGAGTCTACCAAAACAACGCTGTCTTTATTCATAACACATGAATTATAAGGCCAATAACCTGCGTTACTCCACTTTTTGTTTCATTTAAATGCATTGTAATTGTGCCTGTTGGACTCTGAGGGCCGCTATAGGCCAGAATGTCCCAGTTAAAGGACATCTTGTGCAGTACCTCCCACCATATCGGTTTTATTCCTTTCCCGTCTATTGACGAGAGCATTGCATTTTACAAGGACACGAAACACCGTGAAGCAGGATCGCTCTTTGTTTCTTTCGTTTAACATCTAAGCTGTTGTCGACGTGTTTGGCTTATCTTTTGTGGAATATCAAAGACGAAACGGGATCTTTACGTTTTAACTGAGAATACAACGACTCTGGGGAAAGAACAATGGGACGCTACGTCGGATGGCTTCTATTTATCTGGATCTTCTCTCTCAGCTCGGTGCTCGGGCAGGTCAGCTACACAATACCTGAAGAGATGGCGAAAGGCTCTGTAGTCGGTAATATAGCACAGGATTTAGGTTTGGATGTTAAGAGACTGAAGTCAGGTAAAGCCCGTATTTTTACCCGTGACAGCATCGAATATGTCGAGCTGAACAGGGAAAGAGGAGTCCTCGTTATCAAAGACAGAATAGACAGAGAGGCGATCTGCGGACAAACGACGCCTTGTGCGCTCCATTTTCAGATCATATTAGAAAACCCAATGGAATTTTACAGTATTAGTATTGAGATTACAGACGTGAATGACAACGCCCCGGTCTATCAAAAAAGAGACGTGAAATTTAAAATCAGCGAGTCTGCTGTAAGTGGAGCTAAATTCATATTAGACATGGCAAATGATCCTGACGTCGGGACAAATGGTTTACAAACATATATCCTGAAACCAACAGATAACTTCGCTCTAAAATTACACAGTCAAGCAGGGGACATTACTAATATCGAAATGGTTTTAGAGAAGCCTCTCGATAGAGAACAACATGAACACCTCTCTTTAGTGTTAACGGCAGTCGATGGCGGAGAGCCGCAGATGTCTGGAACAATGCAGATCCTGATCTCGGTTTTAGACGCCAATGATAACGCTCCCGTTTTCACCCAGTCTGTTTACAAAGGGTCTATTAAAGAAGGAGCTCCGTTAGGCACCATTGTTACTACGGTCACTGCGACTGATGCAGACGACGGAGATAATGGTAAAATAACGTACTCAGTTTCAAGTATGTTGGATCACACTCTTGAAATATTTGAAGTAAATGAAAACAATGGTGAGGTGAAGTTGATCAGAAATGTTGATTATGAAAAAGCTCGAACATTTCAGATAAATATACGCGCTAGTGATGAGGGAGGTCTGGTCGACTCTTGTAAATTAATTGTAGACGTCATTGATGTGAACGACAACACACCTGATATTCACATTATGTCAAAATCCAATGTGATATCAGAAGACGCTAAACCTAACACAGTCGTAACCATGATCAATATAGAAGATGCAGATTCCGGTGAAAATGGCAAAGTGAAATGCTCCATAAACGACGACATTCCTTTTGCCTTGAGGTCGGCATCTAACAACTTCTTCAGCTTAGTGACGGACAGTGATTTAGACAGAGAGAAAGAGTCCGGTTACAATATCAGTGTGACGTGTTCTGACGAGGGAGTGCCTTCGCTTTCCAGCAGCGTCACAATCGCCCTTCAGATCCTAGACGTAAATGATAACGCGCCTGTCTTTCTAAAAAAATCATACGAAGGATACATCGTAGAAAACAACGTACAAGGTGTCTCTATATTCACACTGAACGCAAGAGACGCAGACTGGAACCAGAACGCTCGTGTCTCTTATATACTAGAGGACTCCTCTTTAAACGGCGTGCCCGTCTCCTCTTATGTGTCTGTTAGTGCTGACAGCGGAGTTATACATGCAGTCCGCTCTTTTGACTACGAGCAGATTAAAGATTTTCAGTTCCTTGTTAAAGCGCAAGATGGAGGCTCTCCTCCCCTCAGTAGTAACGTGAGTGTGAAAATACTGATCCAGGACCAGAACGACAACGCCCCTCAGGTTCTGTATCCAGTCCAGACTGGTGGTTCTCTGGTGGCTGAAATGGTTCCTCGTTCAGCAGATGTGGGCTATCTGGTCACTAAAGTGGTGGCTGTTGATGTGGACTCTGGACAGAATGCCTGGCTCTCCTATAAACTACAGAAAGCCACAGACAGGGCACTGTTTGAAGTGGGCTTACAGAATGGAGAAATCAGAACTATCCGCCAAGTCACTGATAAAGATGCTGTGAAACAAAGACTGACTGTTATAGTGGAGGACAACGGACAGCCCTCTCGTTCAGCTACAGTCATTGTTAACGTGGCGGTGGCGGACAGCTTCCCTGAAGTGCTCTCGGAGTTCACTGACTTTACACACGACAAGGAGTACAATGACAACATGACTTTTTACTTAGTCTTGGCTTTGGCTGTAGTTTCCTTTCTCTTCATCACTTGTTTAGTGGTGATCATATCAGTGAAGATCTACAGATGGAGACAGTCTCGTATCCTGTATCATTCCAATCTCCCTGTGATTCCATATTATCCACCACGTTACTCAGACACTTTGGGGGGGACAGGGACTCTCCAGCACGTGTACAATTACGAGGTGTGCAGGACCACTGACTCCAGAAAGAGTGACTGTAAGTTTGGCAACGCTGGTAGTCAGAACGTTCTGATAATGGACCCCAGTTCTACAGGGACCATGCAGCGAATACAGAATGAAAAGAGCATCCTGGATGAACCAGACTCTCCACTAGAGGTTAGATACCACTGATAGAATGTTCTATTTTTTTTTAATGTCTTTTCCCTCATGTCTAGCACCATGGACAGCTACTGTGTTGATGTTATGAATTGATAGGCTATTTCAAACTTGCTAACTGGTTTCTTCATTCAGCTGCAATACTATTTAATTACTGAATTCATGCTTCACATCATCCCAACATATGTTTCAGTAAAAAACATTTTAAAGGGTTCAATAGTTTGGACCATGTGATAAGTGCTCCTGAAATGATTTCGGCAAAAACAACGTCGTCTTAATTTGTAACACATTAATTATTTGGCCTATATCCTGCGTCTCTCAACTTTTTATTTGATTTAAATGCATTGTAATTGTGCCTTTTGGACTCTGAGGGCCGCTATAGGCCAGAATGTCCCAGTTAAAGGACATCTTGTGCAGTACCTCCCACCATATCGGTTTTATTCTTATGGACGAGCGCATTGCATTTTACAAGGACAGGAAACACCATGAAGCAGGATCGCTCTTTGTCTCTTTCGTCCAACGTGTGAGCTGTTGTCGAAGTGTATTGGCTGATCTTTTGTGGAATATCAAAGACTAAAAGGGATCTTTACGTTTTCATTGAGAATACAACGCGACGGGGGAAAGAACAATGGGACGCTACGTTGGATGGCTTCTATTTATCTGGATCTTCTCTCTCAGCTCGGTGCTCGGGCAGGTCAGCTACACCATACCTGAAGAGATGGCGAAAGGTTCTGTAGTCGGTAATATAGCACAGGATTTAGGTTTGGATGTGAAGAGATTGAAGTCAGGTAAAGCCCGTATTTTTACCCGTGACAGCATCGAATATGTCGAACTGAACAGGGAAAGAGGAGTCCTCGTTATCAAAGACAGAATAGACAGAGAGGCCATCTGCGGACAAACGACGCCTTGTGCGCTCCATTTTCAGATCATATTAGAAAACCCGATGGAATTCTACAGTATAAATATCGAGATCACAGACGTGAATGATAACGCCCCAGTGTTTGAAAAAAGCGATGTTAAATTTAAAATCAGCGAGTCTGCTGTAAGTGGAGCTAAATTCATATTAGACAGAGCCATTGATCCTGACGTCGGGACGAATGGCTTAAGAACATATATCTTGAAACCAACAGATAACTTCGCCCTTAAATTACACGATCAAGCAGGAGATATAACTAACATCGAAATGGTTCTAGAAAAACCTCTCGATAGAGAACAACATGAACACCTATCTTTAGTGTTAACGGCAGTCGATGGCGGAGAGCCGCAGATGTCTGGAACAATGCAGATCTTGATCTCGGTTTTAGACGTCAATGATAACGCTCCCGTTTTCACCCAGTCTGTTTACAAAGCGTCTATTAAAGAAGGCGCTCCGTTAGGCTCCATTGTTACTACGGTTACTGCGACTGATGCAGACGACGGAGAAAATGGTAAAATATCGTACTCAATCTCTAGTATGTTAGATCACACTCGAGGAATATTTAAAGTGAATGAAGCAAATGGTGATGTGACATTGAGCGGAAATATTGACTACGAAAAATCTCGAACATTTCAGATTAATATCCGCGCCAGTGATGAGGGAGGGCTGGTCGACTCATGTAAATTAATCGTAGATGTGATTGATGTGAATGACAACACACCTGATATTCACATTATGTCTAAATCCAATGTAATATCAGAAGACGCTAAACCTAACACAGTCGTAACCATGATCAATATAGAAGATGCAGATTCAGGGGAAAATGGCAAAGTGAAATGCTCCATAAACGATGACATCCCTTTTGCCTTGAAGTCGACATCTAACAACTTCTTCAGCTTAGTGACGGACAGTGATTTAGACAGAGAGAAAGAGTCCGGTTATAATATCAGTGTGACGTGTTCTGATGAGGGAGTGCCTTCGCTTTCCAGCAGCGTCACAATCGCCCTTCAGATCCTAGACGTCAATGATAACGCGCCTGTTTTTAAAAAAAAATCATACGAAGGATACATCGTAGAAAACAACGTACAAGGTGTCTCTATATTCACACTGAACGCAAGAGACGCAGACTGGAACCAGAACGCTCGTGTCTCTTATATACTAGAGGACTCCTCTTTAAACGGCGTGCCCGTCTCCTCCTATGTGTCTGTTAGTGCTGACAGTGGAGTTATACATGCAGTCCGCTCTTTTGACTACGAGCAGATTAAAGATTTTCAGTTCCGTGTTAAAGCTCAAGATGGAGGCTCTCCTCCCCTCAGTAGTAATGTGAGTGTGAAAATACTGATCCAGGACCAGAACGACAACGCCCCTCAGGTTCTGTATCCAGTCCAGACTGGTGGTTCTCTGGTGGCTGAAATGGTGCCTCGTTCAGCAGATGTGGGCTATCTGGTCACTAAAGTGGTGGCTGTTGATGTGGACTCTGGACAGAATGCCTGGCTCTCCTATAAACTACAGAAAGCCACAGACAGGGCGCTGTTTGAAGTGGGCTTACAGAATGGAGAAATAAGAACTATCCGCCAAGTCACTGATAAAGATGCAGTGAAACAAAGACTGACTGTTATAGTGGAGGACAACGGACAGCCCTCTCGTTCAGCTACAGTCATTGTTAACGTGGCGGTGGCGGACAGCTTCCCTGAAGTGCTCTCGGAGTACACTGACTTTACACACGACAAGGAGTACAATGACAACCTGACTTTTTACTTAGTCCTGGCTTTGGCTGTAGTTTCCTTTCTCTTCATCACGTGTTTAGTGGTGATCATATCAGTGAAAATCTACAGATGGAGACAGTCTCGTATCCTGTATCATTCCAATCTCCCGGTGATTCCATATTATCCACCACGTTACTCTGACACTTTGGGGGGGACAGGGACTCTCCAGCATGTGTACAATTACGAGGTGTGCAGGACCACTGACTCCAGAAAGAGTGACTGTAAGTTTGGCAACGCTGGTAGTCAGAACGTTCTGATAATGGACCCCAGTTCTACAGGGACCATGCAACGATTACATAATGAGAAGAGCATCCTGGATGAACCAGACTCCCCACTTGAGGTTAGAAATCACAGATAAAATGTTGTATTTTCTATTAATCCGTCTTTTCCCTCATGTCTAGCACCATGGACAGCTACTCTTCTGACTTTATGAATCAAAAGGCATTTTCTAACTTGCTAACTGTTTCCTTCATTCAGCTGTAGTACTTTTCAATTACTGAATTCATGCTTCATATCATCCCAAAATATATTCAGGTACAAACATATTTGTAAAAATTCAAGTCTTTAGAACATGTGATTAGTGCAGGTCGTTCCAGAATTTATTCTACCAAAACAACGTTGTCCTTATTTGTAACACATTAGTTATGGCCTATAACTTGCGTTACTCCACTTTATCTTTGATTTAAATGCATTGTAATTTTGCCTTTTGGACTCTGAGGGCCGCTATAGGCCAGAATGTCCCAGTCAAAGGCCGTCTTGTGCAGTACCTCCCACCATATCGGGTTTATTCTTTTCACGTCTATGGACGAGCGCATTGCATTTTTATAGGACACGAAACAGCGTGAAGCAGGATCGCTCTTTGTTTCTTTCGTTCAACATGTAAGCTGTTGTGGACGCGTATTGGCTGATCTTTTGTGGAATATCAAAGACGAAACGGGATCTTTACGTTTTCATTGTGAATACAACGACAGAACAATGGGACGCCTCGTCGGATGGCTTCTATTTATCTGGATCTTCTGTATCAGCTCGGTGCTCGGGCAGGTCAGCTACACCATACCTGAAGAGATGGCGAAAGGCTCTGTAGTCGGTAATATAGCACAGGATTTAGGTTTGGATGTGAAGAGACTGAAGTCAGGTAAAGCCCGTATTTTTACACGTGACAGCATCGAATATGTCGAGCTGAACAGAGAAAGAGGAGTCCTCGTTATCAAAGACAGAATAGACAGAGAGGCCATCTGCGGACAAACGACGCCGTGTGCGCTCCATTTTCAGATCATATTAGAAAACCCGATGGAATTCTACAGTATAAATATCGAGGTCACAGACGTTAACGATAACTCCCCAGTATTTGAAAAAAGCGATGTGAAATTTAAAATCAGCGAGTCTGCTGTAAGTGGAGCTAAATTCATATTAGACAGAGCCATTGATCCTGACGTCGGGACAAATGGCTTAAAAACATACATCCTGAAACCAACAGATAACTTCGCTCTAAAGTTAAACAGCAAAGGAGGTAATATCAAATTAATCGAAATGGTTTTAGAGAAACCTCTCGATAGAGAACAACATGAACACCTCTCTTTAGTGTTAACGGCAGTCGATGGCGGAGAGCCGCAGATGTCTGGAACAATGCAGATCCTGATCTCGGTTTTAGACGCCAATGATAACGCTCCCGTTTTCACCCAGTCTGTTTACAAAGCGTCTATTAAAGAAGGCGCTCCGTTAGGCTCCATTGTTACAACGGTTACTGCGACTGATGCAGACGACGGAGAAAATGGTAAAATAACATACTCAGTTTCAAGTATGTTAGATCATACTCGGGGGGTATTTGAAGTAAATGAAGAAAATGGTGATGTGACATTGAGCGGCAATATAGACTACGAAAAAGCTCGAACATTTGAGATGAATATACGCGCAAGTGATGAAGGAGGTCTGGTCGACTCCTGTACATTAATTGTAGACGTCATAGATGTGAATGACAACACACCTGATATTCACATTATGTCTAAATCCAATGTGATATCAGAAGATGCTAAACCTAACACAGTCGTAACCATGATCAATATAGAAGATGCAGATTCAGGTGAAAATGGCAAAGTGAAATGCTCCATAAACGATGACATTCCTTTTGCCTTGAAGTCGACATCTAACAACTTCTTCAGTTTAGTGACGGACAGTGATTTAGACAGAGAGAAAGAGTCCGGTTACAATATCAGTGTGACGTGTTCTGACGAGGGAGTGCCTTCGCTTTCCAGCAGCGTCACAATCGCCCTTCAGATCCTAGACGTCAATGATAACGCGCCTGTTTTTAAACAAAAATCATACGAAGGATACATCGTAGAAAACAACGTACAAGGTGTCTCTATATTCACACTGAACGCAAGAGACGCAGACTGGAACCAGAACGCTCGTGTCTCTTACATACTAGAGGACTCCTCTTTAAACGGCGTGCCCGTCACCTCTTATGTGTCTGTCAGTGCTGACAGTGGAGTCATACATGCAGTCCGCTCTTTTGACTACGAGCAGATTAAAGATTTTCAGTTCCGTGTTAAAGCTCAAGATGGAGGCTCTCCTCCCCTCAGTAGTAACGTGAGTGTGAAAATACTGATCCAGGACCAGAACGACAACGCCCCTCAGGTTCTGTATCCAGTCCAGACTGGTGGTTCTCTGGTGGCTGAAATGGTTCCTCGTTCAGCAGACGTGGGCTATCTGGTCACTAAAGTGGTGGCTGTTGATGTGGACTCTGGACAGAATGCCTGGCTCTCCTATAAACTACAGAAAGCCACAGACAGGGCACTGTTTGAAGTGGGCTTACAGAATGGAGAAATCAGAACTATCCGCCAAGTCACTGATAAAGATGCTGTGAAACAAAGACTGACTGTTATAGTGGAGGACAACGGACAGCCCTCTCGTTCAGCTACAGTCATTGTGAACGTGGCGGTGGCGGACAGCTTCCCTGAAGTGCTCTCGGAGTTCACTGACTTTACACACGACAAGGAGTACAATGACAACCTGACTTTTTACTTAGTCTTGGCTTTGGCTGTAGTTTCTTTTCTCTTCATCACGTGTTTAGTGGTGATCATATCAGTGAAAATCTACAGATGGAGACAGTCTCGTATCCTGTATCATTCTAATCTCCCGGTGATTCCATATTATCCACCACGTTACTCGGACACTTTGGGGGGGACAGGGACTCTCCAGCACGTGTACAATTATGAGGTGTGCAGGACCACTGACTCCAGAAAGAGTGACTGTAAGTTCGGCAACGCTGGTAGTCAGAACGTTCTGATAATGGACCCCAGTTCTACAGGGACCATGCAGCGAATACAGAGTGAAAAGAGCATCCTGGATGAACCAGACTCTCCATGTGAGGTTAGAAATTAACCATTTATCTTATTTTTCCCCTGATAATGTTGTGTACAAATAATTGTCTTGATGTTTACTGAAAAATGGCTACAACTAACCAGATGTTCCGACAGTACATTGGACACATATCACTTGTCATTTGAAGATACATGTTTTAATCGGTTTGGTTGACAAAGAAAAAATTCAGCTTTCCACTCAAATATGGTATACTATTTAGGTGTGTTTAACATGTGCGTAAGTGAGTGAGTGAGTGAGTGAGTGAGAGACGTGTGTGTCGCTTGTATACGCAATTGCTCATTGGCTCTCCTCTTACTTTATATATTCTGGTTTAAAAAATAAATGAAATTATTTGAATCCAGTGTTAAAAGTTGTCGTATAGGTATAATATTTTTCAAAAGCTGTATTTTTTATTGCTTGGATTTTGTAGTTCTACGTATTGAACAGACAGGGCCGCTATTGGCCAGTGTAAGGCAGGTTATATGAAGACCAGCTATGGTAACTCCCCTCCTATATGATATTATAAAATACGAAGCCTCGCGTTGAGATCTGCGGACAACACTTGGACGGATGTACCAAGCTCATGTTTTATACCACAAGGATTGCGGAATGTATTTTTGTTTTTTCTTGAAGTCGCTCTTCTGACCTCCACTTTGGGACCTTTACCATTTGGAGTACATTTTTGTTCAAATGGATCTGAAAGAGCAGCCAGACAAAACAATGAAGGGGCAAGTGGGCCTACTGTTCTTCATCGCGGTGCTTTCATTCGGTACTACGTCCGGGCAAGTCAGCTACGCTATTCCTGAGGAAATGAAAGTAGGCTCTCTGGTTGGAAATGTAGCTCAAGATATAGGGCTGGAATTAAAAAGGCTGGTATCTGGGAAAGCACGCATTCATTCGGCGGACGGCGTAGCGTACATTGAGCTGAATAAAGACAGAGGAGCGCTCGTCATCAGAGACAGAATAGACCGAGAGGCGCTCTGTGGCGAAACGACGGCGTGCGCATTACATTTTCAACTGATATTAGAAAATCCGATGGAATTGTTTCGTATCGCTGTGGAAATCGTAGACATAAACGACAACGCTCCCAGCTTTGCATCAAATGAGAAACATTTTGAAATCAGCGAGTCTGCAGTCGTTGGATCAAAATTTGTTTTAGTAGAAGCAATTGATTCGGATATTGGTTTGAATGGCCTTCAAAGTTACTCTATTACACCGACAGATCATTTCGTATTAAAATTAGAAAAACAAATCGATGGAAGTAAAAAGGTAGAAATGATTTTACAGAAGCCTCTAGATCGGGAGAATAGCGAACAGATATCACTGCTGTTGTCTGCCTTCGACGGGGGAGAGCCACAAATGTCAGGGACAATGCAGATACACGTCACTGTGTTGGACGCAAATGATAATTCTCCACATTTCACAAAGCCGGTGTACAAGGCGACCTTGACGGAGAATTCACCGAAAGGAACAAGTGTAATGACAGTTAGCGCATCTGACAAAGACAAAGGCTCTAACGGAGAAATATCATTTGTAATAACCAATAGCAAGCGTCGCTTTTCTGAATTATTCAAGATTGATCAAACAAGCGGGGAGGTTACCCTAGTCGGTAACATAGACTACGAAAAGAATAAACACTATCAGGTAGATATAGAAGCGATAGACAAAGGCGGTCTGTCTGATTCCAGCAAGATCATAGTTGACGTCATAGACGTGAACGACAACAGACCTCTGATAAACGTTCTCTCTAAATCAGACAATATAATAGAGGACTCTCCTCCAGACACGGTGATAGCCATGCTGAGTGTCAGTGATCCGGATTCTGCAGAGAATGGTGAGGTCGAGTGCAGTATGATCGGTAACATCCCGTTTAAAATACAATCTACATTAAATGGGTTTTATAGTCTAGTTACAGACGTGGCGTTGGACCGGGAGGTCGCTTCTCATTATAACGTGAGTGTCACGTGTTCGGATAAGGGCGTGCCCTCGCTCTCCAGCAGTATCACTCTCGCACTTCAGATTACGGACGTGAATGATAACCAGCCCCTGTTTCAGAAGTCCTCATATGAGGCAAATGTTGTAGAAAACAACCCGACGGGTATTTCAGTATTGACGATTAAAGCCATTGATGCGGACTGGAACCAAAATGCTCGCGTGTCTTACATACTGGAAGACTCCTCTATTAACGGCGTGCCCGTTTCCTCCTACGTGTCTGTTAGTGCTGACAGCGGAGTTATACATGCAGTCCGCTCTTTTGACTACGAGCAGATTAAAGATTTTCAGTTTCGTGTTAAAGCTCAGGATGGAGGCTCTCCTCCCCTCAGTAGTAACGTGAGTGTGAAAATACTGATCCAGGACCAGAACGACAACGCCCCTCAGGTTCTGTATCCAGTCCAGACTGGTGGTTCTCTGGTGGCTGAAATGGTGCCTCGTTCAGCAGATGTGGGCTATCTGGTCACTAAAGTGGTGGCTGTTGATGTGGACTCTGGACAGAATGCCTGGCTCTCCTATAAACTACAGAAGGCCACAGACAGGGCACTGTTTGAAGTGGGCTTACAGAATGGAGAAATCAGAACTATCCGCCAAGTCACTGATAAAGATGCTGTGAAACAAAGACTGACTGTTATAGTGGAGGACAACGGACAGCCCTCTCGTTCAGCTACAGTCATTGTTAACGTGGCGGTGGCGGACAGCTTCCCTGAAGTGCTCTCGGAGTTCACTGACTTTACACACGACAAGGAGTACAATGACAACCTGACTTTTTACTTAGTCTTGGCTCTGGCTGTAGTTTCCTTTCTCTTCATCACGTGTTTAGTGGTGATCATATCAGTGAAAATCTACAGATGGAGACAGTCTCGTATCCTGTATCATTCCAATCTCCCGGTGATTCCATATTATCCACCACGTTACTCTGACACTTTGGGGGGGACAGGGACTCTCCAGCACGTGTACAATTACGAGGTGTGCAGGACCACTGACTCCAGAAAGAGTGACTGTAAGTTTGGCAACGCTGGTAGTCAGAACGTTCTGATAATGGACCCCAGTTCTACAGGGACCATGCAGCGAATACAGAGTGAAAAGAGCATCCTGGATGAACCAGACTCACCACTAGAGGTTAGAAGTGATACTTTATTCATGATTTGTTGATTGCCAGATGTACATTATGTTGACACGTTAACTAATCGATCAGTAGTATTTTCAGGGCCTTGGATAGCAGCAGTGTTGCATTGAGTTATCTTTTGGTCAACACACAAATTACGTAAACGCATCATTGGTGGCTTTGTACATTTGTTATTATTAATTTATTTTAATATTAAAGTGTATTTTTTCATTCATTGACGATTATTGACGCTATTTTATTTTCCATCATATGCAATGAGAGTGTATGAATAGATGTCCATCGTGAAATAAATAGGTAGGCTTAATGCAGTAGTTCAGAAGTTCGCTTGATTTCAGTTTTCTGTAGTTTTGTGCTCTGGGCTCTTAGGGCCGCTGTTGGCCAACATGTTTCGTTATAGTTCAGATGTGAAGCATTTTCTCCGTTGCACAGACGCACAAAGCACAGCACAGCAGCACAGATAGGGAAGGGCGACGGACACGGGAACAACGTCTAACGGATATTCTTGTGGACGTTTGGAATATTGCCTTTTATTTTGTGACAGCATGAACCTTTTTTAAATGAGCTGTGGGATAGCGGATGGACGTTTTCTTTCACCTTATTTTGGATATATCCAGGAAAACAATGGCGCAGCAAGTACTGTTCCTCGTCTCTGTCGTCTCCGTTTGTTCGGTGCTCGGGCAGATCAGCTACACCATTCCTGAGGAAATGGCGAAAGGATCTTTAGTGGGAAATATAGCACGGGATCTAGGTTTAGATGTCAAAAGACTAGTGTCAGGTAAAGCTCGTGTTTATTCCGGTGATAGCACAGTTTACATTGAACTAAATAAAGAACGGGGAGTCCTCCTTATCAAAGACAGGATAGACAGAGAGGCGCTCTGCAAACAGACGACGCCTTGTTCGTTACATTTCCAAATAATATTAGAAGACCCGATGGAATTTTACAGCGTATCTATCGAGATCACAGACATTAACGATAATGCCCCAACCTTTGAGAAAGCCGAAATGAAATTCAAAATTAGTGAATCTGCAGGCGTGGGATCGAAATTCTTTTTGGAAAGAGCTATGGATTCAGACGTTGGCAACAACGATCTGCAGAATTACGTTCTAAAGCCTTCCGATAACTTTGCTCTTAAAATGCATAACCAAGCAGATGGATCAAAAAATGTCGAGATGGTTTTGCAGAAAGCTCTCGATAGGGAAACACATGAGCATATGTCTCTCGTTTTGACGGCTGTGGACGGTGGACAGCCACAAATGTCCGGAACAATGCAGATTCTCATCACTGTGCTAGATGCTAATGACAATGCTCCTGTCTTTACGCAGTCGATATATAAAGCTACTGTCATGGAGAATTCTCCAAAAGGCACCGTAGTGACCACGGTCAGTGCTTCTGATGCAGATCATGGTTTGAATGGAAAGGTCATATATTCAATCACAAACACAATGGATGATGTAAGGCGTGTGTTTGAAGTGAATGAAGACAGCGGCGAGGTTAGTTTAGTGGGAAATATTGACTTTGAGATTGCGCAAACCTTTCAAGTTAATTTACTTGCAAGTGATGAGGGGGGACTAACTGATACTTGTAAATTAATAGTTGATTTAACTGATATGAATGACAATACGCCTGTTATTAATATAATGTCGAAATCAAACATTATATCAGAAAATGCCAAATCCAACACTGTTGTAACAATGATTAACATTCAGGATCAAGATTCGGGTGACAATGGAAAAGTTAACTGTGCCATCAATGACAACATGCCATTCATTTTGAAGGCGACATCCAATAATTTCTTCAGTTTAGTGACGGACAATGATTTAGACCGGGAGAGAGAATCTGCGTATAATATCAGTGTGACGTGTTCTGATCAGGGAGTACCTTCCCTTACCAGCAGCGTTACTCTCAATCTACAGATCTCAGATGTAAACGATAACGTCCCAGCATTTGAAAAACCTTCTTATGAGGCATATCTTACAGAGAACAATGCACCAGGTCTCTCTATATTCACGGTAAAAGCTAAAGACGTTGACTGGAACCAGAATGCCCGTGTCTCTTACATACTAGAGGACTCCTCTTTAAACGGCGTGCCCGTCTCCTCCTATGTGTCCGTTAGTGCTGACAGTGGAGTTATACATGCAGTCCGCTCTTTTGACTACGAGCACATTAAAGATTTTCAGTTCCGTGTTAAAGCTCAAGATGGAGGCTCTCCTCCCCTCAGTAGTAATGTGAGTGTGAAAATACTGATCCAGGACCAGAACGACAACGCCCCTCAGGTTCTGTATCCAGTCCAGACTGGTGGTTCTCTGGTGGCTGAAATGGTGCCTCGTTCAGCAGATGTGGGCTATCTGGTCACTAAAGTGGTGGCTGTTGATGTGGACTCTGGACAGAATGCCTGGCTCTCCTATAAACTACAGAAAGCCACAGACAGGGCGCTGTTTGAAGTGGGCTTACAGAATGGAGAAATAAGAACTATCCGCCAAGTCACTGATAAAGATGCTGTGAAACAAAGACTGACTGTTATAGTGGAGGACAACGGACAGCCCTCTCGTTCAGCTACAGTCATTGTTAACGTGGCGGTGGCGGACAGCTTCCCAGAAGTGCTGTCGGAGTTCACTGACTTTACAAACGAAAAGGAGTACAATGACAACCTGACTTTTTACTTAGTCCTGGCTTTGGCTGTAGTTTCCTTTCTCTTTATCACGTGTTTAGTGGTGATCATATCAGTGAAAATCTACAGATGGAGACAGTCTCGTATCCTGTATCATTCCAATCTCCCGGTGATTCCATATTATCCACCACGTTACTCTGACACTTTGGGGACAGGGACTCTCCAGCACGTGTACAATTACGAGGTGTGCAGGACCACTGACTCCAGAAAGAGTGACTGTAAGTTCGGCAACGCTGGTAGTCAGAACGTTCTGATAATGGACCCCAGTTCTACAGGGACCATGCAGCGAATACAGAGCGAAAAAAGCATCCTGGATGAACCAGACTCTCCACTAGAGGTTAGAAGCCACTGTCTTTTCCCTCATGTCTAGCACCATGGACAGCTACTGTGTTGACGTTATGAATTGATAGGCTATTTCTAACTTGCTAACTGGTTTCTTCATTCAGCTGCAATACTATTTAATTACTGAATTCATGCTTCACATCATCCACATATGTTTCAGTGAAAAACATATTTTTAAGAGTTCAATTGTTTGGACCATGTGCAGTTTGCCCCTGAAATGTTTTCGGAAAAAACAACGTCGTCTTAATTTGTAACGCATTAATTATTTGGCCTATACCCTGCGTCACTCAACTTTTTGTTTGATTTAAATGCATTGTAATTGTGCCTTTTGGACTCTAAGGGCCGCTATAGGCCAGAATGTCCCAGTTAAAGGCCATATTGTGCAGTACCTCCCACCATTTCTGTTTTATTCTGTTCCTGTCTATGGACGAGTGCATTGCATTTTACAAGGACACGAAACAGCGTGAAGAAGGATCGCTCTTTGTTTCTTTCGTCCAACATGTGAGCTGTTGTCTGTGTATTGGGTGTGTATCGGGTGATCTTTTGTGGAATATCAAAGACTAACGGGATCTTTACGTTTTCATTGAGAATACGACGACTCTGGGGAAAGAACAATGGGACGCTACGTCGGATGGCTTCTATTTATCTGGATCTTCTCTCTCAGCTCGGTGCTCGGGCAGGTCAGCTACACCATACCTGAAGAGATGGCGAAAGGCTCTGTAGTCGGTAATATAGCACAGGATTTGGGTTTGGATGTAAAGAGACTGAAGTCAGGTAAAGCCCGTATTTTTACCCGTGACAGCATCGAATATGTCGAGCTGAACAGGGAAAGAGGAGTCCTCGTTATCAAAGACAGAATAGACAGAGAGGCCATCTGCGGACAAACGACGCCTTGTGCGCTCCATTTTCAGATTATATTAGAAAACCCCATGGAATTCTACAGTATAAATATCGATATCAAAGACGTTAATGACAACGCCCCATTATTTGAAAAAAGTGACGTGAAATTTAAAATCAGTGAGTCTGCTGTAAGTGGAGCTAAATTCATATTAGACATGGCAAATGATCCTGACGTCGAGACAAATGGCTTAAGAACATATATCCTAAAACCAACAGATAATTTCGCCCTTAAATTACACGGTCAAGCAGGAGACATCAAAAACATCGAAATGGTTTTAGAGAGACCTCTCGATAGAGAAAAACACGAACACCTCTCTTTAGTGTTAACGGCAGTCGATGGCGGAGAGCCGCAGATGTCTGGAACAATGCAGATCCTGATCTCGGTTTTAGACGCCAATGATAACGCTCCCGTTTTCACCCAGTCTGTTTACAAAGCGGCTATCAAAGAAGGCGCCCCGTTAGGCACCATTGTTACTACGGTTACTGCGACTGATGCAGACGACGGAGATAATGGTAAAATAACGTACTCAATTTCAAGGATTTTAGGTAATACTCAAGGAATATTTAATGTAAATGAAGAAAATGGGGATTTGACATTGAGCGGAAATATAGACTACGAAAAAGCTCGAACATTTGAGATAAATATACGCGCTAGTGACGAGGGGGGTCTGGTTGACTCCTGTAAATTAATCGTAGATGTCATCGATGTGAATGACAACACACCTGATATTCACATTATGTCTAAGTCCAATGTAATATCAGAAGACGCTAAACCAAACACCGTCGTAACCATGATCAATATAGAAGATGCAGATTCAGGGGAAAATGGCAAAGTGAAGTGCTCCATAAACGATGACATTCCTTTTGCCTTGAAGTCGACATCTAACAACTTCTTCAGCTTAGTGACGGACAGTGATTTAGACAGAGAGAAAGAGTCCGGTTATAATATCAGTGTGACGTGTTCTGATGAGGGAGTGCCTTCGCTTTCCAGCAGCGTCACAATCGCCCTTCAGATCCTAGACGTCAATGATAACGCGCCTGTCTTTTTAAAAAAATCATATGAAGGACACATCGTAGAAAACAACGTACAAGGTGTCTCTATATTCACACTGAACGCAAGAGACGTAGACTGGAACCAGAACGCTCGTGTCTCTTATATACTAGAGGACTCCTCTTTAAACGGCGTGCCCGTCTCCTCCTATGTGTCTGTTAGTGCTGACAGTGGAGTTATACATGCAGTCCGCTCTTTTGACTACGAGCAGATTAAAGATTTCCAGTTCCGTGTTAAAGCTCAAGATGGAGGCTCTCCTCCCCTCAGTAGTAACGTGAGTGTGAAAATACTGATCCAGGACCAGAACGACAATGCCCCTCAGGTTCTGTATCCAGTCCAGACTGGTGGTTCTCTGGTGGCTGAAATGGTGCCTCGTTCAGCAGATGTGGGCTATCTGGTCACTAAAGTGGTGGCTGTTGATGTGGACTCTGGACAGAATGCCTGGCTCTCCTATAAACTACAGAAAGCCACAGACAGGGCGCTGTTTGAAGTGGGCTTACAGAATGGAGAAATAAGAACTATCCGCCAAGTCACTGATAAAGATGCAGTGAAACAAAGACTGACTGTTATAGTGGAGGACAACGGACAGCCCTCTCGTTCAGCTACAGTCATTGTTAACGTGGCGGTGGCGGACAGCTTCCCTGAAGTGCTCTCGGAGTTCACTGACTTTACACACGACAAGGAGTACAATGACAACCTGACTTTTTACTTGGTCTTGGCTTTGGCTGTAGTTTCCTTTCTCTTCATCACGTGTTTAGTGGTGATCATATCAGTGAAAATCTACAGATGGAGACAGTCTCGTATCCTGTATCATTCCAATCTCCCGGTGATTCCATATTATCCACCACGTTACTCTGACACTCTGGGGGGGACAGGGACTCTCCAGCATGTGTACAATTACGAGGTGTGCAGGACCACTGACTCCAGAAAGAGTGACTGTAAGTTTGGCAACGCTGGTAGTCAGAACGTTCTGATAATGGACCCCAGTTCTACAGGGACCATGCAGCGAATACAGAGTGGAAAGAGCATCCTGGATGAACCAGATTCTCCACTAGAGGTTAGAAATCACTGACAGAATGTTATTTTTGCATTAATCCATCTTTCCCTCATGTTTAGCACCATGGACAGCTACTGTTTTGACTATGAATCAATAGCCTATTTCTAACTTGCTCCCCGTTTTCTTGCTTCAGTTGAAGGCCTTTCAAATCCTGATTCCATGATTCATTTCATCCCAACATATGTTCCTGGTTAAATATTTTTGTAAAGAAAGTTCGTTTCTGTAACATGTGATAAGTGCAGTTTGCTCCAGAAATGTTGCCGGCCGGAGCAACGTTTTGTTAAATCATATTCCATTGATTATTATTACCAGTCCGATCTACTTATTGGATGATTTTAACGAGTTGCAATTTTGCCTTTTGGACTCTGAGGGCCGCTATAGGCCAGACAGTCCCAGTTAAAGACCTTCTTGTGCAGTACCTCCCACCATATCGGTTTTATTATTTTCCCGTCCATGGAGAAGCGCATTGCATTTTACAAGGACACGAAACAGCGTGAAGCAGGATCGCTCTTTGTTTCTTTCGTTCAACATGTAAGCTGTTGTCGACGTGTATTGGCTGATCTTTTTTGGAATATAAATTACGAAAAGGGATCTTTACGTTTTCATTGAGAATACAACGACACTGGGGAAAGAACAATGGGACGCTACGTCGGATGGCTTCTATTTATCTGGATCTTCTGTTTCAGCTCGGTGCTCGGGCAGGTCAGCTACACCGTACCTGAAGAGATGGCGAAAGGCTCTGTAGTCGGTAATATAGCACAGGATTTAGGTTTGGATGTGAAGAGACTGAAGTCAGGTAAAGCCCGTATTTTTACCCGTGACAGCATCGAATATGTCGAGCTGAACAGGGAAAGAGGAGTCCTCGTTATCAAAGACAGAATAGACAGAGAGGCCATCTGCGGACAAACGACGCCTTGTGCGCTCCATTTTCAGATCATATTAGAAAACCCGATGGAATTCTACAGTATAAATATCGAGATCACAGACGTGAATGACAACCCTCCGGTCTTTGATAAAAGTGATGTTAAATTTAAAATCAGCGAGTCTGCTGTAAGCGGAGCAAAATTCATATTAGACAGAGCCATTGATCCTGACGTCGGGACAAATGGCTTAAGAACATATATCCTAAAACCAACAGATAACTTCGCTCTTAAATTACACGATCAAGCGGGAGACATCAAAAACATCGAAATGGTTTTAGAGAAACCTCTCGATAGAGAACAACATGAACACCTTTCTTTAGTGTTAACGGCAGTCGATGGCGGAGAGCCGCAGATGTCTGGAACAATGCAGATCCTGATCTCGGTTTTAGACGTCAATGATAACGCTCCCGTTTTCACCCAGTCTGTTTACAAAGCGTCTATTAAAGAAGGCGCTCCGTTAGGCTCCATTGTTACTACGGTCACTGCGACTGATGCAGACGACGGAGAAAATGGTAAAATAACGTACTCGGTTTCAAGAATGTTAGATCATACTCGAGGAGTATTTGAAATAAATGAGGAAAATGGCGAAGTGAAGTTAAGCAGAAATATTGACTACGAAAAAGCTCGAACATTTGAGATAAATATACGCGCTAGTGACGAGGGGGGTCTGGTTGACTCCTGTAAATTAATTGTAGATGTCATTGATGTGAACGACAACACACCTGATATTCACATTATGTCTAAATCCAATGTAATATCAGAAGACGCTAAACCTAACACAGTCGTGACTATGATCAATATAGAAGATGCAGATTCCGGTGAAAATGGCAAAGTGAAGTGCTCCATAAACGACGACATTCCTTTTGCCTTGAGGTCGACATCTATCAACTTCTTCAGCTTAGTGACGGACAGTGATTTAGACAGAGAGAAAGAGTCCGGTTACAATATCAGTGTGACGTGTTCTGACGAGGGAGTGCCTTCGCTTTCCAGCAGTGTCACAATCGCCCTTCAGATCCTAGACGTCAATGATAACGCGCCTGTCTTTTCAAAAAAATCATACGAAGGATACATCGTAGAAAACAACGTACAAGGTGTCTCTATATTCACATTGAACGCAAGAGACGCAGACTGGAACCAGAACGCTCGTGTCTCATATATACTAGAGGACTCCTCTTTAAACGGTGTGCCCGTCTCCTCCTATGTGTCTGTTAGTGCTGACAGTGGAGTTATACATGCAGTCCGCTCTTTTGACTACGAGCAGATTAAAGATTTTCAGTTCCGTGTTAAAGCGCAAGATGGAGGCTCTCCTCCCCTCAGTAGTAACGTGAGTGTGAAAATACTGATCCAGGACCAGAACGACAACGCCCCTCAGGTTCTGTATCCAGTCCAGACTGGTGGTTCTCTGGTGGCTGAAATGGTTCCTCGTTCAGCAGATGTGGGTTATCTGGTCACTAAAGTGGTGGCTGTTGATGTGGACTCTGGACAGAATGCCTGGCTCTCCTATAAACTACAGAAAGCCACAGACAGGGCACTGTTTGAAGTGGGCTTACAGAATGGAGAAATCAGAACTATCCGCCAAGTCACTGATAAAGATGCAGTGAAACAAAGACTGACTGTTATAGTGGAGGACAACGGACAGCCCTCTCGTTCAGCTACAGTCATTGTTAACGTGGCGGTGGCGGACAGCTTCCCTGAAGTACTCTCGGAGTTCACTGATTTTACAAACGACAAGGAGTACAATGACAACCTGACTTTTTACTTAGTCCTGGCTTTGGCTGTAGTTTCTTTTCTCTTTATCACGTGTTTAGTGGTGATCATATCAGTGAAAATCTACAGATGGAGACAGTCTCGTGTCCTGTATCATTCCAATCTCCCGGTGATTCCATATTATCCACCACGTTACTCAGACACTTTGGGGGGGACAGGGACTCTCCAGCATGTGTACAATTACGAGGTGTGCAGGACCACTGACTCCAGAAAGAGTGACTGTAAGTTTGGCAACGCTGGTAGTCAGAACGTTCTGATAATGGACCCCAGTTCTACAGGGACCATGCAGCGAATGCAGAGCGAAAAGAGCATCCTGGATGAACCAGACTCTCCACTAGAGGTTAGGAACCACTAACAGAATGTTCGGTTTTGTTTTAATCTGTTTTTTCCCTCATGTCTAGCACCATGGACAGCTACTGTGTTGACGTTAAAAATTGATAGGCTATTTCTAACTTGCTAACTGGTTTCTTCATTCAGCTGCAATACTATTAAATTACTGCATCCATGCTTCACATTCCCCCAACAAGTTTCAGTAAAAAAACATATTTTCAACGGTTCAATTGTTTGGACCATGTGATAAGTGCAGTTTGGTCTTGAAATGTTTTCGTCAAAAACAACGTCGTCTTAATTCATAACGCATTGATTATTTGGCCTATAACCTGCGTCACTCAACTTTTTATTTGATTTAAATGAATTGTAATTGTGCCTTTTGGACTCTGAGGGCCGCTATAGGCCAGAATGTCCCAGTTAAAGGCCATCTTGTGCAGTACCTCCCACCATATCGGTTTTATTCTGTTCCCGTCTATGGACGAGCGCATTGCATTTTACAAGGATACGAAACACCGTGATGCAGGATCGCTCTTTGTTTCTTTCGTTCAACATGTAAGCTGTTGTCGACGTGTTTTGGCTGATCTTTTATGGAATATCAGAGACAAAAAGGGATTTTTACGTTTTCATTGAGAATACAACGACTCTGGGGAAAGAACAATGGGACGCTACGTCGGATGGCTTCTATTTATCTGGATCTTATGTCTCAGCTCGGTGCTCGGGCAGGTCAGCTACACCATACCTGAAGAGATGGCGAAAGGCTCTGTAGTCGGTAATATAGCACAGGATTTAGGTTTGGATGTGAAGAGACTGAAGTCTGGTAAAGCCCGTATTTTTACCCGTGACAGCATCGAATATGTCGAGCTGAACAGGGAAAGAGGAGTCCTCGTTATCAAAGACAGAATAGACAGAGAGGCCATCTGCGGACAAACGACGCCTTGTGCGCTCCATTTTCAGATCATATTAGAAAACCCGATGGAATTCTACAGTATAAATATTGAGATCACAGACGTTAACGATAACCCTCCTGTCTTTGATAAAAGCGATGTGAAACTTAAAATCAGTGAGTCTGCTGTAAGTGGAGCTAAATTCATATTAGACATGGCAAATGATCCTGACGTCGGAACAAATGGCTTAAGAACATATATCCTAAAACCGACGGATAACTTCGCCCTTAAATTAAACAGTCAAGGAGGCAATATAAAATCCATCGAAATGGTTTTAGAGAAACCTCTCGATAGAGAACAACATGAACACCTCTCGTTAGTGTTAACGGCAGTCGATGGCGGAGAGCCGCAGATGTCTGGAACAATGCAGATCCTGATCTCGGTTTTAGACGCCAATGATAACGCTCCCGTTTTCACCCAGTCTGTTTACAAAGCGTCTATTAAAGAAGGCGCTCCGTTAGGCTCCATTGTTACTACGGTCACTGCGACTGATGCAGACGACGGAGAAAATGGTAAAATAACGTACGCAATTTCAAGGATTTTAGGTAATACTCAAGGTATATTTGATGTTAATAAAGGAAATGGGGCTGTGACATTGAGCGGCAATATTGACTACGAAAAAGCTCGAACATTTGAGATGAATATACGCGCTAGTGATGAGGGAGGTCTGGTCGACTCTTGTAAATTAATTGTAGATGTCATTGATGTGAATGACAACGCACCTGATATTCACATTATGTCTAAATCCAATGTGATATTAGAAGATGCTAAACCCAACACAGTCGTAACCATGATCAATATAGAAGATGCAGATTCAGGTGAAAATGGCAAAGTGAAATGCTCCATAAACGATGACATTCCTTTTGCCTTGAGGTCGGCATCTAACAACTTCTTCAGCTTAGTGACGGACAGTGATTTAGACAGAGAGAAAGAGTCCGGTTACAATATCAGTGTGACGTGTTCTGATGAGGGAGTGCCTTCGCTTTCTAGCAGCGTCACAATCGCCCTTCAGATCCTAGACGTCAATGATAACGCTCCTGTCTTTCTAAAAAAATCATACGAAGGATACATCGTAGAAAACAACGTACAAGGTGTTTCTATCTTCACATTGAATGCAAAAGACGCAGACTGGAACCAGAACGCTCGTGTCTCTTATATACTAGAGGACTCCTCTTTAAACGGCGTGCCCGTTTCCTCTTATGTGTCTGTTAGTGCTGACAGTGGAGTTATACATGCAGTCCGCTCTTTTGACTACGAGCAGATTAAAGATTTTCAGTTCCGTGTTAAAGCTCAAGATGGAGGCTCTCCTCCCCTCAGTAGTAACGTGAGTGTGAAAATACTGATCCAGGACCAGAACGACAACGCCCCTCAGGTTCTGTATCCAGTACAGACTGGTGGTTCTCTGGTGGCTGAAATGGTGCCTCGTTCAGTAGATGTGGGCTATCTGGTCACTAAAGTGGTGGCTGTTGATGTGGACTCTGGACAGAATGCCTGGCTCTCCTATAAACTACAGAAAGCCACAGACAGGGCGCTGTTTGAAGTGGGCTTACAGAATGGAGAAATAAGAACTATCCGCCAAGTCACTGATAAAGATGCTGTGAAACAAAGACTGACTGTTATAGTGGAGGACAACGGACAGCCCTCTCGTTCAGCTACAGTCATTGTTAACGTGGCGGTGGCGGACAGCTTCCCTGAAGTGCTCTCGGAGTTCACTGACTTTACACACGACAAGGAGTACAATGACAACCTGACTTTTTACTTGGTCTTGGCTTTGGCTGTAGTTTCCTTTCTCTTCATCACGTGTTTAGTGGTGATCATATCAGTGAAAATCTACAGATGGAGACAGTCTCGTATCCTGTATCATTCCAATCTCCCGGTGATTCCATATTATCCACCACGTTACTCTGACACTTTGGGGGGGACAGGGACTCTGCAGCATGTGTACAATTACGAGGTGTGCAGGACCACTGACTCCAGAAAGAGTGACTGTAAGTTTGGCAACGCTGGTAGTCAGAACGTTCTGATAATGGACCCCAGTTCTACAGGGACCATGCAGCGAATGCAGAGCGAAAAGAGCATCCTGGATGAACCAGACTCTCCACTAGAGGTTAGGAACCACTAACAGAATGTTCTGTTTTGTTTTAATCTGTTTTTTCCCTCATGTCTAGCACCATGGACAGCTACTGTGTTGACGTTATGAATTGATAGGCTATTTCTAACTTGCTAACTGGTTTCTTCATTCAGCTGCAATACTATTTAATTACTGAATTCATGCTTCACATTCCCCCAACATATGTTTCAGTAAAAAAACATATTTTCAACGGTTCAATTGTTTGGACCATGTGATAAGTGCAGTTTGGTCTTGAAATGTTTTCGTCAAAAACAACGTCGTCTTAATTCATAACGCATTGATTATTTGGCCTATAACCTGCGTAACTCAACTTTTTATTTGATTTAAATGTATTGTAATTGTGCCTTTTGGACTCTGAGGGCCGCTATAGGCCAGAATGTCCCAGTTAAAGGCCGTCTTGTGCAGTACCTCCCACCATATCGGTTGTATTCTGTTCCTGTCTATGGACGAGCGCATTGCATTTTACAAGGACACGAAACAGCGTGAAGCAGGATCGCTCTTTGTTTCTTTCGTTCAACATGTAAGCTGTTGTGGACGCGTATTGGCTGATCTTTTGTGGAATATCAAAGACGAAACGGGATCTTTACGTTTTAACTGAGAATACAACTACTCTGGGGAAAGAACAATGGGACGCTACGTCGGATGGCTTCTATTTATCTGGATCTTCTGTCTCAGCTCGGTGCTCGGGCAGGTCAGCTACACCATACCTGAAGAGATGGCGAAAGGCTCTGTAGTCGGTAATATAGCACAGGATTTAGGTTTGGATGTGAAGAGACTGAAGTCCGGTAAAGCCCGTATTTTTACCCGTGACAGCATCGAATATGTCGAGCTGAACAGGGAAAGAGGAGTCCTCGTTATCAAAGACAGAATAGACAGAGAGGCCATCTGCGGACAAACGACGCCTTGTGCGCTCCATTTTCAGATCATATTAGAAAACCCGATGGAATTCTACAGTATAAGTATTGAGATCACAGACGTTAATGACAACGCCCCAGTATTTCAAAAAAGCGATGTGAAATTTAAAATCAGCGAGTCTGCTGTAAGTGGAGCTAAATTCATATTGGACAGAGCCATTGATCCTGACGTCGGGACAAATGGCTTACGAACATATATCCTAAAACCAACAGATAACTTCGCCCTGAAATTACACAGTCAAGCAGGGGATATTACTATTATCGAAATGGTTTTAGAGAAACCCCTCGATAGAGAACGACATGAACACCTCTCTTTAGTGTTAACGGCAGTCGATGGCGGAGAGCCGCAGATGTCTGGAACAATGCAGATCCTGATCTCGGTTTTAGACGTCAATGATAACGCTCCCGTTTTCACCCAGTCTGTTTATGAAGCGTCTATTAAAGAAGGCGCTCCGTTAGGCACCATTGTTACTACGGTTACTGCGACTGATGCAGACGACGGAGAAAATGGTAAAATAACGTACTCAGTCTCTAGTATGTTAGATCACACTCTTGGAATATTTGAAGTAAATGAAGAACATGGGGCTGTGACATTGAGCGGCAAAATTGACTACGAAAAAGCTCGAACATTTCAGATAAATATACGCGCTAGTGATGAGGGAGGTCTAGTCGACTCCTGTACATTAATTGTAGATGTCGTTGATGTGAACGACAACACACCTGATATACACATAATGTCTAAATCCAATGTTATATCAGAAGACGCTAAACCTAACACAGTCGTAACCATGATCAATATAGAAGATGCAGATTCCGGTGAAAATGGCAAAGTGAAATGCTCCATAAACGATGACATTCCTTTTGCCTTGAGGTCGGCATCTAACAACTTCTTCAGCTTAGTGACGGACAGTGATTTAGACAGAGAGAAAGAGTCCGGTTATAATATCAGTGTGACGTGTTCTGATGAGGGAGTGCCTTCGCTTTCCAGCAGCGTCACAATCGCCCTTCAGATCCTAGACGTCAATGATAACGCTCCTGTCTTTCTAAAAAAATCATACGAAGGATACATCGTAGAAAACAACGTACAAGGTGTCTCTATATTCACACTGAACGCAAGAGACGCAGACTGGAACCAGAACGCTCGTGTCTCTTATATACTAGAGGACTCCTCTTTAAACGGCGTGCCCGTCTCCTCCTATGTGTCTGTTAGTGCTGACAGTGGAGTTATACATGCAGTCCGCTCTTTTGACTACGAGCAGATTAAAGATTTCCAGTTTCGTGTTAAAGCTCAAGATGGAGGCTCTCCTCCCCTCAGTAGTAACGTGAGTGTGAAAATACTGATCCAGGACCAGAACGACAACGCCCCTCAGGTTCTGTATCCAGTCCAGACTGGTGGTTCTCTGGTGGCAGAAATGGTGCCTCGTTCAGCAGATGTGGGCTATCTGGTCACTAAAGTGGTGGCTGTTGATGTGGACTCTGGACAGAATGCCTGGCTCTCCTATAAACTACAGAAAGCCACAGACAGGGCGCTGTTTGAAGTGGGCTTACAGAATGGAGAAATAAGAACTATCCGCCAAGTCACTGATAAAGATGCAGTGAAACAAAGACTGACTGTTATAGTGGAGGACAACGGACAGCCCTCTCGTTCAGCTACAGTCATTGTTAACGTGGCGGTGGCGGACAGCTTCCCTGAAGTGCTCTCGGAGTTCACTGACTTTACACACGACAAGGAGTACAATGACAACCTGACTTTTTACTTAGTCTTGGCTTTGGCTGTAGTCTCCTTTCTCTTCATCACGTGTTTAGTGGTGATCATATCAGTGAAAATCTACAGATGGAGACAGTCTCGTATCCTGTATCATTCCAATCTCCCGGTGATTCCATATTATCCACCACGTTACTCTGACACTTTGGGGGGGACAGGGACTCTGCAGCACGTGTACAATTACGAGGTGTGCAGGACCACTGACTCCAGAAAGAGTGACTGTAAGTTCGGCAACGCTGGTAGTCAGAACGTTCTGATAATGGACCCCAGTTCTACAGGGACCATGCAGCGAATACAGAGTGAAAAGAGCATCCTGGACGAACCAGACTCACCACTAGAGGTTAGAAATCACTGATATAATTTTCTATTTTCTATTAATCCTATCTTCACCCTCCTACGTCCTAATCCACGGATGAGGTGCCCTTGAGCAAGGCACCCGAAACCCCCGCCTGCTCCCCGGGCGCTGCACTGCGGCTGCCCACTGCTCCGGGTGAGCCGGTGAGCCCGCTGAGTTCACCGGCTCCCGGATGGGTCAAAGGCAGAGGAAGAATTTCCCCCAAAAAGGGACAATTAAGGATAGCTTAACTTATTTTCCCTCATGTCTAGCACCATGGACAGCTACTGTTTTCACTTCATGAATCAATAGGCTATTTCTAACTTGCTAACAGTTTTCTTCATTCAGCTGTAGTACTTTTCAATTAATGAATTAATGCTGCACATCATCCCAAGATATGTTTCAGGTATGAACATATCTTTAAGAATTCAAGTTTTTGGACCATGTGATCGGTGGAGTTCTCTCCAGAAGTGATTTTACCAAAACAACGCTGTCTTTATTGATAACACATTAATTATAAGGACTATGACCTGCGTTACTCCACTTTTTGTTTCATTTAAATGCATTGTAATTGTGTCTGTTGGACTCTGAGGGCCGCTATAGGCCAGAATGTCCCAGTTAAAGGCAGTCTTGTGCAGTACCTCCCACCATATCGGTTTTATTCTTTTCACGTCTATGGACGAGCGCATTGCATTTTACAAGGACACGAAACCGCGTGAAGCAGGATCGCTCTTTGTTTCTTTCGTTCAACATGTAAGCTGTTGTGGACGTGTTTTGGCTGATCTTTTGTGGAATATAAAAGACGAAACGGGATCTTTACGTTTTCATTGAGAATACAACGACATAACAATGGGACGCTACGTCGGATGGCTTCTATTTATCTGGATCTTCTGTCTCAGCTCAGTGCTCGGGCAGGTCAGCTACACCATACCTGAAGAGATGGCGAAAGGCTCTGTAGTCGGTAATATAGCACAGGATTTAGGTTTGGATGTGAAGAGACTGAAGTCAGGTAAAGCCCGTATTTTTACCCGTGACAGCATCGAATATGTCGAGCTGAACAGGGAAAGAGGAGTCCTCGTTATCAAAGACAGAATAGACAGAGAGGCCATCTGCGGACAAACGACGCCTTGTGCGCTCCATTTTCAGATCATATTAGAAAACCCGATGGAATTCTACAGTATAAATATCGAGATCACAGACGTTAATGACAACCCCCCAGTTTTTGAAAAAAGCGATAAGAAATTTAAAATCAGCGAGTCTGCTTTAACTGGGGCTAAATTCATATTAGACATGGCAAATGATCCTGACGTCGGTACAAATGGCTTAAGAACATATATCCTAAAGCCAACAGATAACTTCGCTCTTAAATTACACGGTCAAGCAGGGGATATCAGAAATATAGAAATGGTTTTAGATAAACCTCTCGATAGAGAACAACAAGAACACCTCTCGTTAGTGTTAACGGCAGTCGATGGCGGAGAGCCGCAGATGTCTGGAACAATGCAGATCCTGATCTCGGTTTTAGACGCCAATGATAACGCTCCCGTTTTCACCCAGTCTGTTTACAAAGCGTCTATTAAAGAAGGCGCTCCGTTAGGCTCCATTGTTACTACGGTCACTGCGACTGATGCAGACGACGGAGAAAATTGTAAAATAACGTACTCAATTTCAAGTATTTTAGGTAATGCTCAAGGAATATTTGAGGTAAATAAAGAAAATGGTGACGTGACATTGAGCGGCAATATTGACTACGAAAAAGCTCGATCATTTGAGATAAATATACGCGCAAGTAATAATGATGAGGGAGGGCTGAGCGACTCCTGTAAATTAATTGTAGATGTCATTGATGTGAACGACAACACACCTGATATTCACATTATGTCTAAATCCAATGTAATATCGGAAGACGCTAAACCTAACACAGTCGTAACCATGGTCAATATAGAAGATGCAGATTCAGGTGAAAATGGGAAAGTGAAATGCTCCATAAACGATGACATTCCTTTTGCCTTGAGGTCGACATCTAACAACTTCTTCAGCTTAGTGACGGACAGTGATTTAGACAGAGAGAAAGAGTCCGGTTATAATATCAGTGTGACGTGTTCTGATGAGGGAGTGCCTTCGCTTTCCAGCAGCGTCACAATCGCCCTTCAGATCCTAGACGTAAACGATAACGCGCCTGTCTTTCTAAAAAAATCATACGAAGGATACATCGTAGAAAACAACGTACAAGGTGTCTCTATATTCACACTGAACGCCAGAGACGCAGACTGGAACCAGAACGCTCGTGTCTCTTATATACTAGAGGACTCCTCTTTAAACGGCGTGCCCGTCTCCTCCTATGTGTCTGTTAGTGCTGACAGTGGAGTTATACATGCAGTCCGCTCTTTTGACTACGAGCAGATTAAAGATTTTCAGTTCCGTGTTAAAGCTCAAGATGGAGGCTCTCCTCCCCTCAGTAGTAACGTGAGTGTGAAAATACTGATCCAGGACCAGAACGACAACGCCCCTCAGGTTCTGTATCCAGTCCAGACTGGTGGTTCTCTGGTGGCTGAAATGGTGCCTCGTTCAGCAGATGTGGGCTATCTGGTCACTAAAGTGGTGGCTGTTGATGTGGACTCTGGACAGAATGCCTGGCTCTCCTATAAACTACAGAAAGCCTCAGACAGGGCACTGTTTGAAGTGGGCTTACAGAATGGAGAAATAAGAACTATCCGCCAAGTCACTGATAAAGATGCTGTGAAACAAAGACTGACTGTTATAGTGGAGGACAACGGACAGCCCTCTCGTTCAGCTACAGTCATTGTTAACATGGCGGTGGCGGACAGCTTCCCTGAAGTGCTCTCGGAGTTCACTGACTTTACACACGACAAGGAGTACAATGACAACCTGACTTTTTACTTAGTCCTGGCTCTGGCTGTAGTTTCCTTTCTCTTCATCACGTGTTTAGTGGTGATCATATCAGTGAAAATCTACAGATGGAGACAGTCTCGTATCCTGTATCATTCTAATCTCCCGGTGATTCCATATTATCCACCACGTTACTCAGACACTTTGGGGGGGACAGGGACTCTCCAGCACGTGTACAATTACGAGGTGTGCAGGACCACTGACTCCAGAAAGAGTGACTGTAAGTTTGGCAACGCTGGTAGTCAGAACGTTCTGATAATGGACCCCAGTTCTACAGGGACCATGCAGCGAATACAGAGTGAAAAGAGCATCCTGGACGAACCAGACTCTCCACTAGAGGTTAGAAATCACTGAGAGAATGTTATTTTTGCATTAATCCGTCTTTTCCCTCATGTCTAGCACCATGGACAGCTACTGTTTTGACTTTATGAATCCATAGGCTATTTCTAACTTGCAAACTGTTATCTTCATCAGCTGTAGTACTTATCAAATATTGAATTCATGCTTCACATCATCCCAACATATATTTAAGATTTCCTTAATAATTGAAGTCTTTGTAACATGTGATTAGTGCAGTTTCGTCTACAATTGTCGCTGCCAAAACAACGTTGCCATTATTTATATTACATTCTTTTTCAACCTAATACCAGTCCTATACATTTTCTTTTCAAGAGTGAAAAGAATTGTAATTTTGCCTTTTGGACTCTGAGGGCCGCTATAGGCCAGAATGTCCCAGTTAAAGGCCATCTTGTGCAGTACCTCCCACCATATCGGTTTTATTATTTTCCCGTCTATGGACGAGCGCATTACATTTGACAAGGAAACGAAACAGCGTGAAGCAGGATCGCTATTTGTTTCTTTCGTTCAACATATGAGCTGTTGTCGACGCGTATTGGCTGATCTTTTGTGGAATATCAAAGACAAAAAAGGATCTCTACGTTTTCCTTGAGAATACAACGACCCTGGGGAAAGAACAATGGGACGCTACGTCGGATGGCTTCTATTTATCTGGATCTTCTGTCTGAGCTCGGTGCTCGGGCAGGTCAGCTACACCATACCTGAAGAGATGGCGAAAGGCTCTGTAGTCGGTAATATAGCACAGGATTTAGGTTTGGATGTGAAGAGACTGAAGTCAGGTAAAGCCCGTATTTTTACCCGTGACACCATCGAATATGTCGAGCTGAACAGAGAAAGAGGAGTCCTCGTTATAAAAGACAGAATAGACAGAGAGGCCATCTGCGGACAAACGACGCCTTGTGCGCTCCATTTTCAGATTATATTAGAAAACCCGATGGAATTCTACAGTATAAATATTGAGATCACAGACGTGAATGATAACGCCCCAGTATTTCAAAAAAGCGATGTTAAATTTAAAATCAGCGAGTCTGCTGTAAGTGGAGCTAAATTCATATTAGACAGAGCCATTGATACTGACGTCGGGACAAATGGCTTAAGAACATATATCCTAAAACCAACAGATAACTTCGCTCTGAAATTAAACAGTCAAGGAGGCAATATAAAATTCATCGAAATGGTTTTAGAGAAACCTCTCGATAGAGAACAACATGAACACCTCTCTTTAGTGTTAACGGCAGTCGATGGCGGAGAGCCGCAGATGTCTGGAACAATGCAGATCCTGATCTCGGTTTTAGACGTCAATGATAACGCTCCCGTTTTCACCCAGTCTGTTTACAAAGCGTCTATTAAAGAAGGCGCTCCGTTAGGCACTATTGTTACTACGGTTACTGCGACTGATGCAGACGATGGAGAAAATGGTAAAATAACATACTCAGTTTCAAGTATGTTAGATCACACTCTTGGAATATTTGAAGTAAATAAAGATAATGGAGCTGTGACTTTGAGTGGCAACATAGACTACGAAAAAGCTCGAACATTTGAGATGAATATACGCGCTAGTGATGAGGGAGGTCTGGTCGACTCTTGTACATTAATTGTAGATGTCATTGATGTGAACGACAACACACCTGATATTCACATTATGTCTAAATCCAATGTAATATCGGAAGACGCTAAACCTAACACAGTCGTAACCATGATCAATATAGAAGATGCAGATTCAGGTGAAAATGGGAAAGTGAAGTGCTCCATGAACGATGACATTCCTTTTGCCTTAAGGTCGACATCTAACAACTTCTTCAGCTTAGTGACGGACAGTGATTTAGACAGAGAGAAAGAGTCCGGTTATAATATCAGTGTGACGTGTTCTGATGAGGGAGTGCCTTCGCTTTCCAGCAGCGTCACAATCGCCCTTCAGATCCTAGACGTCAATGATAACGCGCCTGTCTTTCTAAAAAAATCATACGAAGGATACATCGTAGAAAACAACGTACAAGGTGTCTCTATATTCACACTGAACGCAAGAGACGCAGACTGGAACCAGAACGCTCGTGTCTCTTATATACTAGAGGACTCCTCTTTAAACGGCGTGCCCGTCTCCTCTTATGTGTCTGTTAGTGCTGACAGTGGAGTTATACATGCAGTCCGCTCTTTTGACTACGAGCAGATTAAAGATTTTCAGTTCCGTGTTAAAGCTCAAGATGGAGGCTCTCCTCCCCTCAGTAGTAACGTGAGTGTGAAAATACTGATCCAGGACCAGAACGACAACGCCCCTCAGGTTCTGTATCCAGTCCAGACTGGTGGTTCTCTGGTGGCTGAAATGGTGCCTCGTTCAGCAGATGTGGGCTATCTGGTCACTAAAGTGGTGGCTGTTGATGTGGACTCTGGACAGAATGCCTGGCTCTCCTATAAACTACAGAAAGCCACAGACAGGGCGCTGTTTGAAGTGGGCTTACAGAATGGAGAAATAAGAACTATCCGCCAAGTCACTGATAAAGATGCTGTGAAACAAAGACTGACTGTTATAGTGGAGGACAACGGACAGCCCTCTCGTTCAGCTACAGTCATTGTTAACGTGGCGGTGGCGGACAGCTTCCCTGAAGTGCTCTCGGAGTTCACTGACTTTACACACGACAAGGAGTATAATGACAACCTGACTTTTTACTTAGTCCTGGCTTTAGCTGTAGTTTCTTTTCTCTTCATCACGTGTTTAGTGGTGATCATATCAGTGAAAATCTACAGATGGAGACAGTCTCGTATCCTGTATCATTCCAATCTCCCGGTGATTCCATATTATCCACCACGTTACTCTGACACTTTGGGGGGGACAGGGACTCTCCAGCACGTGTACAATTACGAGGTGTGCAGGACCACTGACTCCAGAAAGAGTGACTGTAAGTTCGGCAACGCTGGTAGTCAGAACGTTCTGATAATGGACCCCAGTTCTACAGGGACCATGCAGCGAATACAGAGTGAAAAGAGCATCCTGGATGAACCAGACTCTCCACTAGAGGTTAGAAATTACTGACTGAATGTTCAATTGTGTATTCGTCCATCAGTTCATTAATGTCCAGCACCATGGACAGCTACTGTGTTGACGTTGTGAATCGATAGGCTTTTTCTAACTTGCTTACCGTTTTCTTCCTTCAGCTGTAGGCCTTTCATGCTCTGATTCTATGATTTACTTCATCCCCATATATGTTCCAGTTTTAATCATTTTTTAAAGAGTTGAAATCTTTGTAACATGTGATAAGTCCAGTTTGCTCCAGAAATGTTTTTGGCCAAAGCAACGTTGTCTTAATAAATATCACATTAATTATTAGGCTTATTACCTGTCCAATCTACTTATTCTTTCATTTAAACGAATTGCAATTTTGCCTTTTGGACTCTGAGGGCCGCTATAGGCCAGAATGTCCCAGTTAAAAGCCATCTTGTGCAGTACCTCCCACCATGTCGGTTGTATTATTTTCCCGTCTGCGAACGTGCGCATTTATTTTACAAGGACAGGAAGCAGCGTGAAGCAGGATCGCTTTTTTGTTTCTTTCGTCCGACATGTAAGCTGCTGTCGATGTGTTTTGGCTGATGTTTTGTGGAATATCAAAGACGAAACGGGATCTTTACGTTTTCATTGAGAATACAACAACACTGGGGAAAGAACAATGGGACGCTACGTCGGATGGCTTTTATTTATCTGGACCTTCTGTCTGAGCTCGGTGCTCGGGCAGGTCAGCTACACCATACCTGAAGAGATGGCGAAAGGGTCTGTAGTCGGTAATATAGCACAGGATTTAGGTTTGGATGTTAAGAGACTGAAGTCAGGTAAAGCCCGTATTTTTACCCGTGACAGCATCGAATATATCGAACTGAACAGGGAAAGAGGAGTCCTCGTTATCAAAGACAGAATAGACAGAGAGGCCATCTGCGGACAAACGACGCCTTGTGCGCTCCATTTTCAGATCATACTGGAAAACCCGATGGAATTCTACAGTATAAATATCGAGATTACAGACGTGAATGACAACGCCCCAGTATTTGAAAAACCCGACGTGAAACTTAAAATCAGCGAGTCTGCTGTAAGCGGAGCTAAATTCATATTAGATATGGCAAATGATCCTGACGTCGGGACAAATGGCTTAAAAACATATATACTAAAACCGACGGATAACTTCGCCCTTAAATTACACAATCAAGGAGGGGATATAAAATTCATCGAAATGGTTTTAGAGAAACCTCTCGATAGAGAACAACATGAACACCTCTCTTTAGTGTTAACGGCAGTCGATGGCGGAGAGCCGCAGATGTCTGGAACAATGCAGATCCTGATCTCGGTTTTAGACGCCAATGATAACGCTCCCGTTTTCACCCAGTCTGTTTACAAAGCGTCTATTAAAGAAGGCGCTCCGTTAGGCACCATTGTTACTACGGTTACTGCGACTGATGCAGACGACGGAGAAAATGGTAAAATAACGTACTCAGTTTCAAGCAAGTTAGGGAATACATTAGGAATGTTTAAAGTGAATGAAGAAAATGGGGCTGTGACATTGAGAGGCAATATTGACTACGAAAAAGCGCGGACATTTGAGATAAATATTCGCGCAAGTAATAATGATGAGGGGGGGCTGGTCGATTCCTGTAAATTAATTGTAGATGTCATTGATGTGAATGACAACACACCTGATATTCATATTATGTCTAAATCCAATGTAATATCAGAAGACGCTAAACCTAACACAGTCGTAACCATGATCAATATAGAAGATGCCGATTCAGGTGAAAATGGCAAAGTGAAATGCTCCATAAACGAAGACATTCCTTTTGCCTTAAGATCGACATCTAACAACTTTTTCAGCTTAGTGACGGACAGTGATTTAGACAGAGAGAAAGAGTCCGGTTATAATATCAGTGTGACGTGTTCTGATGAGGGAGTGCCTTCGCTTTCCAGCAGCGTCACAATCGCCCTTCAGATCCTAGACGTCAATGATAACGCGCCTGTCTTTCTAAAAAAATCATACGAAGGATACATCGTAGAAAACAACGTACAAGGTGTCTCTATATTCACACTGAACGCAAGAGACGCAGACGGGAACCAGAACGCTCGTGTCTCTTATATACTAGAGGACTCCTCTTTAAACGGCGTGCCCGTCTCCTCTTATGTGTCTGTTAGTGCTGACAGTGGAGTTATACATGCAGTCCGCTCTTTTGACTATGAGCAGATTAAAGATTTCCAGTTCCGTGTTAAAGCTCAAGATGGAGGCTCTCCTCCCCTCAGTAGTAACGTGAGTGTGAAAATACAGATCCAGGACCAGAACGACAACGCCCCTCAGGTTCTGTATCCAGTCCAGACTGGTGGTTCTCTGGTGGCTGAAATGGTGCCTCGTTCAGCAGATGTGGGCTATCTGGTCACTAAAGTGGTGGCTGTTGATGTGGACTCTGGACAGAATGCCTGGCTCTCCTATAAACTACAGAAAGCCACAGACAGGGCGCTGTTTGAAGTGGGCTTACAGAATGGAGAAATAAGAACTATCCGCCAAGTCACTGATAAAGATGCTGTGAAACAAAGACTGACTGTTATAGTGGAGGACAACGGACAGCCCTCTCGTTCAGCTACAGTCATTGTTAACGTGGCGGTGGCGGACAGCTTCCCTGAAGTGCTCTCGGAATTCACTGACTTTACACACGACAAGGAGTACAATGACAACCTGACTTTTTACTTAGTCCTGGCTTTGGCTGTAGTTTCCTTTCTCTTCATCACGTGTTTAGTGGTGATCATATCAGTGAAAATCTACAGATGGAGACAGTCTCGTATCCTGTATCATTCCAATCTCCCGGTGATTCCATATTATCCACCACGTTACTCTGACACTTTGGGGGGGACAGGGACTCTCCAGCATGTGTACAATTACGAGGTGTGCAGGACCACTGACTCCAGAAAGAGTGACTGTAAGTTTGGCAACGCTGGTAGTCAGAACGTTCTGATAATGGACCCCAGTTCTACAGGGACCATGCAGCGAATACAGAGTGAAAAGAGCATCCTGGATGAACCAGACTCTCCACTAGAGGTTAGAAATCACTGAGAGAATGTTCTTTTTGTATTAATCTGTGGTTTCTCTCATGTTTGGCACCATGGACAGCTACTCTTTTGACGTTCTGCATCGATAGGCTATTTCAAACTTTCTCACCGTTTTCTTCCTTCCACCATGATTCATTTAATCTGTTCCAGGTTAAATCATTTTTTTAAGAATTGTGTTTTTTGTAACGTGTGCTAAGTGCAGTTTGCTCCAGAAATGTTTCCGGCGAAAGCAACGTTGTCTTAAATCATTTCACATTGGTTATTAGGTTTATTACATGTCCAATCTATTTATTGGATGATTTTAACGAATTGCAATTTTGCCTTTTGGACTCTGAGGGCCGCTATAGGCCAGAATGTCCCAGTTAAAGGACATCTTGTGCAGTACCTCCCACCATGTCGGTTGTATTATTTTCCCGTCTATGGACGAGCGCATTGCATTTTACAAGGACACGAAACGCCGTGAAGCAGGATCGCTCTTTGTTACTTTCGTTCAATACGCTGTTGTCGACGTCTTTTGGCTGATCTTGTGTGGAATATCAAAGACGACAAGGGATCTTTACGTTTTCATTGAGAATACAACGACACTGAAAGAACAATGGGACGCTACGTCGGATGGCTTCTATTTATCTGGATCTTCTCTCTCAGCTCGGTGCTCGGGCAGGTCAGCTACACCATACCTGAAGAGATGGCGAAAGGCTCTGTAGTCGGTAATATAGCACAGGATTTAGGTTTGGATGTGAAGAGACTGAAGTCAGGTAAAGCCCGTATTTTTACCCGTGAAAGTATCGAATATGTCGAGCTGAGCAGGGAAAGAGGAGTCCTCGTTATCAAAGACAGAATAGACAGAGAGGCCATCTGCGGACAAACGACACCTTGTGCGCTCCATTTTCAGATCATATTAGAAAACCCGATGGAATTCTATGGTATAAATATCGAGATCACAGACGTGAATGACAACGCCCCATTCTTTCAAAAAACCGACGTGAAGTTTAAAATCAGTGAGTCTGCTGCAAGTGGAGCTAAATTCATACTGGACATGGCGAAGGATCCTGACGTCGGGACAAATGGCTTGCAAACATATATCCTAAAACCAACAGATAACTTCGCTCTGAAATTAAACAGTCAAGATGGCAATATTAAATTCATCGAAATGGTTTTAGAGAAACCCCTCGATAGAGAACAACATGAACACCTCTCTTTAGTGTTAACGGCAGTCGATGGCGGAGAGCCGCAGATGTCTGGAACAATGCAGATCTTGATCTCGGTTCTAGACGCCAATGATAACGCTCCCGTTTTCACCCAGTCTGTTTACAAAGCGTCTATTAAAGAAGGCGCTCCGTTAGGGACCATTGTTACTACGGTTACTGCGACTGATGCAGACGACGGAGAAAATGGTAAAATAACTTACTCCGTTTCAAGTATGTCAGGTAACACCTTAGGACTATTTAAAGTAAATGAAGAAAATGGGTCTGTGACATTGAGCGGCAATATTGACTACGAAAAAGCTCGAACATTTGAGATAAATATACGCGCTAGTGATGAGGGAGGTCTAGTCGACTCTTGTATATTAATTGTAGATGTCATTGATGTGAACGACAACACACCTGATATTCACATTATGTCTAAATCCAATGTAATATCAGAAGACGCTAAACCTAACACAGTCGTAACCATGATCAATATAGAAGATGCAGATTCAGGTGAAAATGGCAAAGTGAAATGCTCCATAAATGATGACATTCCTTTTGCCTTGAAGTCGACATCTAACAACTTCTTCAGCTTAGTGACGGACAGTGATTTAGACAGAGAGAAAGAGTCCGGTTATAATATCAGTGTGACGTGTTCTGATGAGGGAGTGCCTTCGCTTTCCAGCAGCGTCACAATCGCCCTTCAGATCCTAGACGTCAATGATAACGCGCCTGTCTTTTTAAAAAAATCATACGAAGGATACATCGTAGAAAACAACGTACAAGGTTTCTCTATATTCACATTGAACGCAAGAGACGCAGACTGGAACCAGAACGCTCGTGTCTCTTATATACTAGAGGACTCCTCTTTAAACGGCGTGCCCGTCTCCTCTTATGTGTCTGTTAGTGCTGACAGTGGAGTTATACATGCAGTCCGCTCTTTTGACTACGAGCAGATTAAAGATTTCCAGTTCCGTGTTAAAGCTCAAGATGGAGGCTCTCCTCCCCTCAGTAGTAACGTGAGTGTGAAAATACTGATCCAGGACCAGAACGACAACGCCCCTCAGGTTCTGTATCCAGTCCAGACTGGTGGTTCTCTGGTGGCTGAAATGGTGCCTCGTTCAGCAGATGTGGGCTATCTGGTCACTAAAGTGGTGGCTGTTGATGTGGACTCTGGACAGAATGCCTGGCTCTCCTATAAACTACAGAAAGCCACAGACAGGGCGCTGTTTGAAGTGGGGTTACAGAATGGAGAAATAAGAACTATCCGCCAAGTCACTGATAAAGATGCTGTGAAACAAAGACTGACTGTTATAGTGGAGGACAACGGACAGCCCTCTCGTTCAGCTACAGTCATTGTTAACGTGGCGGTGGCGGACAGCTTCCCTGAAGTGCTCTCGGAGTTCACTGACTTTACACACGACAAGGAGTACAATGACAACCTGACTTTTTACTTAGTCCTGGCTCTGGCTGTAGTTTCCTTTCTCTTCATCACGTGTTTAGTGGTGATCATATCAGTGAAAATCTACAGATGGCGACAGTCTCGTATCCTGTATCATTCCAATCTCCCAGTGATTCCATATTATCCACCACGTTACTCTGACACTTTGGGGGGGACAGGGACTCTCCAGCACGTGTACAATTACGAGGTGTGCAGGACCACTGACTCCAGAAAGAGTGACTGTAAGTTCGGCAACGCTGGTAGTCAAAACGTTCTGATAATGGACCCCAGTTCTACAGGCACCATGCAGCGAATACAGAGTGAAAAGAGCATCCTGGATGAACCAGACTCTCCACTGGAGGTTAGATATTTCATAATAGACACATAAAGTGTATAGGAAGGTTTCAATGATGCTTTGAAGTTTCCAAGCCGTCTTTGTACTTATTGTCCAAAAACTGTAAAACAAAGCAACCAGTTTTCATTCTTATTATAATGGGGATATGGCTGGGAATCACTCTGATATCACGTGAAACCCTCCTATACCTGTTGAAAAAACATAGGCATATCGTCATCAAACATTTCAGCACCATGGACAGTAACAATATGTGAACGTTATCGCTATCAGCATGTCTTCTCTGTATATATGTTATTTGTGGTTGATTCTTGCAGTATCATTTTACGTCCATAGGTGCCACTGTGTATTAGTTAGAGGATGGTGGTATCACTTTCGTCAGTCCCCCTTTTATCTCGCAGAGCGAAACTGTGTAGGTCTACCGCGTATAACTCACATTACACCGACAAAGGAACCGTTTTTGAATAAGACTTAACTTTGTCTCGTTGTGTGATTGGCTATTTTTGATCTCCTAATTTCAGCTTTCACGTGGATTTTAAAAGGATGAATCGTCTTTGTCGTGGATTACAAGGAGTTGCCTTTCCGCTGTTCCTTTTCCTTTATATTGCTGATGTATCGCTCGGGCAGGTCCGCTACTCAATTCCCGAGGAAATGGCGACGGGTTCCGTCGTGGGGAGCATCGTTGTGGACCTTGGTTTGGATGTCAATAGGCTGAAATCCGGTCGCGCCCGTATATTTACCGAGGATGATAGTGAGTACATCGGGCTGAATTCGGACAAAGGGACGTTAGTCGTCGCCAAGAGAATAGACAGAGAAGTCCTGTGCGGTCAATTGTCTCCCTGTTCTTTACATTTTCAGATTATATTGGATAACCCAATGGAGCTGCATCGTATAGATGTGGAAATTCTTGATATAAATGATAACGCCCCTGCTTTCGCTAAGAAAGAGATGAGTTTTCAGATCAGCGAAATGGCTGTGAAGGGATCACGTTTTTCGCTTGATAGTGCAATAGATCCTGATGTATCAATGAATACGCTTCAAACATACAAATTAACTCATACGGATCATTTTAAATTGAACATACTTTCTCGCGCCGATGGTACAAAGTATGTGGAAATGGTTCTGGAGACGTCGCTAGACAGGGAAGAAAAAGACGAGCATAAATTAATATTGACAGCATTCGATGGTGGAAACCCTCAGAGATCGGGATCAGTTAAAATAAACGTTATTGTTATGGACGCAAATGATAATGCTCCGGTTTTTAGTCAACCCGTTTTCAGGGTGAATGTGCCAGAAAATGCGTTGAAAGGGAGTGTAATTCTAAAAGTCAGCGCCACTGATATAGATCAAGGAACAAATGGAGAAATAGTCTATTCTTTCTCTCAAAATACCAACAGTGCATTGTCTCTATTTAATATAGACACCACTACTGGGGAAGTTACTATGTATGGTGTATTAGATTATGAAAAGGCTAAACATTATGAAATTGATGTAGAAGCCAAAGATAAAGGTGGATTAACAGATACAAGCAAGATACTGATTGTTGTAATTGATGTCAACGACAATGCGCCAGTTATTAATATCATATCATTCTCAAATCCCATACAGGAAGACTCTGCTCCAGAGACTGTCATAGCAATGTTCAATATCAAAGATTTAGACTCAGGTAAAAATGGTCAGGTTAAGTGTTTCATCAGCCAAGATTTACCTTTCAAAATCAAGTCAGCCTCATCTAATTTCTATAGTTTGGTGACTGACGATGCTTTGGACCGTGAACTAGTGCCAGAGTATAACATAACAGTGACTGCCACTGATGGTGGATCCCCCCCTTTCTCTGTCAGCAAGACGATTACTCTGAAAATATCAGACGTCAATGACAACACCCCGGTGTTCTCACAGCAGTCGTTTATTGCATACGTCAGTGAAAATAACTTGCCAGGAAAGTCAGTGCTCTCTGTCAAAGCCAACGACAACGATTTTGGAAACAATGCACGCATTTCATATTTCCTTAATGATAACCGGGTTAATGAAATGTTGACTTCAGCTTACTTTTCAATTAATGCAGAGAGTGGGGAGATAATGGCAGTGCGATCTTTTGACTTTGAGCAAAGAAAAGAGTTTACGGTTAGTGTCAAAGCTCAAGATGGAGGCTCTCCTCCCCTCAGTAGTAACGTGAGTGTGAAAATACTGATCCAGGACCAGAATGACAACGCCCCTCAGGTTCTGTATCCAGTCCAGACTGGTGGTTCTCTGGTGGCTGAAATGGTTCCTCGTTCAGCAGATGTGGGCTATCTGGTCACTAAAGTGGTGGCTGTTGATGTGGACTCTGGACAGAATGCCTGGCTCTCCTATAAACTACAGAAGGCCACAGACAGGGCGCTGTTTGAAGTGGGTTTACAGAATGGAGAAATCAGAACTATCCGCCAAGTCACTGATAAAGATGCTGTGAAACAAAGACTGACTGTTATAGTGGAGGACAACGGACAGCCCTCTCGTTCAGCTACAGTCATTGTTAACGTGGCGGTGGCGGACAGCTTCCCTGAAGTGCTCTCCGAGTTCACTGACTTCACACACGACAAGGAGTACAATGACAACCTGACTTTTTACTTAGTCTTGGCTTTGGCTGTAGTTTCCTTTCTCTTCATTACGTGTTTGGTGGTGATCATATCAGTGAAAATCTACAGATGGAGGCTCGAGCGTCACCTTTACAAATCAGGTGTAAATCTTCCGGTTATTCCGTATTACCCGCCTCTCTATGCTGACGTAGGGACCGGTACCTTGAAGCACGCGTTCAATTACGAAGTTTGTGGAACGACTGACTCTCGCAAGAGTCAGCTGACCGAGTGTGCCCGGCCCTTCAGTCAGAGCACCTTGAACCGGGACCACGATGTCCCTCAGACTATGTCCAGGTCTACAACGCACTCCATGGATTTGATAACAGAGGTGAGACCTCACAGATGTCTCCACAGTTAGTTTGCCAAAGGTGTTGTTTGTAGTGGTGAGAGTGATTAACAGTCCTTTAGGCCACTTATACATCTTCAAAGCCAGCAGCACTACAAACAGGAAGATACAGAACTATGTTTTGTTCATGCATTTTCTTTGTTCTTGCTCAGTTACTTTAAAAGCATACAGAGCTGTGGTGGCTACTTGGTTGTATCCTGACGTTAGTTTAACAATGATTAAACGTTTTTAAATGCCTTGCATGGTTTAGATGGTGAAAGCCTGTGTTTGGGTTAGATACAGAACTGAGTGAGTACATAATAAATACACATGTTATTCAGTTGGTCCTGTATATATAAAATGCAGAATGTGTATATTCTAATTTGAACAGATGTAGTCTATTATGGGATATCATTGTGTATTCCTTCCATTCTAAATTACCATTGTGCACGTTGATCTGTTATGAATGTGGAGGCGAGCTGCTGCATTGAGGCGTGTAGCCATGCTGAAGCATCACTGCAGTGGAACATTTCCTTCACGTACCCATGGACAACACACACACACACACACACACACACACACACACACACACACACACACACACACACACACACACACACACACACACACACACACACACACACACACACACACACACACACGGCGCACTTTAGATTCAATGACCTAGTTCCCTTCTTTACATGCTGCCGCCATTTTCCCTCTTTCTATACTTATTATTTTATGAAGCCTGCGCTGACAGAACCAGAGGGAAATAACTATAAAAAGCCTTATTTAGTAATTATATAGATTGAATAGAACAGATGGAAGCCGGAGGATGGCTGTAAACACGATGCAAGGGTGAGGCTAGGGAGAGAACATGGGCAGACGTGATGGAGAGCCTGTGAAAGAGGGAGGGTGGGAGGGAGTTGTTGCAGAGAGGCAGAGAGAGGAGAAGCAGGAGGGGGAGGGGAAGAGCGACACGCTGTAGCTGGTTCAGCCTCCACCATCCCCAGCGCAGCATCCGCGTTTGGTGATGCTAGGGAGCCATTTTGTTCAGCCTCTCTCTCCCTTTGTCTGCTGTGGAGAGGAAATAGGAGAGAGAGCGTGTGTGTGTGTGTGTGTGTGTGTGTGTGTGGGGGGGGGGGTGTATGGGGGTGTCATGTGTGTAACAGGGTAAGGGGCATGGGTGCTTGGGACTGACAGGAAGGTCCATAACAAGATGTCTTTGTGGTGTGAAAGAGGGATGAAAAGAGAGCGAATGAGATTAGAGAAAGAAGGCTCTGCTGTGCAGTTGCGTAAGGAACTGGGACAGGGGCCGAACACGCCTGATAATACAGTGAAGATCGGGCTCATAGCAGTCAGTCCAGAAATAGGCCAGAGTATATTGCGGTCTAGCTGCATGTAAGACAGCAGCCCTTGATTACAGTGAATCTGAATGGTGCGGCATACACCCCGCCCTCTTTCTCTTCATGTAACACGTCCTGGTTTGAAATAGGTTTCTGCTGTTGTATCCTAGATGTGTTTACATCTACCAGACTACTCAAGTGGAGCGTGACACTTGCCAATGGTTGTTTCCTTGCCAATGCTAGCAAATGCCTCCAGTGACAGTAGTGCTTCCTTGTGTGGCTTGATACAAGCAGGGTATTGTATTTGACTGTGTTGTTAGCTAATTGACAATATCCGAATGGCATGTGCCTTGAGAAGCACATCGACTGTACTATGAAATGCATTTGCTGTGTGTGCGACTTTGTAAACTCATTATCCTCTGAAACAAAGTGAGAGAGAGTGTGTGTGTGTGTGTGTGTGTGTGTGTGTGTGTGTGTGTGTGTGTGTGTGTGTGTGTGTGTGTGTGTGTGTGTGTGTGTGTTATCCGTGGCATTGGGGTTGTTTGTAACTTCATTTTGCCATGAGGGAACAGTGGTGGGCGGGGGACGTCGTAAACATTCACCAGAGGGCAGGAAGTGAGACGTACTGTGAAGCCCCTGGAGAGTTCTGTTTTAACGACACTACTGCCGCACATGTGTGTGCTTTACCTGTTGCGACTGTGCTCCAATCATTAGGTCGCAGGTTCCCATGATTTGTTAGCCTGGGAAGGGTTTTACTCAGGATTGTAAACCCTAGTGGTTAAAAGTTTCCCCACAGGGGGTCAAGTTCATAGTCATCTAAAGGTTACATCCTGCTTTCTAGTTTTAATTTAGACCATGTGTCCACGTATCATGTTTGCTTATAAACACTAGAAGCAACAGCACTTATTATATAACTCAAAATGCAATGGCTTGCTGCAGGGTGCAGATGGAATCAATATAGCAATTCTTTTCAAGTTAACTTTTTGCGGGTTAATTGATGTGCCACAGGTCAAAAGTTGAAAAGATCAACAGGTCCCACATGTTTGTCCTAAAGCCTTTTTACAGCCATCTTCAGCGAATGTTTGTCTACCAGTCTTTATGTGTGTTTTGACCGGGGCGTCCATTATGTGGCTGTGAACAAATACACAGAATGCGCATGCATACGCACCTAAAACTGTCAACAACGTCATGGGCAAAATGGAGTAGGGGACACATACTGAGGTCTGTAGAGCTGTGACTCCAGTGCTGTGGCAGTTCCACGGTCTTCACTGGCAGGGCCTTGTTGAGTTTTGCAATGTCGCTGTGTTGCTACTCATCATTTATGTGCTTATGTCCTACTGCATACTGCTGTATTTACTGCTGTTAGTTGGGCTAGTTGTCTCGTGTTTTTCACCTTCGGTTGGTAGCTTAGTAGCCAGCGTGCTCATAAGGTTGGTTTGGTCAGGGGGGCATTGTCACTACCTGGAGCTCGCACTTAAACGGAGCCTGGGTCTGTTGAAGGTGGCATTGCTGTTTTTAGGCTGTGATAGCCATAGGATAGGATAGGTACTAGGATAGGTAATTATTTATCGTGTTTTTCACCTTTGGTTGGTAGTTTGGTAGCCAGCGTGCTTGTAAGGTTGGTTTGGACAGGGGCCTCTGAATGTGTTTTCCTTGGATTTTGGCACAAGGGATTATAACATCTGATTCTGTGTATTAATGAAAGAAACAGTAGCTAACTACACTAAGCATCCTCACAATTTCATCTTGAGCTCATGTGGATGTGCTGCGGCACCTAATTATAAGTTACAGACATCAAACAATACAAGTTGATGTTATAGGCTATGTTGTGTTACGTTACCTGGCTTGTCATGAACATCTACAGTCAGGGTCTCCTAAGCCTTGCATTATGCATTATTTTTTAACTGTTCCAATGCGTCCCTTTGAGGAAGTCCTCTCTGCTATAAGCTGGCCCTCGTTTTTCTCCATACAAGAAAGTCCAGGATCACCCTGAGTCATTCTAAAATGGTGGTCCCTCTGCCCATCTCAATAAGACGTTTTTTTCAGTTTCCTTTATGTTTTCTGTGCCTTTATGAGCCTATCTTTAGAGCTTGTGGTTGAGATTGCCAGTGGCGTTCCTTTGATTGTGGGAATGCTAATGTGTTGAAGGGTTATGTAAGGTAACTAGGCCTGACCATATCCTTTTTTAGAGTTGTTTTTGGGGTTTGTTGTTGGCTGGTTAATGAATGTTGACACCCTTTGCTTGCTTTGGATTCTGTTAACCAGACATTTATTAGTAGTTTGGGAGCTAATTTAAAACGTTTCCATCAAAGGTGGTGATGTTAAGTGTGGCTTTCAGAAAATAGAAAATATTGAGAACTTTTGATTATAAAGCAGATGCCTTTGTTTGTTGTGTATAGTGTGGTTTCAGTAGAAGTGGGAGTGTGAAAGTCTGTCCAGTCTGATCCTTTCGGAAAGGATTACACCAGGGATTATTTAGAACAGTGGGACTGCGAGGCAAAGATACACATACATGCACACACACACATGATGATAGACTGACGCAAATCAGAGAATAGGCAATACTTTGTGAACTCATCTTCTGAAACCTCTGTGTGTGTGTGTGTGTGTGTGTGTGTGTGTGTGTGTGTGTGTGTGTGTGTGTGTGTGTGTGTGTGTGTGTGTGTGTGTGTGTGTGTGTGTACTAATTGTCCTTGCATTTGCTGCAATCAGAAAGCATGTGATTCTCTCACTCTGTTCCATACTATTCCACCACTGTCATGCAAATCAGGCTCACAGACAGGCTTGTGTTGTTATCGAATTATTATATTTAACATTACCTTTACTGATCATTATATATTATCCTTTACCATAATAGTTTGATGACCTATGTGAACATATACTATATGGGTATGGTGTGTTATTGTATAAGTGTTTCTGTACAAGTGTTACTGTGTAAGTCTGCTTGTTTTAATGCTCAGTCTGGTGCAGTCTCTCTTGCTTTGAGTCAGTCCCTTTCCCTTGTTCAGCCTTCCTGATGTCATTTCTTTCTCTGCATCCTTCCCCTCCCCCTCTCCAGCTGCACCATACTGCTGCAGAGAAAGGAGGAGAGAGAGGGACAGACAGAGAGACAGAGAGAGACAGAGAGAGAGAGAGAGAGAGAGCTAAAACTAGCACATCCTTTCTGTTCCTTACCAAGCAATGCATTGCCTTATTCTGTGCAATTTCCAGTCCATACTAGCCCCATCCTGTTTACTACAAAGCTAGTGTGCCTCTTTTATCCATTCCATCCATGAAGCCATTTATTTTATTTGTAATATCATATATTGTATTAAACATCATTGCTTATGAATGACCTTTACCAGATTACAATTTACAGTATTCATATACATAAGAGACAGGGCAGGTCTTTTGGATATCATGTAGTCTGCGAGTCAAATCCAATTCTCCATCCTCCATCTTTTTTTCTAGCCCTCTTTTTTTTCTTCCATCGATATCTCCCAGGAAGCAAGGTGGGCTGTGTTGCCACAGCAACAAGCTGACTCACTGGCAGGATTGTACCACTTTCCAATGTGGCACGGGGGGGGCAGCAGCAAGCGTAGCCGGAAGTGTGCTGCTAAGCCCCTGTATATGTTGGTGTAGAGAAGGGAGGAGCCCCCCTGTGTTTTTGCTAGGAATAGCATGGTCTTGATGCTCGAGGCCGGATTGGTGGGAGATGGGGAGGGAGAGTGGGAGATCTGTGCTATTCGGGGGGGCTGTGCTGTGAGCATGGGGGGGTGGGGAGTTTAAAGGGAAATGGACCTGTTTTCTCTTTTGTATACAGTATATAATGGCATATATTCACATCTACATTCACATGTTTTTTTTTTATTTTGTGAGGAAATCATTAGAGTACTGGTTATTAGGTATTCACCGAGTATCTGTGGATACCTACTGTTATTATGCTTGTCTTTGTATTAAGAAATGTTTTTATTTGGTAAAAGGTTAATGTAATTTTTTACGTGAATTGGATGTGTTATGGTTCATAAAGTGCCTCATTGTTATTATAGCTGGACAGCAGTCACATGACATCAAAATCATATAAAATCATATGGTAAAGAAAGGCAAGCCCTATCTATGGGAGAAGCAACCTTTTAGGTGTTCTGCTGTGCTTTGTCTGAAAGGATGAGCGCATACACACACACACACACACCCTCTTTTCTGAGATGCACAAGGCATCACAGCATGTGACCAGCTCATTAATAAGGCATGGGAGCCTACCCTGCCTCTCCTATAGGCCCTCTGCTGTCGCTATAGGGTAGTGCCCCGCTTCTGGGTCAGGGCTGTGTTTTGGCTCTGTTACTCTGGTCTCTGACCCCCTGCACTACCCTTCACATAACCTAAGCCCATCCTGAATGATGGTTTATTCCAATGAGGTCATCATTTTGCTATTGTACAGGCTACTACTCAGATGGAAGAAGAATAACTGTGTTGGTAGAGTTCTGATGTTTGTTTTTTTTGTTTTTATTTGTGTTCAAGCCAACACTATAATCACCATTTTCTGGAATTAGCACAATAATAACAACGCATCCATCTCTCTACCCTTCCTTCTCTCATTCCATATGCATTTGTGTATCTATTTATTACTATTTCCCTCAATTTGTCAATACTTGACCAATTTTTCTCTCTTCCTCTTTCTTTTATTTTATCTTTCTATCTCTAATGTGATGTATTTTTCAAATGTGCTGTATTATTGTTTCATTAAGCTTTTCATAAAAAAAAACATTGCTGTTTAGTTTCTCACAGGCTTTAGAGTTAAAAAACACAACACATTATAATAATTACCTGTGACTTTAGAGTCAGACCAGTAGCATGTACATAGGCATAGCTCCGTATAACCACAAAATGCTCCCACTTCACATTGGATGAACAAGCAGGTAAGTATGATGGTGGACAGCCCCTTCCAAACACACATGCTGTTTTGGATCACCAATCTAACCGATATATATCTTTCTTTCTCTTTTGTTGTTTCTCTTCCATGTTCCTTTCCCGTCTGTTCCTGCTCCTGCCTCCCCTCTCCCACCGCCTGTTACATCCCTGTCTCTCCAAACAAGGTAAGACACATTCTCTCTTTTAACTGAGTTAAAACACAGATACACATACTGACCAGCATGACTGTGGGGGCACACGTTACTGACAAGGGCACAACAACAAGTGTCTGTTTAAAAGCGACATTCATTTTCAAAGAAAGAAATGCTACAAACAAAAGGTTGCTACATCACAATTGAAAATGTGTTTTGGCTCAATATGATAATGGGGTCATTTTAATAGGTTGGGGTACTGGGATATAACATTTAGTCTTAAAAGCATTATAAGCATGTCCTTTGAGACTAATATATTAGAAGAACAGAATTTGTAAAGATAAGTAGAACATTTAAAAAAAATAGAAAGTATTTAGCCAAAACATAAGCATATTCATATTTAGGCTCAATGTTTTTGCCAATGTAAATACCTCTGACGACACCTACACACTGACACCCACACACACTCCTGAGGCTGAACAAACAGTGAACAGCTGCGTTTGGGTTCCTTGATGATTTCACCCCATCCCGAGGCAGGGAGCAATTTGTTTATCATCACTAGATCCACAAGCAAGTGGGTGCTTCACGAGAATAATGAGGTTCTATGTATTGCTGAAATCATTCACCAATATGGTACAAAAACGTAAGCAGTATGCCTTCTAATAAAGGTATTTCAGTACTCAAAGGTCAGTCGATATATATTTGACTCAAGTATTGGGTTGTATACCTGGTCCAGATTACACTTTACATGGGAATGGCATGCCTACACAAAATACACATTTGTGTATTTGTCCGGAAGTCCATAAAGCTATATCTTTCTCCTCTTGAGCATCATATCTTTATTAGTATCTCCACATCACTCGTTTGTGATGACCTAACCGACCACACTTTCAGTGTTTTAGACAGCTCTTAACCTCCTACCACTGTTTTTATTTTTTTTCATCCGTCTTCATTTTCAATCATGAATCGGCACATTGAGTTTACCATCTCAGAATAAAAATATTTTTGACAATGCTTTGTCTTTTTTTTTTTGATATTACAATATTGCCATTTTAACCAATGAGCACTGTGTATTGTTGTGGATGGTACAATTGTCAAAATGCCTGTATAATACATAGGCCGATTTTTTTTTTTAAATTCTAATTGCAATTTTATTGTATATGTAATATCGATGTATTATTTATTTTTATTTATTATGTTTATACATATAATAAGTAATCAGGAATACTGAGTCACTGAGAAAGAGCGAATGAGATGCCGTTGTGAGGCAGGGTTCCGCGTGCCTTGTGCAGTGACAGCGGAGGGAGTGCAGCGGCACTGCTCGGCCGCCTGTGTGGCGCTGTCCACCCGCGTGGTGCTGAAACCGCTCCGTAGCTCTCTGCGAGGCAGCGCTCCCCCCCCCCCCCCCCCCCCCCCCCTCCCTTTCCTTCTCTTTCTCTCCCCGTCTCTCACGCTGCCTCTCTACGTCTCCCCCTGTCGCCGGTTTAACTCAAAGCGGATGAGCTTTCAACTGATTAACACTGAACAATTGTATAATAATAATAATAATAATAATATAATAATATATTCCACCGTCGCCTATCTCACATCCATGTTATGCCACCGAAATTGTACCGGTGAATAATTTGCATTGGCTGGCAGCGGAAAGATCAACACTGTAATTTTATATTTGATTAATAGCAACGTATTCCTTTGCTTTTAGATTGTTTTTATGGGTTAAAACTGGCCGACGAGCTAAATTATTTGAAATTGATGCACTCTTAAACAAAGTGTATGTGTGCGTGCGCATGATTGCATGGTGATGATGAAAGGAGAGAGAGAGAGAGAGAGAGAGAGAGAGAGAGAGAGAGAGAGAGAGAGAGAGAGAGAGAGAGAGAGAGAGAGAGAGAGAGAGAGAGAGAGAGAGAGAGAGAGAGAGTGCTCTACTTACCTCCATACGGGTCTTTCATGACGGCTGCTGACAGAATCATCCGTGTATCACCCGTGCGTGTCTCTGTAGTGCTCTGTGACGTAGGGAGTAGACTGCACTAGCTATCCATGACCACAGGAAGGCAACGATGAGCCTTATCTGCCACACGACTCCACTGTACCTGCAGACAAAATATTGTGGAATAATGTAGTACACATAGCTATATAGGAGGTATGAATGGATTTGGATGATGATTCTTTTTTTGTTTGTTGCGTGTGATTAAGCTTTTATAGACACAATGATTATGATTTGTTTTTTGATTTTAGTTTAGGTTATTTATTTTAGTCTTTGATTAATTTATTTTCAGTATGTTCTTAGAGATTACAGTAGCCTACAAGAGGATATAGTAATAGTTAAATATATTCCGGGTAAGAGACCGAACGAACGTAATATATTCTGAGCCATTCATGGGCAAAACGCTGTAGAATGATAGTGCAGTGATGCAGTAGACGTTGCATTGTGGGCTACTATACGTCACTATTCTCCAGGCGCTTGCTGAAGCCCTGATTGGTAGAACACCGTGCACCAATCACGGATAGAACTGTACAAAGAGATCTACTGCATCTCTCCCGTGAAGCCTCATCCCCGCCAGCGTTGCAACGTTCAGCGAAAGAAGGGGACGCGCATGGAGACACATATCCAACAGACCCTATATGTATCATAACTGCAGAACATGAGGATTTATCAGCATTTGACGGCATGCCTCGTTGTATCCACTGGCCTTTGTAAGGAATTAAATGGAAACCAATGCGTTTCATAGATCGCGGGAAAATGTGGAGGAGACGGCATGCATGGCAGGTGCTTTTGTGGTGGCATCACTTCTTTCTCTTGTGGAATACAATAGACGGACAGGCTCGCTACACCATCCCGGAGGAACTAAAGCAGGGCTCCGTGGTTGGGAATATTTCGAAAGATCTAGGATTGGTTGTCTCTGAACTCTACCAACGTAAATTACGGATAACGTCCGAGGCTGGGAGGCAGTATTTCACCGTGGACCTGGCGAAGGGAGAGCTGGTGGTGAGTGAGCGGATAGACAGAGAGGGGCTGTGTGGACCCAAGTCACCGTGTCTATTGCCTCTGGAGGTCGTCATAGAAAACCCGTTGCAGCTGTATCATGTCGATGTTGAAATACAAGACATTAATGACAATTCACCCGAGTTTGCTACAAAAGAAAAGATACTAAAAATAGCGGAGCTTGTTAATCCAGGTGCGAGCTTTCCTTTGGAGAACGCACGGGATCCCGACGTTGGGTCGAATTCAGTGCGCTCTTACGCGATTAGTAAAAACGACCATTTCAAATTGAACGTTAAAAACCACAAAGACGGTCGAAGAATTCCCGAGCTAATTCTGGAAAAGTCGCTCGACAGGGAGAAACAACCTGTGCACAGGCTCGTTTTGACAGCCGTAGACGGCGGTGATCCTGTGCGATCAGGGACGTCTGAAATCATTGTGACAGTGATTGATAATAATGATAACGCACCGCAGTTTGAAAGACAGCTCTACGAAATTAATGTTACCGAAAACACAACACCTGGAACTGAATTAGTGCGCGTCAAAGCTACGGACGCAGACGAGGGTTTAAACGGAGAAATTGAATATTTCTTTCGAGAACAGACGATTGATTCAATTTTAGCCTTGTTTGATATTGAGCATCTAACTGGGGCTATTGTAGTAAAGGGGGATTTGGACTATGAAGAAACGAATGTTCATAGGTTTGACGTCGTTGCCAAAGACAAAGGTAACCCTGAGATGGATGGTCATTGTGCTATTGAAATAAGGGTAACAGACATTAATGATAATGCTCCTGAAATAATTGTGACGTCTATAACGACACCCATCCAAGAAGACTCAGCTATAGGGACTGTTGTTGCACTACTAAGCGCCAAAGACCCAGATTCGGGTGACAACGGTAAAGTGAAGCTGAGCGTTTCTTCAAACTCTCCGTTTAAACTTAAGCCGTCTATTTCTAATCATTACGCGTTGGTCACAAGCGGGGCACTCGACCGTGAGAACAACGCCCATTACAAAGTTAAGATAACTGCAGTTGATCTGGGCAAACCATCACTGTCTAGCGAGAGAATTATAGGTGTTGACGTGTTAGATGTGAATGACAATCCCCCAGTTTTCTCCCAGTCGTCTTATACAGTTCAAGTAAAAGAGAATTGTCCAGCAGGTAAAATACTATACTCTGTGTCTGCTACTGATTCAGACCAAAATGAAAACGCCAAGCTGTCCTACTCCATCCTGGACTCTAAAGTGAAAGACGTGTCTGTGTCCTCCTACGTCTACATCAACTCGGAGAACGGCAGCATCTACAGCATGCACTCCTTTGACTATGAGAAACTGAAGGTGTTTCAGATTCAGGTGCAGGCAAAGGACCACGGTTCTCCGTCTCTGAGCAGCAACGCTACTGTTCATGTTTTTATTCTGGACCAGAACGATAACGCCCCCGCTGTTATCTACCCCTCCTCCGCTGTCCACGGCTCCCTCTCTCAACAGAGGACGTCCCGCTCCTCCAAAGCAGGCCACTTGGTTACCAAGGTAACAGCTGTAGATGCCGACTCGGGGCATAACGCCTGGATCTCCTATAGACTGGCAGAGGCCACAGACGCCTCTCTGTTCACTGTCAACCTCTACACAGGGGAGGTGAGGACTAAACGGGCTGTGTCTGAGCAGGACGACTCCTCTCAGAGACTGCTCATAGAGATTAAAGACGATGGGGATCCGGTTCAGTCCACCACCGTCACCGTGTCCGTCCTGTTAGAGGACGGTCTCCACGAGCCCATTCTGGACCTCAGACACAAAACGGACGATTCTCACAGGAAAACGGGGAGAATGGCTCTGTATCTGATCCTCTCCCTGGCCTCAGTGTCTGTGCTCTCTCTGGTGACGTTCCTCATTCTAGCTGTTAAGTGTCTTAAGAGCAGCAGAAGCAGTGGTAGCTGCTGCATGAGACGGAGCGACAGTGAGGACTACAAGAACCCCAACAGAAACCTCCAGCTCCAGCTCAACACTGACGGGCCTATTAAGTACGTGGAGGTGCTGGGAGGAGACATGATGTCTCAGAGTCAGTCCTTCAGGTCCTGTCTCTCTCCCACGTCAGAGTACAGTGACTTCACCTTCGTTAAACCCAGCAGCACCACAGACTTCAAAGACATGATCAATGTCTTAGACGCCTCTTTACCTGACAGCACCTGGACCTTTGAGAGCCAGCAGGTGAGCAGCTGTGGTTGAATTGTAATGTAATTAGTTAAGATGTGCTATTGCATGATGCTGTTTTATATTTTATGATGAAACAATTTGCCTTCTCTCATCAATGGCGTGTTCGCTTTTCCATGTGAAAAAGATAACATTAATTCATCATATTCATCATCATTTTTTAAAAATGACAAATTGAATGATTGGATACAATTTTACCACAAAGGAATTATGTAACAGTTTCATAATCATTGGTTTCATAAGTGTTGATCTTTTTAAATACTTCTATCTCACTGAAATGAGGTGTGTTCAGTGACTAATACCTTTTCTAGTGGGCACAGTGTGTCAACGCATTCGATAGGAGGGACGTGTTTCAGCACCTCTGGACAGCGGCAGTATACAGCAAGAACATCATACATAACTGATTGGTAATTCAATTTACCCTAGAAATCAGCGTCCTATTAAAAAGAATCTGATTTTAAGTAACAGTTTTATGCAGAAAGACGGAGCATTCTCAGTTCATTCCCTAAAACCAAAAGAGGCCTGTGTTTTTTTGTGCGCTGTGCGTCTTTAAAAGCGCTCCACTGTGACGTCCCTATTGGCTATCAGATCCGCATGCTTTGCACCAATAGCAAGCAGAACTGTACAAAGAGATCGACTCCCACCCCAGATACTTCTCTACCTCCTTACCATTTACAACGCGCGAGAGCTGGAGGAGAGAGAGCGATAGAGATACATTCGGCGTGAAACGAGCATCGTTTAATTTAAATGTCGTGCTTTTTGGGGGATTTTTCTTGTGGAATATTCAATCTGGTGATGGATGGTTACATTAAGCTTCCATGTGTGTAGTAAGCGACAGGATGGGATGTAAACTATAACAAAGCCGCTATGACAAAGAGAACGAGGTACCGGGACTGGAGATGGCAGGCTCTGTGGTGGCATCATTTCTTCCTCTTGTGGAATACAATAGACGGACAGACTCGCTACACCATCCCGGAGGAACTAAAGCAGGACTCCGTGGTCGGACATTTAGCCAAAGATCTGGGTTTGGGATTATCAGAGATTTTCGACCGTAAACTGCGCGTCGCCTCGGAGGCTGGTAAGCAGTATTTCAGCGTGGACACGGGGAAGGGCGAGCTGGTGGTGAACGAGAGGATAGACAGAGAGGCGTTGTGTGGACAAAGCGCCAACTGTGTTTTACCGCTTCAGGTTGTAGTAGAGAATCCCTTACAGTTGCATCGCATTGAGGTGGAAATCAGAGACATCAATGACAACTCTCCTCGTTTTGTTAAAAATGAACTTGCATTGGAAATAGCTGAATCTACTGTCGTCGGAGTTCGTTTTCCGCTGGAAAGTGCGGAGGATCAAGATGTAGGAACAAATGGATTGAAGACTTATGTTCTTAGTAAAGATGATTGTTTTAGTTTAAAAATGAAACAAATCGAAGACGGGAGAAATGTCCCGGAGCTGGTGTTAGACAAACCGCTTGATCGAGAAACAAAGTCAGTACACCAGTTATTACTGACAGCCTTGGACGGGGGGAATCCGGTCAAATCGGGAACAGCACAAATAACCATAACTGTACTTGATAATAATGACAACAACCCTATTTTCCAAACGTCGTTGTATAAGGTGTCAGTTAGGGAAGATATTGCAAAAGGCACATTAATTGTTAAAACTCAAGCGAGTGACAGAGACGAGGGGCTTAACGGAGAAGTTGAATATTCGTTTGGCATTCATACTCCAGAAAACGTTTTAGGATTATTTGATATCAACTCGGTTACTGGTGAAATGTTCTTGAAAGGTCTGTTAGACCATGAAACCGCCGTAACATATCGAATTGACATAAGTGCCAAGGACAAAGGCAGCCCAAAGATGGAGGGTCATTGTCGTGTTCAGGTTGACGTTGTGGACGTTAACGATAACAGCCCAGAGGTGATCCTCACCTCTCAGCCCAACGACGTGCCAGAGGATGCCCCGAGTGGCACGGTGGTGGCTTTGCTTAGTGCACGAGATCTGGACTCCGGCGACAACGGTAAAGTGACGTTACAACTCCCAGTGGGTTCGCCGTTTAGCCTCAAACCCTCGTTCTCGAATAATTATGCTTTAGTAACCAATGGCGTTATAGACAGAGAAATCATGTCGGTTTACAACATTGAGATAACTGCAACAGATGCAGGCTCCCCTTCTCTAAACAGTAGAAAAATAATACCTGTTAAAATATCTGATATAAATGACAACGCACCTGTATTCAGTCAACCGTCATATAATGTATATATAGGAGAAAATGGAAGAGCAGGCACCATAATATATTCGGTATCAGCCTCTGACTTGGATTTAGGAGACAACTCCAAGCTGTCCTACTCCATCCTGGACTCTAAAGTGAAAGACGTGTCTGTGTCCTCCTACGTCTACATCAACTCGGAGAACGGCAGCATCTACAGCATGCACTCCTTTGACTATGAGAAACTGAAGGTGTTTCAGATTCAGGTGCAGGCAAAGGACCACGGTTCTCCGTCTCTGAGCAGCAACGCTACTGTTCATGTTTTTATTCTGGACCAGAACGATAACGCCCCCGCTGTTATCTACCCCTCCTCCGCTGTCCACGGCTCCCTCTCTCAACAGAGGACGTCCCGCTCCTCCAAAGCAGGCCACTTGGTTACCAAGGTAACAGCTGTAGATGCCGACTCGGGGCATAACGCCTGGATCTCCTATAGACTGGCAGAGGCCACAGACGCCTCTCTGTTCGCTGTCAACCTCTACACAGGGGAGGTGAGGACTAAACGGGCTGTGTCTGAGCAGGACGACTCCTCTCAGAGACTGCTCATAGAGATTAAAGACGATGGGGATCCGGTTCAGTCCACCACCGTCACCGTGTCCGTCCTGTTAGAGGACGGTCTCCACGAGCCCATTCTGGACCTCAGACACAAAACGGACGATTCTCACAGGAAAACGGGGAGAATGGCTCTGTATCTGATCCTCTCCCTGGCCTCAGTGTCTGTGCTCTCTCTGGTGACTTTCCTCATTCTAGCTGTTAAGTGTCTTAAGAGCAGCAGAAGCAGTGGTAGCTGCTGCATGAGACGGAGCGACAGTGAGGACTACAAGAACCCCAACAGAAACCTCCAGCTCCAGCTCAACACTGACGGGCCTATTAAGTATGTGGAGGTGCTGGGAGGAGACATGATGTCTCAGAGTCAGTCCTTCAGGTCCTGTCTCTCTCCCACGTCAGAGTACAGTGACTTCACCTTCGTTAAACCCAGCAGCACCACTGACTTTAAAGACATGATCAACGTCTTAGACGCCTCTTTACCTGACAGCACCTGGACCTTTGAGAGCCAGCAGGTGAGCAGCTGTGGTTGAATTGTAATTAGTTAAGATGTGCTATTGCATAATGCTGTTTTATATTTTAAGATGAAACAATTTGCCTTCTCTCATCAATGGCGTGTTCGCTTTTCCATGTGAAAAAGATAACATTAATTCATCATATTCATCATCATTTTTTAAAAATGACAAATTGAATGATTGGATACAATTTTACCACAAAGGAATTATGTAACCGTTTCATAATCATTGGTTTCATAAGTGTTGATCTTTTTAAATACTTCTGCTATATCTCACTGAAATGAGGTGTGTTCAGTGACTAATACCTTTTCTAGTGGGCACAGTGTGTCAACGCATTAGATAGGAGGGACGTGTTTCAGCACCTCTGGACAGCGGCAGTATATAGCAAGAACATCATACATAACTGATTGGTAATTCAATTTACCCTAGAAATCAGCGTCCTATTAAAAATAATCTGATTTTAAGTAACAGTTTTATGCAGAAAGACAGAGCATTCTCAGTTCATTCCCTAAAACCAAAAGAGGCCTGTGTTTTTTTGTGCGCTGTGCGTCTTTAAAAGCGCTCCACTGTGACGTCCCTATTGGCTATCAGATCCGCATGCTTTGCACCAATAGCAAGCAGAACTGTACAAAGAGATCGACTCCCACCCGCGATACTTCTCTACCTCCTTACCATTTACAACGCGCGAGAGCTGGAGGAGAGAGAGCGATAGAGATACATTCGGCGTGAAACGAGCATCGTTTAATTTAAATGTCGTGCTTTTTGGGGGATTTTTCTTGTGGAATATTCAATCTGGTGATGGATGGTTACATTAAGCTTCCATGTGTGTAGTAAGCGACAGGATGGGATGTAAACTATAACAAAGCCGCTATGACAAAGAGAACGAGGTACCGGGACTGGAGATGGCAGGCTCTGTGGTGGCATCATTTCTTGCTCTTGTGGAATACAATAGACGGACAGACTCGCTACACCATACCGGAGGAACTAAAGCAGGGCTCCGTGGTCGGACATTTAGCCAAAGATCTGGGTTTGGGATTATCAGAGATTTTCGACCGCAAACTGCGCGTCGCCTCGGAGGCTGGTAAGCAGTATTTCAGCGTGGACACGGGGAAGGGCGAGCTAGTGGTGAACGAGCGGATAGACAGAGAGGCGTTGTGTGGACAAAGCGCGAGTTGTGTTTTACCGCTTCAGGTTGTCGTGGAAAATCCGCTGCAGTTGCATCGCATTGAGGTGGAAATCAGAGACATCAATGACAACTCTCCTCGTTTTGTTAAAAATGAACTTGGATTGGAAATAGCTGAATCTACTGTGGTCGGAGTTCGTTTTCCGCTGGAAAGTGCGGAGGATCAAGATGTAGGGACTAATGGATTGAAGACTTATGTTCTCAGTAAAGATGATTGTTTCAGTTTGAAAATGAAACAAATCGAAGACGGGAGGAATGTCCCGGAGCTGGTGTTAGACAAACCGCTTGATCGAGAAACAAAGTCTGTACACCAGTTATTACTGACAGCCCTGGACGGGGGTAATCCGGTCAAATCGGGAACAGCACAAATAACCATAAAAGTACTTGATATTAATGATAATAACCCTATTTTCCAAACGTCGTTGTATAAGGTGTCGGTTAGGGAAGATATTGCAAAAGGCACGTTAATTGTTAAAACTCAAGCGAGTGACCGAGACGAGGGGCTTAATGGAGAAGTGGAATATTCGTTTGGTATTCACACTCCAGAAAACGTTTTAGGATTATTTGATATTAATTCAGTTACTGGTGAAATGTTCTTAAAAGGTATATTAGACCATGAAACCGCCGTAACATATCGAATTGACTTAAGTGCCAAAGACAAAGGCAGCCCAAAGATGGAGGGTCATTGTCGTGTTCAGGTTGACGTTGTGGACGTTAACGATAACAGCCCAGAGGTGATCCTCACCTCTCAGCCCAACGACGTGCCAGAGGATGCCCCGAGTGGCACGGTGGTGGCTTTGCTTAGTGCACGAGATCTGGACTCCGGCGACAACGGTAAAGTGACGTTACAACTCCCAGTGGGTTCGCCGTTTAGCCTCAAACCCTCGTTCTCGAATAATTATGCTTTAGTAACCAATGGCGTTATAGACAGAGAAATCATGTCGGTTTACAACATTGAGATAACTGCAACAGATACAGGCTCCCCTTCTCTAAACAGTAGAAAAATAATACCTGTTCAAATATCTGATATAAATGACAACGCACCGGTATTCAGTCAACCGTCATATAATGTATATATAGGAGAAAATGGAAGAGCAGGCACCATAATATATTCAGTATCAGCCTCTGACTTGGATTTAGGAGACAACGCCAAGCTGTCCTACTCCATCCTGGACTCTAAAGTGCAGGACGTGTCTGTGTCCTCCTACGTCTACATCAACTCGGAGAACGGCAGCATCTACAGCATGCACTCCTTTGACTATGAGAAACTGAAGGTGTTTCAGATTCAGGTGCAGGCAAAGGACCACGGTTCTCCGTCTCTGAGCAGCAACGCTACTGTTCATGTTTTTATTCTGGACCAGAACGATAACGCCCCCGCTGTTATCTACCCCTCCTCCGCTGTCCACGGCTCCCTCTCTCAACAGAGGACGTCCCGCTCCTCCAAAGCAGGCCACTTGGTTACCAAGGTAACAGCTGTAGATGCCGACTCGGGGCATAACGCCTGGATCTCCTATAGACTGGCAGAGGCCACAGACGCCTCTCTGTTCGCTGTCAACCTCTACACAGGGGAGGTGAGGACTAAACGGGCTGTGTCTGAGCAGGACGACTCCTCTCAGAGACTGCTCATAGAGATTAAAGACGATGGGGATCCGGTTCAGTCCACCACCGTCACCGTGTCCGTCCTGTTAGAGGACGGTCTCCATGAGCCCATTCTGGACCTCAGACACAAAACGGACGATTCTCACAGGAAAACGGGGAGAATGGCTCTGTATCTGATCCTCTCCCTGGCCTCAGTGTCTGTGCTCTCTCTGGTGACGTTCCTCATTCTAGCTGTTAAGTGTCTTAAGAGCAGCAGAAGCAGTGGTAGCTGCTGCATGAGACGGAGCGACAGTGAGGACTACAAGAACCCCAACAGAAACCTCCAGCTCCAGCTCAACACTGACGGGCCTATTAAGTACGTGGAGGTGCTGGGAGGAGACATGATGTCTCAGAGTCAGTCCTTCAGGTCCTGTCTCTCTCCCACGTCAGAGTACAGTGACTTTACCTTCGTTAAACCCAGCAGCACCACTGACTTTAAAGACATGATCAACGTCTTAGACGCCTCTTTACCTGACAGCACCTGGACCTTTGAGAGCCAGCAGGTGAGCATCAATTGAGCGCAACAGTACATTTGTCATTTTCTATTTTTATTGCACATTTGAGCGTTGGGCTATTCGATGCACTTTACCTCTCCGTTAAGGGCCTACATTGTTTTCTTCAGGGTTTCCTTTGTCTTTATATAAAAGTGTAACAGACTTCGATCAGCCTGTTACATTAATGTTCACAGGTCTTCGTATGACTAGTTGGCCGATAATGCAGAGGAGACGTGGAATGGATCTAAAAGCATTTATTCTTTCTGTAACATAGGACAACAGGGCATATCACACGCGGGTAGTTGGAGATAACGCTGACATCCCCCCTTTCCAAACTTCCAACGAGAGAGAAAAAATAATAGAAGACAATACTGTGATCGTATAGTGTGTACCAAGTATAATAAATGAAAAGAATAAAAATGCATGCATAATTATAAATTAAATACTGACAGATCTTTAAATATTATTAACACACATACCTGTAACATAGGACAACAGGGCATATCACACGCGGGTAGTTGGAGATAACGCTGACATCCCTACGACAGCATAATTAGCCCGTTAGCTCCTACTTAAATACCTCCGCGAACAGCGGAACCCATAGTAAACATTCATACACCATGAAAAATATATACTGTATGTGTCATGAAAACAATGAGACAACGGCTATAACAAAACCTTTATGATGTAGGACTCATAAATCCAACTTACCCCCTTTCCAAACTTCCAACGAGAGGAAGTCTGGGCGTGTGCGACCCCAATTAGCGCCCCATCGGAACCAACAATAATTGACAAGTGGAACTAAATAAATAATGTACCATGTTACAGGTCAAAAATTTGGGGAAGTTCACTATAAACCAACATTTGTTTTATTATACTGTTACAAAAGCAATTATTTAAATATAAATTATAATGAATGCAAATAGTAATGAATCTATTAGATAACGAAATCTGCACATTTCAATTATTTCTTGTTGTTTTTCGCATATCAGCTTTGCACGGATACGTAGGCCTATCACTGTTGGTCACGTGATACTTGTTCCAGGCCCTAATTTATCATTTTCTTCACTTAAGTATAGAAGCTATTTATTTAGACGATGTCGCTGGACTTTACTCCAGCAATAGGCCTACACAGCACCCATGAATTCGTGGTTCATGGGTGGTGGTGGTGGTTCAGCACTTTTCTGTTGGACAGAGACAGTGTCCTGCACAGTGGCAAGAGCAGCCTTTGTACTCAATGACTTGATAGTTATTGATAGCCAATAACGCGATGAAATTGTAAAACAGTATTCCTTAATATCATAATTGTAATTTTAAAAAAATCTGCATGAATTACGCCATTAAAAAAATAGGTATTATATGTAAAACTTTTTTTCTTTTTTCTTTTTTTGGTGGGGGAAAGAGTTTTGTCCGTTTAGAACTTCGATTGAAAATAATTTCGTCTTTATTTCAAAATTTTGGGTCGCACAAAAATATTGATTTAATTACAGTGCGATAGTTTGATGAGCAGGCCTTTGCCTCCTATTGGGTTTATTCACGATGAAGGCATAGGCCTCCACGCGCGCACTGTGCCTTTAAACGCAATGGATGGTTCCGATTGGATGTGAGAGAGAGTTTATTTGAACCAATAGCATGCAGAACTGTACAAAGAGATCTACTCCCGACCCCCGCTGCCTTGCTATACCATTCAAAATGTTCATCGCTCGAGGAGCGGAGAGGTGCTCATAGATGCACTATGAGACATGCTCAAGGATTTATCTGAAGAATTCATCAGATTATCCTGGAATATTTTGTTTTATCATGCAATGGATGTAAGGATGGAATGGTTATTGAGCAAGTCGACAGGAAATACTGCAATATAGCGCATCAAGCATGACAAAGAGAACGAGGTATCGAGACTGGAGATGGCAGGCTCTGTGGTGGCATCATTTCTTCCTCTTGTGGAATACAATAGACGGACAGACTCGCTACACCATCCCGGAGGAACTAAAGCAGGGCTCCGTGGTCGGACATTTAGCCAAAGATCTGGGTTTGGGATTATCAGAGATTTTCGACCGTAAACTGCGCGTCGCCTCGGAGGCTGGTAAGCAGTATTTCAGCGTGGACACGGGGAAGGGCGAGCTGGTGGTGAACGAGAGGATAGACAGAGAGGCGTTGTGTGGACAAAGCGCCAACTGTCTTTTACCTCTTCAGGTTGTAGTAGAGAATCCATTACAGTTGCATCGGATAGAGGTGGAAATCAGAGACATCAATGACAATTCTCCGAGTTTTTTGACGAAAGAAATAATATTAAAAATCGCAGAATCAACGGTGATAGGGATTCGTTTTCCGTTAGAAAGCGCAGAGGACCCCGACGTCGGTAGTAATACACTGAGATCATATACACTCAGCAAAGACGAATGTTTCAGTTTAAAAGTTAAAGAAATTGAGGACGGTAAGAAAATTCCAGAATTGGTTTTGGAGAAGCCGTTGGATCGAGAGAAAAAGGATACCCATAGATTACAGTTAATAGCAGTAGATGGGGGCAATCCAGTCAAATCCGGGACGTCACAAATTACAGTTATTGTTTTGGATAACAATGATAACCTCCCTGTTTTTGAAAAATCGTTATATAAAGTTTCCCTAAGTGAAAGCAATGTAATCGGAACTGTCGTTTTAACGCCAAAAGCGACGGACGCAGACGAGGGGCTAAACGGAGAGGTGGTATTCTCATTTGGAGCGCGCACGCAGGATTCAGTGCTGTCCACCTTTGACATTGATCCCGTGACGGGGGAAATCAGTCTGAGGCGGCAACTCGACTATGAAAACGTGACTTCATATCGAATAGACATCGTCGCCAAAGATAAAGGCATTCCTGAAATGGAAGGTCACTGTCGAGTACAAATTGACGTGGGAGATGTTAATGACAACGCGCCAGAAATCATACTCACCTCGGATCCACAGGCTGTGCGTGAGGACGCACCGAACGGCACAGTAGTGGCCTTGATAAGTGTCCGAGACCGGGACTCGGGCGATAACGGCCGAGTGACGTTAAACCTTCCGAAGGGTTCTCCTTTTAACCTGAAGCCCTCGTTTACTAACAATTACGCAATGGTGACCAACGGGCTTTTAGACCGAGAGCGCTTCGTAGTATATGATATTGAATTAACAGCCACCGATTCAGGCTCTCCACCTCTAACTAACACGAAAATTATACCAGTCAGTATCACCGACGTGAATGACAATGCTCCTGTATTTACTGAAAAGTTGTACAGTATTTATGTAAACGAAAATGGGAAACCAGGCTCAATATTGTACTCTGTATCAGCAACAGATCTAGATTACGGGGACAACTCCAAGCTGTCCTACTCCATCCTGGACTCTAAAGTGCAGGACGTGTCTGTGTCCTCCTACGTCTACATCAACTCGGAGAACGGCAGCATCTACAGCATGCACTCCTTTGACTATGAGAAACTGAAGGTGTTTCAGATTCAGGTGCAGGCAAAGGACCACGGTTCTCCGTCTCTGAGCAGCAACGCCACTGTTCATGTTTTTATTCTGGACCAGAACGATAACGCCCCCGCTGTTATCTACCCCTCCTCCGCTGTCCACGGCTCCCTCTCTCAACAGAGGACGTCCCGCTCCTCCAAAGCAGGCCACTTGGTTACCAAGGTAACAGCTGTAGATGCCGACTCGGGGCATAACGCCTGGATCTCCTATAGACTGGCAGAGGCCACAGACGCCTCTCTGTTCGCTGTCAACCTCTACACAGGGGAGGTGAGGACTAAACGGGCTGTGTCTGAGCAGGACGACTCCTCTCAGAGACTGCTCATAGAGATTAAAGACGATGGGGATCCGGTTCAGTCCACCACCGTCACCGTGTCCGTCCTGTTAGAGGACGGTCTCCACGAGCCCATTCTGGACCTCAGACACAAAACGGACGATTCTCACAGGAAAACGGGGAGAATGGCTCTGTATCTGATCCTCTCCCTGGCCTCAGTGTCTGTGCTCTCTCTGGTGACGTTCCTCATTCTAGCTGTTAAGTGTCTTAAGAGCAGCAGAAGCAGTGGTAGCTGCTGCATGAGACGGAGCGACAGTGAGGACTACAAGAACCCCAACAGAAACCTCCAGCTCCAGCTCAACACTGACGGGCCTATTAAGTATGTGGAGGTGCTGGGAGGAGACATGATGTCTCAGAGTCAGTCCTTCAGGTCCTGTCTCTCTCCCACGTCAGAGTACAGTGACTTCACCTTCGTTAAACCCAGCAGCACCACAGACTTTAAAGACATGATCAATGTCTTAGACGCCTCTTTACCTGACAGCACCTGGACCTTTGAGAGCCAGCAGGTGAGCATAAATTGAGCGCGACAGTACATTTGTGACTTTTTATTCCATATTTGAGCGTTGGGCCATCCATGGTAACCTTACCTTTCCGTTAAGGGCCTACATTTTTTTTTCTTCATAGGGGTTTCCTTTGTCTTTGTAAAAAATAAATCATTGAAATATAAATTATAATGAATGCAAATCGTAATGAATCCGTTCTATTGATAACGAAATCTGCACATTTTAATTATTTCTTGTTATTTTTCGCATAGCAGTTTTGCACGGATACGTAGGCCGACCACTTCTGGTCACGTGGTACTTGTTACTGGCCCAAATTAAACATTTACTTAATTTCAGTACAAAATCTATTTTTGAGACGATGTCGTTGAGCTTTACTGGAGCAATGTGTCTATTTAGGCCTACACAGCACCCATGAAGTCGTATTAGGCCTCAATGGTTCAGCACTTTTCGGTTGGACAGCGACGCACAGTGCCGTGCACAGTGGCAATAGCAGCCTTTGTACTCAATGACTTGATAGTTATTGACAGCCAATAATGCGATGAAATATTCCTTAATATCATTATTTGCAATAAAATAAATCTGCATGAATTACGCCATTAAGGTATAAAAACACTGAATGCATTTTTTTAAATTATTTTTATCAGTATAGAACTTCGATTGGAAATAATTTCGTTTATATTTAAATATTTTGGGTGACACAAAAATATTGATTTAATTACAGCGCGATAGTTTGATCAGGCATTTGCCTCCTAGGGTTTATTCACGATGAAGGCATAGGCCTCCACGCGTGCACTGTGCCTTTAAACACCATGGTTGGTTCCGATTGGATATGAGAGAGCGTTTATTTGCACCAATAGCATGCAGAACTGTACAAAGAGATCTACTCCCGACCCCCGCTGCCTTGCTACCATCACCGTTAAAATGCTCATCGCTCGAGGAGCGGAGAGGCGCTCATAGATGCACTATGAGACATGCTCAAGGATTTATCTGAACAATTCATCAGATGATCCTGGAATATTTTGTTTTATCATGCAATGGATGTAAGGATGGAATGGTTATTGAGCAACATATCGACAGGAAATACTGCAATATAGCGCATCAAGCATGACAAAGAGAACAAGGTATCGAGACTGGAGATGGCAGGCTCTGTGGTGGCATTTTTTCTTCCTCTTGTGGAATACAATAGACGGACAGACTCGCTACACCATCCCGGAGGAACTAAAGCAGGGCTCCGTGGTCGGACATTTAGCCAAAGATCTGGGTTTGGGATTATCAGAGATTTTCGACCGTAAACTGCGCGTCGCCTCGGAGGCTGGTAAGCAGTATTTCAGCGTGGACACGGGGAAGGGCGAGCTGGTGGTGAACGAGCGGATAGACAGAGAGGCGTTGTGTGGACAGCGAACCAGCTGTGTTTTACCACAGCAAGTTATTATTGACAATCCATTGCAGTTATTCAGCGTTCAGGTCGAAGTACAGGATATAAATGACAATGGACCCGTGTTTCTCAAGACAGAACATGTTTTGAATATCGCGGAGTCCACAATCACCGGCACGCGTTTTCCACTCAAAAGTGCTGTAGATCTGGATGTAGGGGCAAATGCTTTAAAATCGTATCAACTTAGTCAAAACGAGCAGTTTTCATTGAATATTAAAACGAATAAAGATGGAAGCAAAGTTCCAGAATTGATCTTACAAAAAGGGTTGGACAGAGAAAAGCAACCGCTTTATAGACTCGTCCTCACTGCATTGGATGGTGGTAATCCGGTGAAAACGGGCACATCCGATATCATTGTTAACGTGTTAGACATAAATGATAATGCACCACAGTTTGAGAAATCCCTTTACGAAATCCAACTCAACGAGGACACGTTAAAGGGAAGCATAATTTTGAAGGTTAGAGCGGTGGACCCTGATGATGGGGAAAACGGTGAAATAGTTTATTCTTTTGCTGAAGACACATTAGAAACACTACTTGATATATTCACAATAAATACTGAGACCGGTGAGATATCGATAAGTGATGGGCTGGACTATGAACAATCGAGAGAATATAAATTCGACATTAGAGCGACCGACAGGGGAACGCCTGCGATGGATGGTCATTGCACAGTGCAGGTGGAGGTTTTGGACGTTAACGACAACCCCCCTGAGATTCATATTACTTCTCTCTCGACTCCTGTCAGAGAGGACTCACCGATAGGTACCGTAATTGCTCTAATAAACGCGAGAGATATTGATTCGGGTAAAAATGGTAAGACGAATATAAGCTTAGGCAAGGAATGTCCCTTTAAATTGAAACCATCGTTCCTTGACAATTACGCAGTGGTTACCGATACTAAACTGGACCGGGAAAAATATCCACAATATAAAATTAGAATCTTAGCCTCTGATACAGGGTCACCGCCGCTAACAGCTGAAAAAGAAGTCTTAGTTGACATCTTAGACGTAAATGATAACGCTCCTGCATTCATACAACCAGTTTATGTCATTTATGTAAAAGAGAATTGTGCGCCCGGTAAAGTATTAGGCACAGTTTCAGCCACTGATCCTGATGTGGGAGAGAACGCCAAGCTGTCCTACTCCATCCTGGACTCTAAAGTGCAGGACGTGTCTGTGTCCTCCTACGTCTACATCAACTCGGAGAACGGCAGCATCTACAGCATGCACTCCTTTGACTATGAGAAACTGAAGGTGTTTCAGATTCAGGTGCAGGCAAAGGACCACGGTTCTCCGTCTCTGAGCAGCAACGCCACTGTTCATGTTTTTATTCTGGACCAGAACGATAACGCCCCCGCTGTTATCTACCCCTCCTCCGCTGTCCACGGCTCCCTCTCTCAACAGAGGACGTCCCGCTCCTCCAAAGCAGGCCACTTGGTTACCAAGGTAACAGCTGTAGATGCCGACTCGGGGCATAACGCCTGGATCTCCTATAGACTGGCAGAGGCCACAGACGCCTCTCTGTTCACTGTCAACCTCTACACAGGGGAGGTGAGGACTAAACGGGCTGTGTCTGAGCAGGACGACTCCTCTCAGAGACTGCTCATAGAGATTAAAGACGATGGGGATCCGGTTCAGTCCACCACCGTCACCGTGTCCGTCCTGTTAGAGGACGGTCTCCACGAGCCCATTCTGGACCTCAGACACAAAACGGACGATTCTCACAGGAAAACGGGGAGAATGGCTCTGTATCTGATCCTCTCCCTGGCCTCAGTGTCTGTGCTCTCTCTGGTGACGTTCCTCATTCTAGCTGTTAAGTGTCTTAAGAGCAGCAGAAGCAGTGGTAGCTGCTGCATGAGACGGAGCGACAGTGAGGACTACAAGAACCCCAACAGAAACCTCCAACTCCAGCTCAACACTGACGGGCCTATTAAGTACGTGGAGGTGCTGGGAGGAGACATGATGTCTCAGAGTCAGTCTTTCAGGTCCTGTCTCTCTCCCACGTCAGAGTACAGTGACTTCACCTTCGTTAAACCCAGCAGCACCACTGACTTTAAAGACATGATCAACGTCTTAGACGCCTCTTTACCTGACAGCACCTGGACCTTTGAGAGCCAGCAGGTGAGATGAATAATAATGACCTGAGTTTCTGTGTTTCTGAGATCATAATATCCTAATGTTAGCTCTCAGAAATTGATTCAAAATTATATCAAATTAAAATGTCATACATTTAACTAAATAACTTGTATATTTATGTTCGATAAGTACTTATCATTTGACATTTTATGTAAGGTGCATCTTAATTATATTTCAGAGCAAGCAATTCCTTAAAAATGGTTTGTCTTTTTTTCCTCCACTGTTTGCAAGGGTTAGGCACTGTGCTATCAAAGCCCAGCATTTCAGAACCCAGGCTAGGGACAGCGACACAAACGTCAGACCTCCTCACTGTGTGTGTGTGTGTGTGTGTGTGTGTGTGTGTGTGTGTGTGTGTGTGTGTGTGTGTGTGTGTGTGTTCAAACGATATTAATTGAGAGCCACACATGAGTCTTATTGATAGCTTTGCCCTGTTCAGCAATTGCGGTTGACTATGTGGCTTTAAGAGCGCTTCTAAGCCGTTCTCTTATTGGACAGCAAGGATGATGCTGTGCACCAATAGCAGGCATAACTGTACAAAGAGATCTACTCCCTGCCTCCACGCAGCCCCTGCACGCTAGCGGTACAATTAGGTGTTGGAGAGAGAGCGATGCGCGCATACACTTGGACGTATACAAATATTGGTTTTAAGTGATCGCTTTTGTCAAGAACGAATGTTTTGTGATGTGTGTCGTGCAGTATGTCACAATGGCACGGGAACAATGTTGAATTGGGCGATTACATTTCTCTTGATGGGATATCACGTATTTTAGCGCAACATGACAAAGAGAACGAGGTACCGGGACTGGAGATGGCAGGCTCTGTGGTGGCATCATTTCTTCCTCTTGTGGAATACAATAGACGGACAGACTCGCTACACTATCCCGGAGGAACTAAAGCAGGGCTCCGTGGTCGGACATTTAGCCAAAGATCTGGATTTGGGATTATCAGAGATTTTCGACCGTAAACTGCGCGTCGCCTCGGAGGCTGGTAAGCAGTATTTCAGCGTGGACACGGGGAAGGGCGAGCTGGTAGTGAACGAGCGGATAGACAGAGAGGATTTATGTGGACAACGGGCCAGCTGTGTTTTACCTCTTCAGGCTGTTTTGGAAAGTCCTTTACAGCTGCATCGCATCGAGGTGGAGATTCGTGATATTAATGACAATGCACCAATATTTCCTTCAAATCATTTGTATTTGAAAATACCAGAATCCGCAGCAGTAGGCACACGTCTTCTGTTGCAGAGCGCTTTGGATCCTGACGTGGGAAGCAATTCACTCAAAACCTACACTTTAGGCAAAAATGAGTGTTTCTCTCTCAAGCTGAAAGAGATCGAGGACGGTAAGACTGTTCCAGAACTGTTTTTGGAGAAGCCTCTCGATCGAGAGCAAAAAGCCGTCCATAACATATTATTAACTGCATTAGATGGAGGAAACCCTGCCCGATCGGGAATCTCTGAAATAACAATTAGCGTCCTTGACACAAATGATAACATACCAGTCTTTGAAAAAAACGTCTACAGAGTAACGTTACCTGAGAATAGTCCAAAAGGTACCGTTATCATTCAACCCAAAGCCACCGATGTCGATGAAGGTTTAAATGGAGAAATTGAGTTTGCCTTTGAATCTCGGACGCCAGATACAGTTTTAAATATATTTGACATTAATTCTTTGACGGGTGAAATTATTTTAAAGGGTGATTTGGACTATGAGACAAATGCATTATATGGCATTGACATAACCGCAAAAGACAAAGGAACCCCTGAAAACGAGGGTCACTGTCGCGTGCAGGTAGACGTGATTGACGTCAACGACAACGCTCCGGAAATTGTTCTTAATTCTCCGCCGAGCCCCGTGCGGGAGAACGCTCCAAACGGCACCGTAGTGGCTCTAATCAGTGCGCGGGACCTCGATTCAGGGGATAACGGTAAAGTCTCATTACAACTCCCTAAGAGCTCTCCATTTAGTCTCACCCCCTCCTTTTCTAACAACTATGCACTTGTAACTCGTGGTGATTTAGACAGAGAGAACTTCTCGGTTTATAACATAGAAATAACGGCGACTGATAAAGGTTCCCCTCCTCTTAAGAGTACAAAGACGATACCAGTACGCATCACTGATGTGAATGACAACTCCCCTATATTCTCTCAGCCTTCTTATACAGTGTATATTAAAGAGAATGGCATTGCAGGCTCTATACTGTATTCAGTATCAGCCTCTGACTTGGATTTAGGAGACAACGCCAAGCTGTCCTACTCCATCCTGGACTCTAAAGTGCAGGACGTGTCTGTGTCCTCCTACGTCTACATCAACTCGGAGAACGGCAGCATCTACAGCATGCACTCCTTTGACTATGAGAAACTGAAGGTGTTTCAGATTCAGGTGCAGGCAAAGGACCACGGTTCTCCGTCTCTGAGCAGCAACGCTACCGTTCATGTTTTTATTCTGGACCAGAACGATAACGCCCCCGCTGTTATCTACCCCTCCTCCGCTGTCCACGGCTCCCTCTCTCAACAGAGGACGTCCCGCTCCTCCAAAGCAGGCCACTTGGTTACCAAGGTAACAGCTGTAGATGCCGACTCGGGGCATAACGCCTGGATCTCCTATAGACTGGCAGAGGCCACAGACGCCTCTCTGTTCGCTGTCAACCTCTACACAGGGGAGGTGAGGACTAAACGGGCTGTGTCTGAGCAGGACGACTCCTCTCAGAGACTGCTCATAGAGATTAAAGACGATGGGGATCCGGTTCAGTCCACCACCGTCACCGTGTCCGTCCTGTTAGAGGACGGTCTCCACGAGCCCATTCTGGACCTCAGACACAAAACGGACGATTCTCACAGGAAAACGGGGAGAATGGCTCTGTATCTGATCCTCTCCCTGGCCTCAGTGTCTGTGCTCTCTCTGGTGACTTTCCTCATTCTAGCTGTTAAGTGTCTTAAGAGCAGCAGAAGCAGTGGTAGCTGCTGCATGAGACGGAGCGACAGTGAGGACTACAAGAACCCCAACAGAAACCTCCAGCTCCAGCTCAACACTGACGGGCCTATTAAGTACGTGGAGGTGCTGGGAGGAGACATGATGTCTCAGAGTCAGTCCTTCAGGTCCTGTCTCTCTCCCACGTCAGAGTACAGTGACTTCACCTTCGTTAAACCCAGCAGCACCACAGACTTTAAAGACATGATCAACGTCTTAGACGCCTCTTTACCTGACAGCACCTGGACCTTTGAGAGCCAGCAGGTGAGATAAATAATAATGACCTGTGTTTCGTTGTTTCTGAGATCATAATATCCTTATGTTAGGTCTCAGACATTAATTCACAATTATATCACATTAAAATGTGATTCATTTAACTAAATAACTAAATAACTAGTATATTTATGTTCGATAAGTACTTATCATTTGACATTTTATGTAAGGTGCATCTTAATTATATTTCAGAGCAAGCAATTCCTTAAAAATGGTTCGTCTTTTTTTCCTCCACTGTTTGCAAGGGTTAGGCACTGTGCTATCAAAGCCCAGCATTTCAGCACCCAGGCTAGGGACAGCGACACAAACGTCAGACCTCCTCACTGTGTGTGTGTGTGTGTGTGTGTGTGTGTGTGTGTGTGTGTGTGTGTTCAAACGATATTAATTGAGAGCCACACATGAGTCTTATTGATAGCTTTGCCCTGTTCAGCAATTGCGGTTGACTATGTGGCTTTAAGAGCGCTTCTAAGCCGTTCTCTTATTGGACAGCAAGGATGATGCTGTGCACCAATAGCAGGCATAACTGTACAAAGAGATCTACTCCCTGCCTCCACGCAGCCCTACACGATAGCGGTACAATTAGGTGTTGGAGCAGAGAGCGATGCGCGCATACACTTGGACGTATACAAATATTGGTTTTAAGTGATCGCTTTTTTCAAGAACGAATGTTTTGTGATGTGTGTCGTGCAGTATGTCACAATGGCACGGGGACAATGTTTAATTGGGCCATTACATTTGTCTTGATGGGATATCACGTATTTTAGCGCAACATGACAAAGAGAACGAGGTACCGGGACTGGAGATGGCAGGCTCTGTGGTGGCATCATTTCTTCCTCTTGTGGAATACAATAGACGGACAGACTCGCTACACCATCCCGGAGGAACTAAAGCAGGGCTCCGTGGTCGGACATTTAGCCAAAGATCTGGGTTTGGGATTATCAGAGATTTTCGACCGTAAACTGCGCGTCGCCTCGGAGGCTGGTAAGCAGTATTTCAGCGTGGACACGGGGAAGGGCGAGCTGGTGGTGAACGAGAGGATAGACAGAGAGGATTTATGTGGACAACGAGCCAGCTGTGTTTTACCTCTTCAGGCTGTTTTGGAAAGTCCTTTACAACTGCATCGCATTGAGGTGGAGATTCGCGATATTAATGACAATGCACCAATATTTCCTTCAAATCATTTGTATTTGAAAATATCAGAATCCGTAGCAGTTGGCACGCGTCTCCAGTTGGAGAGCGCTTTGGATCCTGACGTGGGAAGCAATTCACTCAAAACCTACACTTTAGGCAAAAATGAGTGTTTCTCTCTCAAGCTAAAAGAGATCGAGGACGGTAAGACTGTTCCAGAACTGTTTTTGGAGAAGCCTCTCGATCGAGAGCAAAAAGCCGTCCATAATATATTATTAACTGCATTAGATGGAGGAAACCCTATCAGGTCGGGAATCTCTGAAATAACAATTAGCATTCTTGACATAAATGATAACGTTCCCGTTTTTGAAAAAAACGTCTACAGAGTAACGTTACCTGAGAATAGTCCAAAAGGTACCGTTATTATTCAACCCAAAGCCACCGATGTCGATGAAGGTTTAAATGGAGAAATTGAGTTTTTCTTTGGATCTCGGACGCCAGATACAGTTTTAAATATATTTGACATCAATTCTTTGACGGGTGAAATTATTCTAAAGGGTGATTTGGACTATGAGACAAATGCATTATATGGCATTGACATAACCGCAAAAGACAAAGGAACCCCTGAAAACGAGGGTCACTGTCGCGTGCAGGTAGACGTGATTGACGTCAACGACAACGCTCCGGAAATTGTTCTTAATTCTCCGCCGAGCCCCGTGCGGGAGAACGCTCCAAACGGCACCGTAGTGGCTCTAATCAGTGCGCGGGACCTCGATTCAGGGGATAACGGTAAAGTCTCATTACAACTCCCTAAGAGCTCTCCATTTAGTCTCACCCCCTCCTTTTCCAACAACTATGCACTTGTAACTCGTGGTGATTTAGACAGAGAGAACTTCTCGGTTTATAACATAGAAATAACGGCAACTGATAAAGGTTCCCCTCCTCTTAAGAGTACAAAGACGATACCAGTAAGCATCACTGATGTGAATGACAACTCCCCTATATTCTCTCAGCCTTCTTATACAGTGTATATTAAAGAGAATGGCATTGCAGGCTCTATACTGTATTCAGTATCAGCCTCTGACTTGGATTTAGGAGACAACTCCAAGCTGTCCTACTCCATCCTGGACTCTAAAGTGCAGGACATGTCTGTGTCCTCCTACGTCTACATCAACTCGGAGAACGGCAGCATCTACAGCATGCACTCCTTTGACTATGAGAAACTGAAGGTGTTTCAGATTCAGGTGCAGGCAAAGGACCACGGTTCTCCGTCTCTGAGCAGCAACGCTACCGTTCATGTTTTTATTCTGGACCAGAACGATAACGCCCCCGCTGTTATCTACCCCTCCTCCGCTGTCCACGGCTCCCTCTCTCAACAGAGGACGTCCCGCTCCTCCAAAGCAGGCCACTTGGTTACCAAGGTAACAGCTGTAGATGCCGACTCGGGGCATAACGCCTGGATCTCCTATAGACTGGCAGAGGCCACAGACGCCTCTCTGTTCGCTGTCAACCTCTACACAGGGGAGGTGAGGACTAAACGGGCTGTGTCTGAGCAGGACGACTCCTCTCAGAGACTGCTCATAGAGATTAAGGACGATGGGGATCCGGTTCAGTCCACCACCGTCACCGTGTCCGTCCTGTTAGAGGACGGTCTCCACGAGCCCATTCTGGACCTCAGACACAAAACGGACGATTCTCACAGGAAAACGGGGAGAATGGCTCTGTATCTGATCCTCTCCCTGGCCTCAGTGTCTGTGCTCTCTCTGGTGACTTTCCTCATTCTAGCTGTTAAGTGTCTTAAGAGCAGCAGAAGCAGTGGTAGCTGCTGCATGAGACGGAGCGACAGTGAGGACTACAAGAACCCCAACAGAAACCTCCAGCTCCAGCTCAACACTGACGGGCCTATTAAGTACGTGGAGGTGCTGGGAGGAGACATGATGTCTCAGAGTCAGTCCTTCAGGTCCTGTCTCTCTCCCACGTCAGAGTACAGTGACTTCACCTTCGTTAAACCCAGCAGCACCACTGACTTTAAAGACATGATCAACGTCTTAGACGCCTCTTTACCTGACAGCACCTGGACCTTTGAGAGCCAGCAGGTGAGCATCAAACCAGGGCACTATACCACCTACTGATTTTCTAAATATTCATTTCAAACTTAGATTTAAAAGTAATTTGTTCTAAAGCATTTACTACACAGTATTTATTTGACAAAGCCTATTACAAATCATTTTCTATAACAATGTTTTTAAAACCAAAAATTAATTCAGTTTTTCTGGTGAAATATACTTTATTAGTTATGGCGACAATTAGTTGATAACAAAAAAAAAAAGTAATGCAATGGATTTATTTAAATTCTAACATTCTAACATTACAAAAGTGTGGTCAAAATCATTGTGTTCACTTAAAAGTAAATAATTATTGTGCTTTGCCCTATTTATAACTTGTACCCCTTCTTGATTCACATGTGTGAATCTTGTGTGCCCAGTGTGAGTTTTCGAGCTTCATTTGTATTCCATCAATACAAACCCAAATGGATTATCCAAAACATCAGCCAGTACTTCATATACGAAACAGTGAAAGAGAAAAGGGATAATCCATTCGTAACCATGCCTCCTTGCGGATACAAAACGCAACGCTGTGTGTGGGAACAGAGAGAGGGTGGGGGGGTGTACTTTACATATCAAAGATTGCTCATTTCCTTTATTCTACTACGTAGGACTTCATGTGTCCACATGTTTTCACGGGATCGTGACGTTTGTTTTGTGTGATTTCAATTGTGGTATTCGTGTGAGGACAGAGTTTAGCTTGTCTCTGTTGATGAGTAGGATATTGTCATAACTACTAAACAAGTTCACACTCTCACTGTCGGCGGGGCCAGTTCAGCCCCGTCCTCCAATGGGAGGCGGCCCTCTCCTGCCTGGCCCCGCCCACGAGGCGAGCCAGACGGAGAGGAGACCGGGCAGGGCAGAGTTTAGGCAGGGAAAGTAGAGCGCCTCATAAGTTTTTGCGTTCTTCTTTTCCTTAAATTATTTAGTCCATCATGATTACATCTAAACTTCCAATCGCGTTATTTTTAAAACGGAGATGTACACTTATCACACGACTAAGTCGGTGAACGCGACCATGGATGTATTTCGGTGAAAGAAGAACTTTAAACTCTCGTGTTCCCAGTCCGGGGACCGCCGCACAATGGAATCCAGACCGAGGAAGCGCTGCGGAGGATGGCCAGCGCTGGGGCTTTGGTTTTCCGTGGCCTGCCTCTCATGTGCGTCCGCTCAGCTCAGCTATACCGTTTCGGAAGAGCTAAGCCTGGGCTCCGTGGTCGGGAACATAGCGAAAGAACTGGGTCTCACAGCACAAGGAATACCTCAGAGGGAATTAACGATTTCGGGATCCACGGCGGAGTATTTCAGGATAAACCAGGCGACAGGCGAGATAGTCATTAACAAAAAAATCGATAGGGAACAAATATGTGAATTAATTTTACCGTGTTCGTTACAACTTCAACTTCTTCTCAAGGGACCGTTGGAAATATTTCGCATTGACGTGGAGATTTTGGATGTGAATGACAATGCTCCGCAGTTTTCCACCAAGAACATCTCTCTGGAGATCTCAGAAGCGGCTGCGCCTCTCACGAGGTTCCGCCTGGAGAGCGCACACGACCCCGACGTGGGAACCAACTCTTTACGCACTTATAACCTCGCACCAAATGACTGCTTTATTTTGAATGTGGAGACAAAAAGCGACGGCAGTAAGTTCCCTGAGCTGGTCGTAGAAAAACCCCTCGACAGAGAGAAGCAGGCCTCTTTTCGCCTGTTGCTCACAGCGGTAGATGGGGGGCAGCCTGAGAGATCGGGCTCAACGCTATTACTCATTAAGATTCTAGACGTGAATGACAATGCGCCCGTCTTTGACGACGCCGTAAAGAAGGTCAGCCTGCTAGAGAATGTAGCACCGGGCACTTTAGTAACCAAATTGAACGCAACGGACGCAGATTCAGGACAGAACGGAGAAATATCTTTCTTGTTTAGTAAGTATACGCCCGAGCGCACGGCCAAGTTGTTTAGCGTGGACTCAAAAAGCGGCGAAATTCGTGTTAACGGCGATGTAGACTACGAGGTGTCCAGCGTGTATCATATCACAGTGCAGGCGAGGGATGCTGGCTCACCTGCCATGGAGGGGTCATGTAACGTCATCGTGGAAATAATCGACGTGAATGACAATATACCGGAAGTGACGCTGTCATCACTGACCACTCCTATCAGAGAGGACTCTAAACCTCAAACTGTGATCGCCCTCATCAGCGCCCACGACCCGGACTCCGGTAAGAATGGCGAAGTCACTTTAAACGTTCAGCCCGGGCTTCCGTTCAAGCTCAACGCCGCCTTTGGTGGGCACTACAGCCTCATCACCGACGGGATCCTGGACCGGGAGAGTGTCTCGGAGTACACCGTGGTCATCGTAGCCACGGACCAGGGCTCCCCGCCTCTGTCGTCCAGGACCACCTTCCTGGTGGAGCTCTCGGACGTCAACGACAACGCCCCCGTCTTCTCCCAGCCGTCCTACTCGGTGGACGTCCCGGAGAACAACGCCCTCAGCGCCCCCATCGCCGAGGTCTCCGCCGCGGACCCGGACCTGGGGGACAACGCGCGGGTCTCCTACTCCATCCTGCCCAGCGAGTTCCAGGGCCTGCCCACGTCCTCCTACGTCTACATCAACCCCGACACGGGCCAGATCTTCAGCATGCGCTCGCTGGACTACGAGCTGCTCAACGCCTTCCGGGTGGAGGTGCAGGCCCGGGACATGGGGGCGCCGGCCCGCGCGGCCAACGTCACCGTGCACGTGTTCGTGGTGGACGTCAACGACCACGCGCCCGTGCTGCTCCACCCGGCCCACCCCAAGGACACGGGGCTGCAGCTGGCCGTGCCCCAGTCCGCCAGCCCGGGCCACCTCATCAACAAGCTGGTGGCGGTGGACCAGGACAGCGGGCACAACGCCTGGCTGTCCTACGCCATCGCCCCCGGGCCCAACGCCGGCCTGTTCCGGCTCGGGAGCCACACGGGCGAGCTCCGCACGGCCCGCAAGCTGGCCGAGGAGGAGAAGGGCCTGTCCTACGACATCGTGGTGATCATCCAGGACAACGGAGAGCCCGCGCTGTCCACCAGCGTGGCGGTCTCGGTGACGGTGGAGGAGACGGACGCTGCCGCCGCGCCGCCGCCGCCCGGCCCGCGCCACACGCCCTTCTCGCGGCGCACGGGGATGTCGGACATCACCCTGTACCTCATCATCTCGCTGGCGTGCGTCTCGGCCGTGGCCTGCATCACCTTCGTGGTGCTGATGATACGCTGCCTGCGCCGCCGCGCCCCCGGGCTGGGCGATTCCGACTGCTGCTGTTGCCTGGAGCGGCACCGGCCCAGCCGCTACCACCAGCGGCCCGGCAAGGACCTGCACCTGCAGCTCAACTCGGACGGGCCCATACGCTACATGGAGGTGGTGGGCGGTCCCAACCAGGACCCAAACACGCGCACCTACAGGCCCTGCTACCCCCCCACCCTGTCCCGCCCCAGTGACTTTGTGTTCGTCAAAACCCCCATGATGAGTCACAACAACACGCTGAACATGACGCTCAGCAGGAAGCACCTTATGAACTCAGCCGGCGAGGTGAGGGTCTGGGGATGGGGGGGATTCGCCGCTCGGATTCGGTTATAGAATGTCACAACCACAGTGTTTGTTTGTTCACCCTTAACGACACATCTATACTAACCTTATAGGTTGTACATATGTTCTGTGAGGTTTTATCTGGTGACGGGGAGGCACTGACCTTCATGGTAACATAATGTCACACAGCTCTGCTCCTTTTCTCCTGAAAGTCTCCTGTTTTGAACAAGAGCATTAACGAAGGTTGGCCAGCATCAGAGCAAACCGAGACATGAAATACTAAATCTGACTGGAGGAGGAAAATCTGGTTCCTATTTCTGACTTCTTATGACTCACAGGAGCCATCAGCTCAGCACCGCCTTGAACAGAGAGGCAGAGACACAGAGAAAGGGGAGTAGATGTCTATTGTAACAGAGGGAACAGATAGAGGAAATGATTTGGACACGTCCAGAGAAGGGAAACGACAGCAAATTAAAATGGCTCCTCAGAGGCTGATAGGCTCTGAGGAGGGAAGGGGGGGGGGGCAGGATCAAGGGAGCCAGATTGGGGGAGAGAATGAGGAAAAGAGAGAAAAGGGGACAAGAAGGAGAGGAAGGAAGTTTTGTTCCTGGGGTGTGGGGGAAGAGTTAAGTGGTAAGAGGAGGTGGTAGCCCCCAAACAGGAATTCAGGGGTCACTTCCCTGACTCCCCGCTTCCTGTTGTCTTCTGAACGTGTGCTGATTGGTCCCAGGATTGTGCATCATACGATAGAACAGAGAGCTCAATGCTCTCCTTGTGTTCCAACGCTATGCTATGCCCCTCTTATTAACCGGAGCCATCTTTTTTAAAGAAAACCATTAACTCCTCTGTTCTCCGGCTGACATAGGAGGAGCACTGTGCTGGAGAAAAACATCAACACATCGCCTGTTTGGTTGAAAGATGCGTAGAGGTCACGTGTAATTGTTTTTGAGTATAGCTGAATATTGTCCTGGGAGTTCACACAATGAACTCATCCAGGGAATATTGATTTTAATCAGACATGATTAAACGGTGGGGGCCAGAACATATTTCCTCTATTTCTTCATACTTAGGTCCATTACATTACAATAAATTCAGCTTTGTTATAGTAGCATCTCAACAGAAGGTGTGTCTAGTTTTACAATTTGATGATTTCAAAACTGTAGTGACTGTTTGGAATCATGCTCATCGTGTTATGGGTTAGCCTTTGCCATTGATTTGGCCTTAGCCCATGAGGGTACCATCTGTCCCATACTCGAGTGACACGTGTGCAACGAGGGGGGGGAGGAGAGAGATAAAGGGAGAGAGAGAGAGAGAATAAGGAGGGGGATAAAGGAAGGGGAAAGAGAGATAAAGGAGGGAGATAAAACAATTGATGAGGGGGTAGAGAGATATATGGGAGGGAGAGAGATAAAGAAATGAGAAAGGTGAGAGGAGAGAATGAGTGGGGGATGGGGAGAAAGGAAAGGGTCTGTAGAGAGGCAGTTCTTGTATGTGTTTGTGTGCTAACATGTGCATAAACCCACACACAGAGCATCAGTTACTGACCCCTCCAGGGATGTGGTATTTCAGCAGGCCCTCTGGACTCCGTGTCTGGTTATGTTGTTGGTTCCACTGACCTGCTCATACTGGGGGAGTGAGCCCTGGGCCTGGCTTCTTTAATTCCAGAATCATAAGCATTTCATCTCGCTGGTCATCGGATGGCTTTTACTATTTACACTCATCTTCCCTCGCGGCTTTAAGCTGCCCTATGAAACGAAAGGGTCAAAGGTTAAGCTTATCAACCCAAGTGAATGAATGTGGTGTACTATGAGATTAAGATCACGTCCGAGGGAGTAAGGCGGAATTGGCACAGAGACCGAGGGGTTTGTAAATGATATTTATTTGTAATTTCTCACAGGCATGATAAAGCGACACATATAATAGGGGCCACGTGCTAGAAATAGGGGCCACTTCCTGTGTGAATTGTTTCCGTTGTTGACATTGTGCAGTCCAGAAAAAAGAACATAATGAAGGATAGAGCCCCCGGGCTTTTCCATCACCTCGGTATTGGCGTTCGATTGGGGAAAACCATAGGGCCAGAGAGTCTGGGCTTCAGTGAGGGACGGATCCTAGGGGGAAGGATGCTTACTCTGAAAACAATGACTTCCACAGATGGGGAAAAAAGGTGTGAGGGGGTGTTATTGTAATGGTTGCCATACATTTGTCTGTGTCTGTGTGTGTTTCCACCAAATCTGAATGCAGCTACAGAATATAATAGACTTCCTTTACTTCAGACTGAGGGCCAGGTGCAGTCTAGACAACGGTGTGTGTGTGTGTGTGTGTGTGTGTGTAAATGGGAAGAAACAGCCCAGAGAGTACAAGCTGGAGTTTCATTTAATTTACGGGATGTCTCTGAAGTGAACGGGAGAATTATCATTTTGGCGTGTGTGAACGAGAAGTGTTGTGAAAGAGAGGCATAAACAAAATTACACACATCTCTAGGACATTAAGCATCAAGTCGTACTCCTCCGCACATGCACAGAGCGCCACGGCTAATCGTAACCACACGACACCACATTGCAGGAGCTGTGGCTAGTTCCAACCAGGCAGTTTAATCATATCTAGCTCAAAAAACAAGAGAGGAACATCGAGGAATCCCTCCGAGGAGGTTCGACTCAAGAGCGTAACCATAGGAACAGCTGTGTTTGAACGCTGCCATCAAGCTGGTACCAGAGGTCTCCATATCAGATGAGACAAACACACTCAGCACACACACACACACACACACACACACACACACCCACAAACACACTCAGCACACACACACACACACAAACACACTCAGTACACACACACACACCCACAAACACACTCAGCACACACACATACTACGCCATACTACCCGCGGTGCACCATGATCGGCATCGCCCGTCTTGACAGCCTCCGTCATACACTGTCGTTTAAGCGTACTCTTCATACAGGTCCTCGGGCCGTGCTATAAAATCCTTTTATTATCGCTTGACAACCTGAAGACAGGCGAGTTACACGCGTATAGAGTGCAGTTCTACACTCTCATCGCAGTTCATAATGTTGAGAACCCCCATCTGCAGGCGATGGACTTTCAACGTGGAACATGTGTGTCATGAGCTTAAAGCTCCTTTGAGACAAACACTGCTGACAGGACCGGTGCATCTCTGTGGGTCTGTTTAACCGGGCTGTGAGCGATCCAACAGTGAGCCAGCGTTCCTATAAATGTCCCCCTCACCCTTACAGGTGTGTGAGCATTGTCCAGCCATGCATACTGTAACTGCACTGTAGAGTAGGAAGCAGTGGTTAACCTGAAAACTAAAGCAGACACAGATTATATGCCTGCACACACACACACATACTCATATACATATGTATGTGTGTGTGTGGGTGGGTGGGGGGATTCTCTGTCACTGCGGGTGCCCCTCACAGCTCTACTGTCTCGTCTTCTCTAGACACTCCCACGTACGTAGAACCGCATTCCAGTCCATTTTTAGACATGAAGTCTCGTCAGAAATGGAAGAATTGGGTCAAGGTTCGTGGTTTCTGGAAGGACCTCTGAAACACCCCTCTTTCTACAGGCATCCGTTTTATTGGCTGTGATATTGAGTCGTACTGTATGTATCCCTGGTATGGCTGAGAAGGTAACAGGCAAGCAGAATGTTCCCTCTCTCTCCCTCCTCTCCATCTTCCACTATCTCTCTCTCTCTCTCCTCTCCCCATCTCCCGCTATATCTCTCTCTCTCTTCTCTCCATCTCCCACTATCTCTCGCTCTCTCTCTCGTTCTTGGGGCAGAGCAGATCTTTTAATAATGCAGCACCCCGCCCCACTGGCCTCTTCCCCAGGGTGTTCTTGTTGTGTCGATTAGCGGACCGGAGAGTCTGGCATCGGGCCAAGGGTCTATTCCCTGCATCGCTGCACAGCAGGGTGGGTGGGGGGTGGGGGGGGGGGCAGTGGCTACAGAGACGAAGGCAGAGCAGGGGATGAGGGAGGAATACATCGACCCAGAGCTGGATGGGATGGGAGATTCAACAGAGAGAAAGTGAGAATTAAACGGCGGTGAATGTTTGCAAATCAGGGGAGTTCCTCTTGTTAAAAATGATATGTAACAGCGATGGCACTCGCTCTCCGCCGACGCCAACAAGAGGGTCTTTGTGAGGGGCCGGGGGATGACACAGTCGCTCAATTAGCAGAACCTGGAAAGCCCCCCACCCCAAACCTCCACCCATGTCTGTCAGGATGCCAAGTCCTGGAGATGTGGAGCTTATCAGTCTGTGTGGTGGTAGCCTTCAGCCTGACCATCATTTCACTGCTCAGTCAGCAGTAAAGTATGTGATTGACGTCACTCTTGCGCCTTTGGTTATGCAATCAACAGTGTGTGTGAATAGCACTGCCCTATTCACTGAAAAATATGAACGCAAAACGTTTAGATTGCTGGGTGCAATTGGAGCTTCTGTCATGAAGGAAACCCCCTCATGTTTGAATCCCAACCTCTTGGTTTACTTGGTGCAGTGTTCTTGTCGTAACGCCCTTCCTGGCCTGGTTCTGACTGCAAGGGGGCCTGCTGGACCGCTGAGCACCTGCAGCTCTGCGGCATTTTCACACTCCACGAACTCCCAAACAAAATGTGCACGTGTGCACCAAAGCTTTGTTGTTCACCGCAATTCGAGTCGTTCCCTGTTTGTTCAGCCTCACTGTTATCCACCTAGACACACACACGCACACACACACGGGTACGGCACGGTTATATCTCAGACGAATGGCACGTTTTCTGCCGGGCCGCCCTCCTCTTGTTTGTATAAATCCATTCATAAATTGTTCTGTTCTCTCCACAGCAAAAGCCTCCCAACAATGACTGGCGCTTCACTCAGGGTCCGAGACCTGGACCTAGCGGGTGAGTACGCTCACACACATACAAACATTGAAAGACATGCTCGCACGTACACCCGCACAGCACTCACACATGAGACTCACACAATACTAACCCTAACCCTGAAGGACATGCCTTCTGTGCAAGCAGCCTTGATGGAGATGGAGAATGAGGGGGGAAGAGAAAAGAGATGGGAACATGCTGAACGCTGGGGAGGGTGGTGGTGGTGGTGGTGGTGGGGGTAGTGGTGGAGAGCTACACTCAAACAAGCACACCACTCTCCCAGCCTGAGGAGCCAGCAGTGAATACAGACCAGATTACATCATCCCTTCCCCCGCAATTAAACCCCCCTACAGCCACCACAATAATCAGAATCTGGAAATATATGGTCTGTGGATATAGACATACATATATTTAAAATAAAAGCCATTTATTTAAACTTAATATAAATTCCGTTGGACCATGCTATGATAATAAAACATCAGAGCAGTGGTTCCATTCCGTCCTGTTCTGCAGGATGCTATTTTACAAAATGGCTGCCGCAGTGCTTGCCACCAGCACACAGCCCTGCCCCCCCTCCTCCTCCTCCTCTTTCCCTGCTCCCTTCTCTCTCCCAGCCTGCGCTCTGAGCCTGTGGGCCATCACTCAGGACTGCTGATGAGGGAAGGGAACAGAGCAATGGGGGATGGGAGACGCTCTCGCGCTCTCCTCTTCTTCCCCTTCTCCCCCCCCCCCCTTCATTTTCCTCCATCCGGGCACAGGGACACACTGACTGATTCAATACTGACTGATTGCTTGAAAAATGTATAGTTTTAACATGACAGTGCATGCCGACAGACGGCTAACCACACAGGCCTACTTCAGACTGTGTGTGTGTGTGTGTGTGTGTGTGTGTGTGTGTGTGTGTGTGTGTGTGTGTGTGTGTGGGCTTAAATGCGCGGCTCTGCCGGCCCACTGGCCTCTTTTAACGCGCGTGTGCCAGGGCTGTGCACGGCACAAACAGTTACCACAACAGACATTGCACAACACATTCCATGAGTCAAGTCTTCTCTACAGAACGCTCCCTTACTGGGAGCATGAGAAGGGGGCGTGCATTCCCCACCAATCCCGGGGAATGCACGCACACGCACGCACACACACACACACACACACACACACACACTCAATGACACACCATTAAATAATAGCTGTGGAACAAAAACATGAGCAGCTGCCATTTTTGAACTTACTACATGGGACTGAAATATACACATCGCTCGTAATCCAAATGGGAAGAGAGAGCTAGCTTCCCGTCTCTGGAATGTTGAGATGGATGTGACAGACCCAACATATTCCCCCCCCCCCCCCCCCCCCCCCACCTCGAGTTTAAAACCAATGTATTTTCCTACTGGCTAGAGTCTGGCTTCAAGCGGGGGCCCAAGGATTTGATTGTGAGTCTTCATAACCTGTTGTGTTTCTCCTTAGTCCTCAAATGCCATACGCCACACACATACGATGGACAACGAAGGATGGCACAAGGTATACGAAACGTAGCAATTGCTTACTGTGGTCTCTCTCTGCCCATACCGACTGATCGATATTCAGATGCGAGTCTCTGCGGAGCCGTGGCTTTCCTCATGGCAGAAAATAATGAATAAGAATCGCATCGGTCTAAAGAGTTTAAGTTGGTATGGGCAGAGGGTGGCCACGATGGTGTTTGGGGGTAGAACTGCAGTGCAGTGCTGTGTTGTGCTTGGACATTATTATGTTATAGCTGTGGTTTATAGCCCCCCCTTTGACCGGGTCCTTGTTCCTCAATGTCGCTTATAGGCCACAATGCTCGCTGTGGCGTGGGGGGAGGACTGTAACTGATCATTTATTTGGTTTTCTGTTTCTGTGTCCTGGTCTGTTGTCGTTTTTATCTGTGCGTCCCTACATTCAGCCTTTAGTCTGAGCTTTTGTCTATCTGGTCTTGACCGTGTTTCTGAGGAATGCCTTTCCATATGGTGTCGCCTTTGTACTGCATCTGTGCCTCAAGTGACACTGCTGTTGACCGGGCTGTACCACTGTGTGACTTTTTGTTCTGTGTGATTTATCGACCGGAGGATATTCTTTCAGGCGGACGACAGTGTGTATGGCCGTTTGATGTATGATTAATTCAACTGTAAACAAATCAATGGAAGCTATTCAAAACTGTATTCTGTTTTCCTACAGAAATAATACACACACAGCACGTAAGCATATCAGGTGTTGAGCGGTATTGATGGTGTCACGTTACAGAGCAGTTCCTCACAGATTAGAGAGCTAGTGTTCACATTTCTCCACATGAACCAGGATACGGCTGGCTGCTCGTCCAATCTGACCACAGCTCACATGTTTACACATGTGAAAATGCTGACCAGAGGAAGCTTCTAACGAGACCACAGGATGTGATAAGCGCACGGCAAGAGACGGCAATTAGGAATAAACCAAGCATTCACCGTTATCTCTGAGGCTGTGAAACAAACACAAAATGTCTTCCCTGGCTACATTGGCCGCGCTCCTGCCCTGTCTGTCTCTAATTGGCTGCTCGGCAAGCATCTTGCCCTTTCACTTTAGCGGAAAGAAGAAAAACACTTCAGACATGTTGGCAGAGAGTCTTGGAAACCAGCATTGGCGCAGAAATTATCTCCCTAGGGGTTTCTCTGGTGAGGGACATTTTCTGTTAGAAAAATAATATGCCAAAGGATTGGTTCTTGACATGCGCATGGAATTCCCTCTGTGTTGTTTCAGCAGCAGGTTGTATAAGTCAGGAAGCAGGATGGGAGACCTCAGTGCCCATTTAACCCCCTCCATTAACCCCTTAGTTTCCCCCTCTCTGAACCTCTGCACTGGACCAGAACTCCTTACCCACAAGGGCCTGGGGCTGCTGCAGTACCTTTTAAACTAATGCACATGAATACATGAGTCTGGGCGCACACAAGGAACTGACATTTAGGAGCAATAGTTTAGTGGTTCTGACTTTCCTGATTTTAATTAGAAGACTTTGAAACCGTAAATTACAGTTGCCTTGTTTATACAATACTGTTCTGCCAATTTTCTAGCAATGGCATGGGGACATAATTTCCGGTTATCAAAATGACCCTACATTTGAAAGGAAGTTGGCTTTATTACTTATTGCCATGGACACCACCAGACGTTATTGTGTGAGTGGGTTTTAGTCTAAAAGGTACGGGCCTGATTATAACTAGGTGATGGTAATAGTTTGCAGGTCTGCTTTTCCTTTGTTCTCTTCACATGCAAATTCCCAGGTTTACATAAACAAGGCTTTGAAGGTTTTTTTCCCCCCAGATGGAAATGTTTTCTCCATTCAGTCATACGTTACGTGTAGCGTGTGTGCGCATATGTGTGTGTGTGTGTGTGTGTGTGTGTGTGTGTGTGTGTGTGTGTGTGTGTGTGTGTGTGTGTGGTGCGCACGTCTAGGGGCAGCTGTTGCGTTTAAAAGCTGTACCATTAGCTAAACATTTATTTTGATACATCAGTACTACATATGTACTGATAATACTGCATCGTCTCCAGTAATGCTACAGTCAATAGTAGTGTGTTGATGTGCGTGTGTGCGCTCATGCGTGCGTGCGTATAGAACGTCTGTATGCGTACACAAGTTTACACACCCAGGTGGTTTTGTTTTGTGTATGTACATTATCATTGTTGGCCATGTTGCATTTCCCCCGGGGGGCTGTTTGCCTTCATCATTCACCGCTTTACATCGTTCTACACCAACCGTCAACCAAACACACTCAAACAAAGACGGGGCTCTCTGGAGCAATGGCTGCTGGGTTGTTGACGTTTTTCTTCCTTTGGCTACAGGGCAACTGGAGGACCTGAGGTTGCCATGGGAACCGGCCCCTGGCCTCAGCCTCCCACCGAGGCTGAGCAGCTCCAGGCCCTGATGGCGGCCGCCAACGGTGAGTCCACCACCTCCTCCACGCCCCCTCCCTCCCTCCCTCCCCCCTCTCATTCCATGTCACCATCCCCCTCTGTTGTTTTTCTCCTCTCTCTGTGTCCTTGATTATGAATGAGGCCCCATCCGCCGTTTCAGACAGATCTCCTTAAGGTCTATATAATCCCATGGCTCTCCACAATAGAACCAACGCCTTGTCATGAGGAAGTCGGCCGGACACAACAGACGTGGATGGCAGAGGAGAAGTGGACAGGGTCGGGGGTCAGGCTAGGTTTCCTCTGTAGCTGGAGGGCATCATGCCAGACTCATGGATGGATGAAGGTCCCCTCTGTCCACATTGATGTTTCCATGGCTCATTGTGCTGTAATCTACAGCCCCATTGACACACACACACACACACACACACACACACACACACACACACACACACACACACACACACACACACACACACACACACACACACACACACACACACACACACACACACACACACACAGATAGATTTTAGAATGGGATCGTGGCTGTTCAGGATTGCAATAAGTAGAGAGAAAAAGCTGCAGACAATATTCAGACAGGCATCACTACGGCCAGTATGCCCCTCATGTACGTAGATATTACCGTCCACTGTTTAGCTCAATAACAGCATGCGTGTTTCCACTGTCAACAGCTCTAATGTTTCATGATGAGCTACAGGACATGTAGTGAGACACGATTTCTTCATTCAAGTGAAGAGCTTTATGGTTCCTTCAAACCTTGAACACGCTTGCACGCACACCCAGATGCAGGCGCACACAGTGACTCATTCCCCAGCTGTTGCTATCGAGGGTGTATGGTCATTTTGACAAAGAATAAAAGACAAAAAGATTGTAGCCTTGAGAACGTAGCTCTTGCTAGTAAACGACATGGTTAGTGTGAAGATATTTCGCCACACCAGCTCAATTCATTGTTTCTATTGTTGTCCTAACCATTGACACAACACACTAGTCCCCTCCCTACTGGAGTGAACGCACACACACACACACACACGCACCATCCCCCATCTTGGATACTGCGGCAGAAGGGATGTTGAATTTTCCATCCGAGTTAACGCAGAGAGACGGGAGAGACAGAGAGAGAGAGAGAGGGAGAAGGAGAGGGAGATGGCCCATTTTGGCTGAGAGATAACCTGTATCTCAGAATACAGCTGAATAACAGGGACACGTAGTACGGCCCGGGAACAGAGACAAGACACGCTGCACACTGAAGGTCATTCCGCCACTGAAGGTTTATTCTGGATCGGTCTTCACGTTCTGGAGGAGCTGTAAAAAGAGGATCAGCAACGCTCACCTCCCTCAACAGTTTAGTGCAGTACTGAATCACACCTTGATGGCTATCGATCGCGTGTGCGTGTGTGTCCTTTGAGAGCACCTAGAGGGGGAGGGTACGTGTGTCATCTTCTGCAATGCAGGGGCAGTGGAAAGAGAGTGGAGGGGGGGCGGGGGGCGGGGGGGTATTGCGTCATCCACTCAGTCAGGGCAATTCTAAGAGATAAACATACATGTGCGCGCGCGCACACACACACACACACACACACACACACACACACACACACACACACACACACACACACACACACACACACACACACACACACACACACACACACACACACACACACACACACACACACACACACACACAGTCCTTCCTCAAGAAGGGTCTCTGACTTTGACTCAGTGGAGTGAAATGAGGGTTACATAACCATCCATTCAGCGTGCAGAAGCCTTGTTCTCCAGTGAGCGACTGCCCCAGATCCACTTCCTCCCAGCCCTCTGTCCTTGTGTTCAGCATTAGTGCCTAGGACGCAGTCAGGTCCCGTCTCCCTCCTACATACTCTTCACGTTTCCTCTCTTCTGTCTGTGCAATTTTTCCAAATACTGCGTAACACGTTCCAACGCCATGCCGCTTAACAAGTACCCCTCCCCACCCCACCTCCCTTTCTCTCTTTGTCTCCTCCCTCTCTATTACCCCCCCGCCCCCGACCCTTTACCAACCCCCCCCCCAACCCAACCCCCGCTCTGCCCCTGTTCTCCCCAGAAGTGAGTGAGGCCACTGGCACCCTGGGACCCGGCACCATGGGCCTGAGCACACGCTACAGCCCCCAGTTCACCCTGCAGCACGTACCCGACTACCGGCAGAACGTCTACATCCCGGGCAGCACCGCCACCCTGACCTCCAACCCCCAGCAGCAGCTGATGCAGCAGCAGCAGCAGCAACAACAACAGCAGCAGCAGCAACAGCAGCAGCAACAGCAGCAGCAGCAGCAGCAGCAGCAGCAGGCAGCTGCCCAGCAGGCCCCGCAGCAGGCCCTGCCCCCGCCCCAGGCCTCCGCCCAGGTGGAGCCCCCCAAGGCAGCCCAGACCCCCGCCTCCAAGAAGAAGTCCACCAAGAAGGAGAAGAAGTAGGAAGATGGACGGAGGGCGAGGGAAGGAGGCGGCTGGAGGAGGAGATGGGAGTCCCCAGCCTCCTTGACCACTGATGATAGATAATGAAAAAAATGAAGAAAAAGAAAAAAAATCGAACCCACCCCTACTCCCCTACCAAACCGGGGCTGGTAATTGCTCTGCTACCCCCCCCCCCCCACCCTCACCCTCACCATCTCACCCACCAACCGATTTACAAATCACCCGGACACCGTTGAGTGGGTTCTTTGTAAAGTGTCTCTGGAAGAGCCTTGAGGAAGTTGAATGTGCTTGAAGGCTGTCGTATATATTTACTTGTCGGAGAACGGTGTCCCTTTGGCAACGCTTTCTCCTCGTATTGCTCGTGTAATCATTGATGGTAAACAAGTCGATTCTTTTGTGGGGGGGGGAAGGGGGGGGGAGGGGGTTGTGGGTGTGATAGGTTGCTGTATTTGATGTCCAATTCAAAAGAGCTTGGTGTTCCCTTCCTACGAACAGGCCGGCTGTGAGGAGCCGTCACGGGGCCGTCCGGGCTGTACCCAGTGGTGTATTCAGAGATGAAGATTTGTGGTGTGTTTTCAAGTAGGATTTGTTCCACTCTTTCCCTAGATGGAAAACAGCCATCTATTGTAAAGTACGCTAGATTGCCACTCGGTTATTCCTACGTAGGCTCAACTATGTAGGATTGAGGGGGACAAAAAATCACAAACACGCAACTCCTATACTTGCTATTGTTTAAACAGGTATTAATCGCTCTGCTGCATGCTATTTCTAGGTTCAAACCACGTGTATTTTAAATGGTTGCAAAACTATGCATCGCAAAAGCAAGGAGGACGTCTTTAGTCTTATGTCCCTCCGTCCAAAAGGTCAACACGATGCACACGTAGCATTTACTTGAGATTAAATACAGGGGGGGGGGGGGGGGGGGGGGGGACACACTTTTGTAAGCATAGTGAAAAAAAAATGAGACTTTGATCTCAGGCGATTTCTATGACTATCTGAGCATGCGTCCCTGAGGAAGGTTCCGTCAGAGGGCTCTGTTGGCAGGACGTTGGGTCGTTCCTCAGAGCTACCCGAGGCTACACTAGCATTAGCCTACGCTAACACACAAACCCTCCGTCCCTCAACCTTCCAGACCCGCCTGTAGGCCAACCTCCCCCCACCCCCCCTCCCCCCCGCCTCTTGTGGCGTCAACACTCTTAGAGCCAAACGATAAGAAACGCACTGTTAGTATGATAAACGATGAGATGACATAGGGGTAGTAATCACTTCAGTCTTTAGGGGATAAACAACATGTAGACGTGTTCAAATGAAGAAAAAAAAAAAAAAACGATGTTTGTGCTTAGGAGTTTCTAGAACTCTTGCAGGCTGCTAGGGCCTCTACTGAGTACCCCTCTCCCCCCCACACCCACACCCACACGACTCCTCCGCCACCCTAAAGTGCTGGTAGTATCTCCTGACGCGAGACAACTTTCCTTCGTTTTCTTTTTAAAAAGATAAGCTTCATAGCGTAGAGGTCGTCGTTTATACCAGAAGACACGAAGTCGTTCCCTCTCGCCATATTGTCCACCAAGAAACCACGGCTGGGCGCCGCTGCATGACTAGATGAGGGTGTCGTGGAGAGGGTTGCGCTGTGAGGGGTGGACGGTCTGGGGTAGCAAGGATTAGGGTGAGACTAGGGGGGTGAGACTCAAACCTGGTTTCTCGCGTGCTGAATGTACAGAGGCACCCCCGGTTCAGCCCCTGACCTCGCACTTGGCTTCCTTTAAATGCGCTGAACCACATGGAGCCAAGCACATCGGCCCATGTTGGAGAGGAGGCTAAACCACTTGAGGATCAAGCAGCGAGGGGTGGTTCAGCCCTCCTTTGACATCCGCCCCTTACATCCACATTGTAATGCCAACCTCAGGCGCTCTACCACTTAGTCCAACCCTCTGGTTCTGTGGAGGCTCTTCCCCTCTGTAAATAAACACACGTCCTGTCGATGGTATGAGCCAGTTGTATAGTAGGGACCACGTCCAGCGTTTTCAAAATAAGAGTCCCCCCATCCACAAGACGTGGCTTACTACTGGAATGTGTTGCATTTTTTTTTTCACAGTAAAAAAAAAAAAAGATTGAAAACCACAGTAAAAAAAAAATGATAAAAAAAGAATAAAAATCTGAGATGTTCTTAAACAGTTTGTGTTGCAATGTAGTAACTAAGCACCATGGAAGCCAACTAACTCTTCAGTGTAAATAAATGAATTAAAATGACGATAACTTTAGATGATAAGTATACAAAGTGACACGCGTAGACTAGTTAACTCTTGATATGTGTTGCGCATATTTTTGTGTTCATTTTCTCTCTATTATCTATTTTATCACCCTGTAAAGAAAAGAAACCACAAAAAAATATATTGGAAATGTTTCTATCCTTCTGTAACCTCTTATGTTCTTTTGCTGTGATTTTATCTTGTGCATTTGTGAAAGAATGCCTCTTTCTGTCCATATGAACAAACAACTATAAATATTATATGTGTATGTCTGTCCGCTGCGGAATTAATCCTACTCTATCCTGCTGTATTATCTTTCTTATAAATGCTTAGCCCCCACGCTATACCCCTGTGTTATTCTCTTATTTTGATGCTAATATTTATATTGCTGTTTTATTTTCTCTTGAACACTGACATTTCAAATAAAAGATTCATTTTAAAAGCTATGTTACGCCTCTGGAACTCCTTTTTTCTTTATTCTTCATTTTATGTTGAACTGTGCTTGGGTGTTCATTTGTATGCTATTGTTGTTAAGACACAAAACATATATGAATTTGTGACTTACAATTCACAATCTGAGATGCATTATTATCCACAGCAACATGAATGCGAGCACAGAGATAGCTCATTAGGTAATAGGTAGAGTCAAGGCTTGCAGAGGTTGAAACCATATGCAACCTAGGCCTGACAAGAGGCTTTTACTATGTGTGACCTACATATAGCGGCCTTGAGGCATTCTATCCCAGAATGCTTTGCTCCATCCTAGTTCTGTTTCATGTGTCCTATGGGACCGTTTGACAAGAGGAGAGGACAGATGTTGGATATTCCTTGAGTCTCGAGTAACCAACCTTTAGGGATCATTGGTTGTGGTCACATATATCATATTGACCATATTATGACACGTTATAGGAGGCTGTTGATCATTGCTGCCCATTACTATGGGATTGAAGTGCCCGACAGAAAGACTCCTGGATTATGTTACCTCACAGCCGTAAAATAATATCAGCTTAGAAATTAAGCCCATGCACTTTAAATCATTGTATATTTTTTCAAATGTATTCATGATAACAAAAATGATTGTCTTGGCTAAATACAATTAAATTCTCTCCAGATCTCTCCATATTGATGAGGTTGACCTTAACCAACCGAGCCAACCTGTCCCTAGCGATCAGGCAGTCAGGGGAGTTTATGTCGGGGGCAGGAATCTGCCCGGCAACTCGACCTGATTGGCCTATCCATGAAGGCTAAATAAGAGTCACGTAAATTAGATTATGCGCATGCAGGCTCTTTTGTGTCTGTGGTTGGGTTCAGTGACAACTCACAGAGCAAACAACAAACAACATAATAAGTTCCCATTAATTTCCCACAGGGCATGGTCCTAAAGATGTCTAGGCTGCAGTCTAGTTATAGTCATGCTGGCTCCCCTACTGTTTGCTCTCCATGTTATTGATATAGGCTCCTCTTGTGGGACGGCAGATCAGTGGGGAGGGAGGCTCGTGGATGCGTGGCGGGCTACATGTCCAGATTCCTGTGGCTTGCACAACAACTCTATTAATAGCCAAGGGAACGTCACCAAGCAAAACAAAGGGTACCTGCCTTGGCTCACTGGTGACGCAGAGGACGGGGTGGTGGGGGGGGGGGGGGGGGGGGGGGACAGGGGGGTGTAGGTCACACTGCTCGGTGAGATGCAGTGCAGGTACTATGTATGGATGGGGTTTGTTTCTTGGTGTAAATGGCATAAAAAAAATGACAATGACAAACAGACGTAGAGACAGACAGAGAGAGAGAGAGACAGAGACAGAGAGAGGATAAAACATGAAAGACAGTTATATATGACCAAGCATCTTACATGTGTATTGAACAGGTTTTAATTCATTGTTTTCAAAGCTCTCACAGCCCTCACAATTCATTCAATAATGTACTCATATCAGCCACACGCACATTGAAAGACATGGAACAGCGTGGATTCATGAGCCCAAAATGGCTGACGTCTTGCCCCCTTTTGTTTTCTCCCAGCAGAGTGTGGTTGCCATGGAAACCCTCTGCCCCAATCAATTGCGTTCGTCCCCTGCTCAGCGCCCAGAACCTTCCCTTTATTAAACGTCTCTGTGGCCGACGTTATTAGCCCCCAGCTCCAGGCCCACAGACTGAGATGAAGAGCTGGGCTCAACACACGCACGCACGCACGCACGCACACACACACACGCACGCACACGCACACACGTGTAGCCATTAGTTAAACCTGCCACCGCACAGAGGACCATGAGCAGGAAACATGCTGCAGCAGAGGATTTCCCACAGATGGAAAAACAGGTGAGTGAGTCCAGTCTATGAGCACTGGGGCCGGATGCAGTCCATGCAGAGAGAAAGAGAGAGGGCCATTCACTAATTTAGTGGAATAGTGGAATAAGCACTAACTTGTAATTTGGATAATCATATGAACATCACATCCGGTTAAACCTAGTATCAGATTATAGCATATTCAAAGTCTCGTTACTCATCAGGGCCGGTGTTCTCATGACCGTCATGTGACGCAACCACGTCCGTCCTGGGGTCGGGGGGGGCCAGAAGGACATCCAGCAGAATAGGGGGATTGTTCCATCAGAGCCCCTCTTATCAGAGGACACACACACCCCCCAGTCCACACACTCATCTTATTTAATTAGGCACATTGTGACTCATTGTACACACACAAATCCTGTGCCCTGTTCCCTCCATTGGGAAACTCTCTCATACATCACTGTCCTCTTATCCTTCTTTTCTGTGTGTGTGACTGTGTGTGTGTGTGTGTGTGTGTGTGTGTGTGTGTGTGTGTGTGTGTGTGTGTGTGTGTGTGTGTGTGACACTAGAGAGATTGGACCTTGACAATGGACTCTGTGTTTGTGCAGTAACACGGTTTAGTCAGACATTCTGAATCACAAGCATCCTTACATCCTGAGTGTCTGTCTCCCCCCCCCCCCCCCCACACAAATAAATAAAGTTGCTTCTGAGAGACTTCTGCTCACAAACAGTGATGGAGTGAGAGCCAGGAGAGGCGGAGAGGAGGACCATCTGCAGAGGGGCTTGGGAGGAGGAAAACAGGGCTCTGGTTTCAGGAAGGAGGCCCACAGCGGGCACGTGGAGAGGGGACAGGATGTGATGTAACAGCTGCATTTGGCGGGACAGGAACTGGGGTTTCCGCGCCTCCTCCCGCCTTCCGCCCCCGAAGCCACCACCCCCCACACACACTCAAATAGCTCCACCACACACACACACACACACAATAACCCCCACCACACATAACACAACGCAGTCCCCATTCCCACTTCCTGTCTTCATTTATCCCCCATCTCTCACACACACACACACACACACACACACACACACACACACACACACACACACACACACACACACACACACACACACACACACACACACACACACACACACACACACACACACACACACACACACACACACAGCTGTGGCAGCTGTTGCAGTGTGAGGACAGAGCAGGCCAGTGTGATATGGGTCACCACGTTGGCCAGCAGAGCTCAGTGGTGCAGACACACTCAAACAGAGGATAAAGACTGGATTAGACTTCAGTCTTTATATGGATCAGTTCTGGATCGTGTGGCGTGCAGCTGTGGTGCTGTTGGTAAACAGATTCAGAATGGATCACAGTTAACTGGTGACTACCACTCACTTATTACTCTCACATCTTGGCATTACCAGTTAATGCATGAGACGGAAATCAGGATTTTCCTCTCTTCAGTACAATTAAAGATGGACTAGGAGCGCTGCTATATGTGATTATTTTTCCTTTATTTCATATTCTAACTTTATAGATACCGGCTGCTGGATCTTCCTTATGAATGCCAAAACAATACAATGGAAGATTTTTTTGCAACACAGGAAATTGCAAATAGACACGCACACACACACACACACAAACACACACTGACACACAGACACTTGGGCACAGCCCGGCGCTAACCTCACACATCAAGTGGTGCTTGCAGACCTCTTCTTTGTCAGAGCTTCCCTCACCACATGGCTGATTTTCAAAATAGCTCGGGTGGAACACACACTTAACATCTTGTTCTCGTTTTGACTGACTTATATATATCTGAGGCGCACACACACACACACACACACACACACACACACAAACCATAGTCATGGTTAAAATAATGAGTTGTAATTTCAGCCATGGGAGGGGACAGCAGTGTGGCTTTGTTTCCGTTACAGCGGGAAAAATAGGTGACCGAGGAGCAGCAGTAAAGTGGCCATGGAGGAGGGTCACAGTGGCGTTTTAACACACACACGCGGTACCCCTTCTGCCGGCTCTGTCTGCCAGAACAGCGAGATGGACCCCAGCAGCAGTATGGGGACCAGACACACAAAGCTCTCTTTGAACGATCAACACTCTTCTTTTCTTTCCATCTCAAAAGACCATCTCTCTCTCTCTCTCTCTCTCTCTCTCTCTCTCTCTCTCTGGTTCACTGTTATCCAGCTCACATTCTCCAGCCCCCCTCCTTTTGTCCTCCCACTGTATGAAGCACCTCTCTCTCTCTCTCTCTCTCTCTCTCTCTCTCTCTCTCTCTCTCTCTCTCTCTCTCTCTCTCTCTCTCTCTCTCTCTCTCTCTCTCTCTCTCTCTCTCTCTCTCTCTCTCTCTCTCTCTCTCTCTCTCTCGTCAGGTGGGAGGATGTAAATCAGACAGGGTTCCGCTCTCTCTTTCTCTCTCTCTCACTCGGTGAGAGAGAGAGCATCATCTTTTTCCACATCACTCCTCTCCAGTCCAGGATGTGTAAAAACAAAAAAAAGTGGGCTGGTGGTAAAAATATGAGTCATTATTCTGATTCATTGACCGGATGTGAGACATTATGATTTGCATCATCATCTGACTTTATATTGATACATTAGGACTATATATTGTTGCTTTATGTTCATAAACGTGTCGTTGGAGAGAACAATAGCTTGGCTTCCTTCCTCTCAACACATGGGGCGCTTCCAGGGCTCAAAGGCTTCCGTTTGCTTTTAGGGCATCCCCAACCCCCACCACACACACACACACACACACACACACCTAAACTCTCCATCCCACACGTAATCCCCTATATCTCTTTTTACAAACCATGCTCTCCACATACACCCCTCCTCCTTTTCTGCTCGCGCTCTCTCACACACACACACACACACACACACACACACACACACACACACACACACACACACACACACACACACACACACACACACACACACACACCACACACACACACACACACACACACTTTCCAATCCGTTTCCCTCACCGCTGCCGTCGTCATGGAAACACAACAGTGCCATTCCAAGCAGCAAAGACCCGAAGAAGAGAGCGTGGTTGACAGGTAGGAGAAAGGAGGAAAGGAAAGGAGCACAGAGAGAAGGAAAGAAGGAGCAGAGCAGAGAGAGGGAAAAGGAAAACAAGGACTAGGATTACGTGAGGCAGTGAGTTAATGTCCGCTTCACAGAATCCGCTTCATAGACTCTGACCTGCTTCCCTTCAACATTTAATCACTGCCACACCCCACACATACACACAACCACATCTGTGTGTGTGTGTGTGTGAGAGCTGCTACACACCACCAATAGTCATATGTACGAACTGTATTTGACTATTTGAGAGTCTGGAACATAGCACTACCACCATAGAGACTAAGTGCAGACTAAGCGCTCTTCCCCCCCCCCTCACCCGGGGTCATGCTACCTACGGCCGCTCCACGGTCACGCTGGCATGTGCCCCCCCCCCCCCCCCCCACGCAGGGCGACAGGTGTGTGGTGGCTGAAACACTGCAGCTGCCGTGGGGGATATTTCAGGGAGGTCGACCGGCAGCGCAGAGCCTTCCTGGGACTATACACCCCGACAACCACCCCCCCCCCCACCACCCACCGCCCACCCCCCCCCCACCGGACCTTCCCATACTACGCTGACCTCGTCCCAGCTCTCCTCGCCCCCCTTTCCCTTGACCCGACACGCCCCCCCTGGCCCGCCGAATCAGAGGTCGGAATGCAGAGATTGCAGCATCCACACACTGACATCTTGGGAATTCTGTCGTTTTTTTTTTCTGTAGTGGGGATAATGCAAGGTCTGTCTGTCTTTCTTATTGCTTATCTGTTACATGTACATTTTGGTCTGTATCGCTCTTTCTCTCTCTCTTTCTCTACGTCCGTCTGTCTCTGTACATTTTTTTTTGCCATTTACACCAAGAAAAATACCACACACACACACACACACACACAGAAAGCCATTTAAAGAATGGTGAGAGTGGAGAGGGTGTGGGAGGGGCCTCCGCACACAGGAAGTCCAACCGGGTGGAATGGGAGTCATTTCCTTTGTGACTGCCGCATGTTGGAATACCAGGAACGCCGTGCTCGGCTACAGATGTGGAGATCATCAGGGGGGGAAGAAACATTCCTGTGCTAGGGAATTGAACTAGCAGGCCACTAAAAGCAACCCTCCAAAACCCACATGAGTGTGTTTTACACCACCGCGGCCTCTTTCCTATGTTGGACGTATTTTAAGAGGCCACATTAAGACAGAACATGCATAGATGTAAGGGGAAAGCAGCCGGTCCGAGGAAGTGGAACATGTTCTGACTGAGCCAACAGAGTTAAGATTCTGCTGTACGGTGCAGCGGTCTGGTCCACAAGATTCAGATTGCGTTCAAATAAATATTTGGGTGTGTTGCGTGTAATTTAACGGGATGAAGCCAAATTTGTTCTGCCCTCATTTACTGTTCTAAGAACAGCATCTCTCGCTCTCTAAACTCTGTGGTTGGTTGTTTCACGCATTCACTGCCTCCAAATCCTTTTATATGTTATATTTCCATCCTATGTATTTTTTTAAAGGCGCTATTCTGGTCTCTTTGCTGGCGTCCTCTAACCACGTCTCACTAACCCAGATTAAACACGTGGTCTCTCTCTCTTTGTGCCAGTTAAAATGGAGATTGGCCGCCTTCCTGAATCTCCCCTCTCTTCTCTTGTTCGCCCCGAGAAGCGCCGTAGCACAGACGGGGAAAGAAACCCCACTGAATGTAAGAGGGTGTTTGTGGAGGTGATTTTATGTGTGAGCATGAGTGAGTGAGAGAGAGAGTGTGTGTGTGTGTGTGTGTGTGTGTGTGTGTGTGTGTGTGTGTGTGTGTGTGTGTGTGTGTGTGTGTGTGTGTGTGTGTGTGTGTGTGTGTGTGTGTGTGTGTGTGTGTGTGTGTGTGTGTGTGTGTGTGTGTGTGTGTGTGTGTTCGCTCACTGGTCTCATCCCTGTCCATGAATCTGAAATATTCATGCAGCTGATTCTGCACCACACAGAACAGCACATGATGTCGTGCGTTTTTTCCGCCACACAGCGCAGAGCACAAATAGGCTCACAGTTTCCATGGCAACCTCCACCATCCATTTTCTCCTCGGCTGGTCGGCAGGGGGAGAGATGGGGTGGTCGGTATGCTAGTGTGTGTGTGTGCGTGCGTGCGTGCGTGTGTGCGTGCGTGCAGCTGGATAGACTTGACAGACAGACACGAGGACAGCGAGCGAGAGAGAGGGGAGCGACGTCACCCACAGTAGATCACTCGGAGAGAGGGTGGGTGGGAGGGACGGGAGACGAGAAAATGAACAGGAGGGGAGGGAGAGAGAGAGAGAGAGAGAGAGAGAGAGAGAGAGAGAGAGGAGGAGACAACAGATTATCCATGTGAATGAGCCTGAACGAGCAGACAAAGGAAAGCAGCGGGATCACAGAGGAGGACGCTGCTGAAGACGGGGACCCCACAGATCCAGCCAAGACGGCGGTGCAGGCGAACGAGATGAATGCGCTCGCACAGAAACATCAGAGCAGGCGGTACGGCTTGGACAGACAGGGTCAAGTCTCGTCCACAGGCCCCCCCTGTCAACCCACACAGAAGCATGTAGAAAAAAGCTGCTGAACAGAACAGCAGAGACCGTAAGCTGCTTACTTTAATGCAGGCTTGACAATAGCTTCCAATACATTCTCCCCCCTGTCCAATACACACACATGGCTTCCCCCCGTATTCCCCTGTGGACCACTGTCCCTGGTAAACATGCATGTCAAGAAGGAAGAGGCTTTGAACAAATTATATGGCTTTTATTTATATTCTATTGGTGTTTGTAAATGCAAATCACCCAAGGGAGGGGCTTTAAACACGACACTCGACCCCTCTCTCATTTTCAGCTCTTATTTTAGCTTGGCTTTGGTTTTCCTCATTTAATGTACAGCCATAACTGCAGCCCATTCATTCATGTCATGGTGTCAATGGTCTGGCACCATGGCCAATGCTGACCTCCCCTTTTTCATTTCCTCCGCTGTCAACATGTAGTCCATCACGTTACGGCTACTTGGAGAGGGGGCTTTGTCTCAGGTCTAGTGTCACATGCTCCCTTTACTCGCCCCCCGGTTCTTGTTTTGGTCTCCTGCCAGTTCCATTGTTCTTTTGTTTGTCTCTCCTCATCTCCCCTTGTCTAATTAGTTCTCCTATTATCTCCTCTCCTAGCCTCTAACGCCGTCTACCCCTTTAATTTCCTTCATCTCCACTCCTCTTCTCCCTTTAAGCCCCCCTCGTCTCCTTGGCTCCCTCCTAACCCCCCCATCCCCCCTCGTCTCCTCTCCTCTCCTCTCTAGGGCCGGTTCGGCCTCTGAAAGGTCAGTAGTGAGCAGCTGGCATCTCTCTGGCCCTCTGGCTGGCAGAGGATGCACTCTTTACACATTCTGCTGTCGCCACTATGGGTCTGTCTAAGTCTAAGTCTCTCTCCCTCTCTCTCGGTCTCTCTCCCCTCTCTCTGTGAACCAGGGCGGTGGATCGGTCACCCCGACGCCATCTCCTGCTTCAGTGTGAGACACAGGAAATGGAGGTTAGGAAGAAAATGGCAGACTGGAAGCAGACAATGGACAGATAAAAGAGAGATAAAAGAGAGGCAAGCGGTGCAGATGTGGAGAACAAAGAGAGAGGGGTGAGAAAGAGAGAGACGGGATGACAAAACAGTGAGAAAATAGGGGAGGCTGGGTGATGACTTTTGAGCAGTGGGGAGGCATGCGTAACCATGGTTACTGGGCCATAGGAATGATGTCATCCCCTTTAAGAGATGTGGGGCTTAGTATTTTTAAACTTGGCAAAGGGAAGGTAGAGTATGTGTATAGAGTGTGTGTGTGTGTGTGTGTGTGTGTCCTCGTGCTTCTCCAGAGCCCCACATCTCTGCACCTCCAGTTCTCACTGAACTCCCTGCTTGAAGTCTGAGCCCTGAGGCGACAGCTCCCACCTCAATATTAATGTGCCTTGAATACCCATGTCTCTTTAAGATGAAGGAAGGGGTGTGTATGTGTGTGTGTGTGTGTGTGTGTGTGTGTGTGTGTGTGTGTGTGTGTGTGTGTGTGTGTGTGTGTGTGTGTGTGTGAGAGAGAGACTGGGGGTATGCATGCTAATTGATCAACGTTCTCGAACACTTGGATCCCTTAAATGTGCTGATGAACAACATGCACTTAAACAAAAGTGTTTTGTCTTTGATTCCACCCTGGTGCCCTTAGCCAGCTCCTCGATCCATTCACCAAAGCCAATCCACGCCACTCCTGGTTTTCATTGTTAATACCTGAACCTTTTGGATGCTATGAATGGTCTGCGGATCTTACGATCAACGTCTAGGTTTAACCTCCATATGTCACTTTGGATGCAATCACATTGAAAACTCACGCCGTCTAATTTACCGTACACACACCCCCACACAGACACAGTATATAGGTCACATATGCATTTCCGACCACAGTGCAATGAAATGTATTGGGTTCCACACACACACACACACACACACGTACATACACGTCTGTGACATGCATCCATGCATGTCAAGGGTGCAGTCTCAGATGATGGAGGTCAATCGACCGAAGGCACACCTACATTAATGTGTATGGACAGATAGGGGGCAGAAGGGCTGGGCCCAATCTCCCTGACACACATTCGACTGAACCGTATAGACATGTATGGGACACACACACATACACACACACACACACCCTTGTGACCGTCCAGACAGACATGATTGCCTCAGGGGTCTCATCAGTGTAAATTAAATCCCTGTAAAGTCCCCTCCAAACCATAAGGCATGAACAATATATAATAATATATATAATATAATAATATATATAATATAAAAATCATAAACCCCCAGAATCCCAGGCCCAGGCCTGCTGGGCCTCCATTGTTCTAGTCAGTACTAGTGATTTACTATGAAGAGTACCTCACTATAATAAAATACATGAAGGTGTTCTGGATCAGCAGGTGTGATTCAATGAAATATATGGTATGAAGTTAAAAGACTACACTGCTTGCACCTAGTGTTGTATTGAACACAGAATGCAGTGGGAGTTATTTTATTGGATCTGGGTATCCCACATTATCCCTCCTTTCTAGTTATACAAACGATCAAGAGGAAGAAAAAGAAAGAATATTGTCTCAGCATTTAGTGAGAGACGGAGCATGATAATCAGGAGACAGAGTGGAAATACCACAGCCGGGGTTTCCACCCAAGAGCAATGTAGTACAGAATGAAAAAAGGCCGTAGCCGACAGAAATGAAGCACACCAATACCTAGTGCCCCTAGTTTCAGCTCAGGGTTTACCATGCATGAGAGATCTACTACAGAGAGAGAGACAGAGACAGGCCAAGGAGCGAGAGAAATAGACACGGAGAGTTATAGCCCTGGGATTTGAGACCCCTGGTCCTTATTGATATTCTGTGGGCATCGACCCTCCATTCAGCCTGCAGCCGACCAACCTCTTCTCTGGTCCCTTCCAGCCCCCTGCCAAACCCCACCCCTAGCAGTCCCCCACCCCCTCCACACCCCTAGCACCAGCCACCCAACCCTAGCGCCAGCCAGCCAGCCCCCACCACCACTTCTTAAATCCCAGTTACAGCTGCTTCAGCTAAATGGCTATGTTGCTATCACTACACACACACACACACACTAAAAATGGCTGTGGAATCCACAGTTTTGCAGTATAGTAGGTTAGAAACACAGTAATCAACTGCAAAGGCAAGGCAACTTTATTCATATAGCACTTTTCATACACAAGGCAGACACAAAGTGCTTCACATATAAACATTGTCATGCAATAAAAGAAAATAATAGATAAGTTAAAAAAAGTAAAATAGATAGAAAATAAAGGCAAAGTTAAAAGTCTCCACGATACCCACGTCGGGACTCCGACCCGACCTAAAGGAACTTGGTCCTTACCACGTCGGGACTCAAACCCGACCTAAAGGAACTTGGTCCTTACCACGTCGGGACTCAAACCCGACCTAAAGGAACTTGGTCCTTACCACGTCGGGACTCCGACCCGACCTAAAGGAACTTGGTCCTTACCCACATACTGTATAAATCACAGTAATAAACACACTACAGTATACAGTCGCAGTAATAACTTCACTACTGTTAGTTATTCACAGTACCAGTATACTACTGTAGAGATTCACAGTAGCATTATACTACTGTAGCCATTCTCTCTCTGTTAATTTGCTGTGGAGCATCTAGATACGTAACGTTTTTGTCTGTATTATTTTCTGAATAGTATTTAGAATATACGCATTTGATATCATCGTGAATAGCAACACGTAATATTTACAGATCAATGGCACAAATGGTATTGGCAATGCTAATGCCATTAGCGTTAGCATTGCGGTTATCACATTTGGCGAACATCTCCGGACATTCCACTAAATTGACTAGTTTAGGTCGGCCATTTTGAACATTGTGTGCTGCGACACATCTTTTTGTTGCTCTTATGAAAAGTAATGACGTAACAGTGCCTTTACAACTAGAGAAATTTTTACCATTCTTCAATTAACAATAAATGGTTAAACAATGTATTGTTTGTCCATTTAGTTATTCTTGAAGCCTGAAAAATTACTGTTTTATTTTACAGTTAAAACACTGCTGTAACCAAAAATACAGTCCTTGTATATTACTGTGTTTTATCATACCGTTACGTCATCATACTGTGATTTGTTTTTACAGTGAGTTACTTGTCAATTGCTGCCAGTGAGTTACTGTGAATTTCACAGTCCGTTTTTTACAGTGCACACACACTGCTCCGTGCCGTGGGGTGAACATGTGGACATGACGGCGATGATGGAGATGTCACTCAGAGATGTGAAAGCGCAGCCAATCGGTTGCCACCGGACTGCCCTTGCTAATTGGATGCTAATTGAAGGGTGTTTTACAAGCAGCCGAGTAATCGCATAAAGGGGACCTAATATTGAGATAGGACGAGTCAGTCATAACATGGAAGTGGACAGGCAAGGTTAAGACACGCACACACACACGAAAATACAGACATAGAGGAACAGGATCAGACACAGAGACACACACACAGGAAAACACCAACACACAGGAGAACACAGACACAGAGGAACCCACATACACTCACACATAGGAAAACAGGAACACACACACACACAGAAAAAATAATGATACAAATCCAAATTAACACACATTCAGGAATGACTAAGATGCACATGAAAAATTCAAGCAGGTCATCCAGGGAGCGCTCCCAGCTGTCTGCCACTAATCCTAATTTCTTTTGTTCAGCAGGCGCCACGTGCTGTAGCGGTGGACATAAGCTGAACACATGTAAACAAAACCCCAAAAACTGAATAGGTTATTCACTAATTCATTCAGTAGACACGCTTGTCTAAAGCTGTGGGTCACGTTTGTTCAACACATACACTACCCTATTGAAAGGAAGACCTTAATTAATCTAACATGCACACGCTTCCTTTTGGTGTCATTGTCAATAGAATAACAAACACGGTGGACAGCATGCAACAGTCAGGCCTACGTGTTGAATGGTTGAGCAAAACGCTGAGATGTAAATGGAGGCGTAGAAAATATAATCGTCTTTTTATTAAATTGCTTTGTTTCCCCTTTATTTCCTCCCCAGATGAGGTCACATCTCCCCCCCATCCCTCTCCTCCTCCCCCCGTTTCTCTCCTTTAAGAGTTTGCTACCTGGAGACCGACAGCCTCCCCTGGCCAGCCAATCGGCTGCTCTGACAAACAGCCTTCTACTACGCCATTGGTCGACGGCTCCGGGTAACTTGCTAACGCATCGACGGCCGTGTCATTGTGTCGTCTGGCAGCGCCGTGGCCAATTATTATGCCCTCGATCTCCCTGTTGCTTTCCGCCGGCAGTCCGACGTGCTTCCTAAAACCGCACACGCACACACATCTAGCCGTTTCATACCGGGCGAGGGAGGGGTGAATCGGAGCTATTAAAAAGCTAATTTAAGCAGCAGACGGCAACGCTTGGTCAGTTTCACTACAGTTCAATGAATCGCATAGCACCCGCACGGTAGGCTAAAGCCGATCTAGTCTGACCATAAATAGGCTCACTCACTAAATGACAAAGGAAAGGTCATAACACACAACTGAGAACACACCAGCCTGACGTATTAAACCACGCGTCTGTTTCATTTTCAGCTTCATGATTATAGACAAAACACAGCCTAAAGTCGTTTAGGACTTATCTCAGCGGCCAATCTGGAGAACTCAATTGTTTCTGAAAAACTACCATTAGAGACTTAGTGAGTTTCATCATCCTATTATTTAAATGTTAATATATTATGAGACGTTGAGATAATTCAACGAATATGTAGGCCTACGCTGGTCCCTGAAATGTAAATTTACTCTTTTTTTTTTTTACACACCTTTACATTTACTGGAAACAAACAAGCAGTTGAGAATAGATGTTTTGTAAATAGCTGAGCAACAGTATATATTGACATAAAGGCATGGGGATACTTGAGAATGAATGGGGCCTTGGCAAACATTTACACAGTAGCCAATTACAAATACACACACCAAAACATTACACAGTAGAAATTATAACTACACACACATACAGAATGGGGAGGGGGGGGGGGGCTGGGACCCACAGCACTCCCAGGAAGGACAAAAACCCAGCCTTTAATCCACACCACTCCTCTTTTGTCTGTGAGCTAATCACTTCATCACAGCCAACCCAGCCACAGTCTCTCAACTCTCTCTCGCTCCCACACTCTCCCCTAGGCTCTTTTTTTTATGCATCCTTCACTTCTCCCATTGGTTTCAATCACCCCTCCTTCTTTTTAGTTCTCTGTGGAACTTTGTCTTCAGGTTCTTTGTACTTTCTCCTTCTCCAGAATGCTGTAAAACCCCCTCTTACTCATTTCCTTTTTTTCTGGTTTTTAGGTCAATCAGTACCATCTTTTCCATTTCTAGGGCTGCTCAGGCACGACAGACAAACTCACCATGAGGTGACCGCCATTCATAGAGAACTACATAAACATGTAAACACACACACACATTTGTGCGGAGAGGCGTAACTCTGTATGCGATGGGGGGGGGGGGGGGGGGGGTCGTTCAAAATGCAAATGACTGCTTTGAGAAGTAAGTAGGCTTAGTTAATAGGAGTTTTGTGGGCATGCATATGCACAGGGTCATACAAGTGGGCCTTTAATGGGGCGCACCATGCTGAGAACAGGGGGCGACAGTCCCCTGATCATTTAGGAGGGAAACAACGGTTGGTTTTTATGTCAAATATCCTTGGCAAATAGTACTTTAAATAAATGCACTAGATACAGTACATCATGCCTTTATTATCTTTCATTTTGTATAAATATTTATACCATTTTTAGCAACAAACCTGTATGTATTGTACTGGTAGCAGTGGCGGTTCTAGGATTTTTCTGAACAGGGGCCATTAAAGGGGCCACACGTTACATACAGGGGCCAAGTACACAAATAATTTATTCAGTATGGTGAAATACATTTTGACAGTCATACCTTTTTCAAACGCTCTAATAAAAAATAATGCACCAGTTAAGTTCTTAATGATTTTCACTCATTTATACTGTGCATAAAAGGACACAATGCATAAAACTCATTGCATGCAATACATCACGCGTACACACACACACACTTAGCACAGCGAATTCAGAACAAAAAATTGGTATTTTAACAACCATGTAGGCCTACTGTATATAACAGTTTCCAAATAGGTACAATACACTATCGATAACGTCCACTCCCGCGCTACTACATGTTTACCTCTATAGGCGTGGTTCCCGAACGGTCTTAGTCTTCTTATCCCAGCAAACATTTTGACGTCGATCAGAGGTCTAATAGATGTTGGTTATGGAGGTCGATAGGACGTCTAGTTGTGGGGCTGATATGTAAGTTTTTTCGACGGCTCATAGACGACATCAATCCACGTCGTTTCAACATTGTACAGACGACATTACTTCAACCTACATGAAATTTACTTTTAAGCCAAGTCACTAAATACCCACTTAATTATGAACATACAATTAAGCTACATTTCAGTTACCTTGTAGTTTGCCCCAATTTGAGTTTTTCAGTAGCCTATAGCTTCCACTGCCACCATAGAGTTGACCATTGACACACCCACCAAACCTATAACAAGCAAACTCGTGCTGCGTGTAGATAATATTTCTCAATGTTATAAACATATTTACCATTAGACTGTACTTCTTAATTCCAGCAAATATTTCCTCAAACTACGTCGTCAACAAGTCCAATAGACATCGAGTCACAATGTGACTTTATTTTTACCCTTTGCCGACATGAGAACATAATCTTAAGGGAATGGTGATTTTGAGGAGAACTTGTAACCAAATAGACACACCTCTGATAAAGTGTCATTTAATTAAGTATTTATTATTGAATTTCACCCACTGTAAAATATGTGGCTCAAATGCTAAACACCTAGATCATTTGGTTCATATCAAAAGGATATCAATATTGAGCTAGACAGATACATCTATAATATTTTGTTTAGTTATGCATACTAACCCTATCAATCAAGCATTAATACATGTCCTATTAATATTCAACAAAAGACAGATTTCAGGGTATAAAGTGCACTATCCAAAACATTTTATTTATAGTAAAGTAGGCCTACATCTTCTTTAAACAACAAAATGAAAACTTATTGGGACCAAAATCCCATCCCCCCAGTCCTTGCAGGTGCATGTTTCAGGTGTAAACTCATGGCTGCTTCGATTTCTGTATCTGTGGCCTTGGAATTCCATCTCTTCACAGCAGCTGGAAAGAAAACACCAGTACAAGGTTGGGGGAGAGTGAGAAGTTTGACTCGCCAAAATACACAAGTGTTTCGTTCAGTGGACGAAGACAGTCTCATCATCCAGCGCCCCAGCCTCAAGGGCTACCTGGTGGCTACATCAAGTCCATTTAGCTAGCAACATCGGAAGCTATCACCCCTCTCGCTATGAATAATGAGAAGAATGGGTCCTAAAATTGACCAACAGTTCACAGGACTAATGCACGGGGAAAGGGCTTTGCCACCCGACTATGCCCGTGTTTTATTTTCAAGAACACACAGCTAATGTTAGCCTGCTAGCTTCCCGCTCCCAGTTCGTATGTAACGTTACAAATACGAAAACCCGCTATCCATGAGAATACGCCATGTAGCCTCAAATTCAACAGTTTAGCATGCAAATAATAAAAGGGTAATGTCTTTAAAAATACAGTTGCATTTTAAATTGCAGTGTCTTTTTCGAAACTCACCTGCAACTCTTGCATGCTGCCGAATTTGACGGCAAAATTATATCACCTGCCCATGCGTTGGAGGGATTAGTGTTGGTGCGCAAGGAAAAATAGTTCCTAAATGGAACTCGAGTAAATACTGGAATAAAACATTTTATCACCCGTATTGGCCATATACATGATAGCATATTGCATTTGGAATAATAATATAATATAATAACACTTTTCAATAACACAATTCATGTGTAGACATTACCGTTCACATTAATGTTACAGAGTGACATCGTTGTTAATTTAAACAGCGATATAAAGTGTATTCAGTTACACCACTGTCAAACAAACTTTCCTCGGAAACACCATTTCCCTAGGCCTATGTTTTCATGTCAGCAAATGGTGGAAATAAAGTCAGGTTGTGACCCGGCGTATATTAGACTGGGAGTGGTTATTCGGTTACACCACTCTAAAGTAAGTTTTCACCATTCCTCTAAGATTATGTTTTCATGTCGAAATGAAGTCACGTTGTTACTGGACTTGTTTTCTTCGACGCAGGTCGAGGAAATGTTTCTGTGCGCTGTCCAGAAAGAATGTGCTCAGAGATCGATTTTCCATTTCATGCGCAGTCATATTGCATATTGCAGTCTTTGCGAATAAAACATTGCTCGAAATCCTTCAAGTAGACCTAAACATTTATTTAACCATGGGCGAACATAGGATAGCCTACACTCAGTACACTGATTTAAAAAATGTATATAGAAACAGCAGAGGAGGCAATCACATCCTTAATTAGGCTACATCTGTCGCAGCCGTTCAAATGAGGATATTGATTTTCTGTTTACAAAAGGTGTCTGACTTATTATTTATGAAAATAGACATTTTGAAATGAAAGCTAAATTTTGAATAGTTTATTTAGGTTATTATATAGGCCTAATATTGTTTATTCTGAGACTGCTTTGCTTTTTGCTACCTGTCTGTGTGCAGGCTTTGTGCACCGTCAAGGGAAAGATGTGGTTGTTGAAACAAGTCTTTCGATCGCTTATTAAGTTCACTCGTTGCTTATAATGGTTTATTCATTTCCCAGTATCATTTCCTTAATTTATTTTAGGAGACAGTTTTGTTCATTTTTGAATTGTAAAATAAATACAATAATTTTTTGAAGTTGGGAATTTAGAAATTATTAGAAACGAGTCGAGCTGACCTCGCCTGCTGTACCGTATATGTACTGTACTGTACATTGGTGAAACACAACACTGCCAATGTGGCAGTTCCATGCGCAACTAGGATTTCTAAAGGTTACTGTAGACCTACAGTGGCGGAGACGGTCGTCAGGAGCTGAACCATCGGTAGAGCTAAGAAGGTTCTATGAGCGCTTCAGACCAACCTTACCAACGAACGACTTACGAAAGAGATTCGTAGCAAATAACGTTTCGGGAAACATGTTAAGGTAGAACTTAAAGTAGAGGTTACGATTGACGGAGCCGAAAGGCTCCGAAAAGGCTCCGAAAAGGCTCCGTCATTCCGTCACCGAAAGGTTTCAGGAAACCGGGCCCTGGCCCGTCAGGATTCAGTTTAGGACACCCACACATACTAAGTAAGCCTACAGCACAGCACAGAGCAGCAGCTAAAAACTCTTTCATATATTAATGACAACCAACACAAAGACTTGTGACTCACCAAGAATTGTCTTCAAGTTGGATGAATTCTTCTCTCCCGCCTAGCATAACGTCCGAGAATGTCAGGCTCTGGTAACGTTCAGCCATTAACAGTAAAAGTTTCAAGCAAAGCTAATATAACGCCAAGACCTCCACAGGTCCGCTTCTTCTCCTAAGTTGCATTGACACATTACTGCCGCCAATAGTTGGGTGTGGAATTTCATCTGTGAACGTTGAATTCTCCGGTTGTCTTCTTTGCACACCTATGCATAGCAATTGGGAGATACTACAGGTGGTGATTTCACTGATTAGAACAGCTGTAGTGCCACCCATCGACATCGCGGGCTCATAGTCGATGTGACGCATCTTCTGTTGCGCAGAGGATGTGGGGCAGAAAAGCGAAAAAGCACGCTGGATTACTTACTGAGAAATGCGAACATCCTGGTATTTTTGGCATTCTGAATTTTCCATATTATGTATTGAGACATACTAAATATTTTGGCATGCTAAATAGTATGGTAGTATGGGTATTGGAGCGCAGGGTTGACGCTCCAATGACGACACGTAGGGTGGTTCGACCCGTCTGATTGGTTGACTCACAAGAGACTATATGGTTCCCATCGCTGATTGAATGGTTTCTCGATTCAAACATGGAATTAAAATGAACATTGATGAAATATTAATAAATAATAAGCCTAGTGATTCCATCCACAAATCACGTTTCCAAGTTTTATAATGTAATACCATTTTACAGTTAATTATCGATATTATGTTATGTAAAAAATAGATTAATGAATACTTATTTTTTTATTTGTCTAATGTTTAATACCAATTTATTTATTTGAATCCTCTTGTAACCCCAGGAATGATTGACCCCATTCATCTGGGTTAGACCAACATCTGTGGCCACAGCCAGCGTGTGTTTCAGACTGGGTTCTGCTGAGATGGAAGTTCTTGTAGTCTGCAACAATACGGGATTTACATTCCAGCTTCTCACCCACATGCTGAATCCTACCTCAGAAATAGCAAACACACCTGGGCCACGGTCAATACACAAGTGCAAGGCCACACACACACACACACACACACACACACACACACACACACACACACACACACACACACACACACACACACACACACACACACACACACACACACACACACACACACACACACACACACACACACACACACACACACACACACACACACACACACACACACACACACACACACACACACCCTTGTGACCGTCCAGACAGACATGATGGCCTGAGGGGTCTCATCAGTGTAAATGAAATCCCTGCATCCCTACAAGCACACACACACACACACACACACACACACACACACACACACACACACACACAATCACTTAAGCCTAGATAAATTATTGTACACATTAAATGGCTGTCGAATGGAGGGCCAGACATGTGCCAGAAAGAGGCAGGATGTCACAGTGGGCTTCAAGGTGTAGTTTGATGAGGATCAGATGCCTGTGAATGGCTGCTTAGTTATTTCAGTCTTCAAAGCAAAGGAAGAATGACTTGCCAACACACACACACACACACACACACACACACACACACACACACACACACACACACACACACACACACACACACACACACACACACACACACACACACACACACACACACACACACACACACACACAACACACACACACACACACACACACACACACACACACACACACACACACACACACACACACACACACACACACACACACACACACACACAGGTCTCCTCTATTGCAGATTCAGAATTATCACTGGCCCCATGGATCACGTGTGTGTGTGTGCGCGTGTGTGTCTAATTTGGCACCAGCGAATAGTTTATTGGCCGTCCGATTCAAAACATTTACAAAATTGCTGAAACATTTGATGAACACTTAACAAGTATACAGCGCAGTGAGAGTATTTACACCAGGCTGTATCAATAAGAAAGTAATACTCAATGTATACATGCGTGATTGCAGTCTTTCTAATTAACGTTGAAAAAATTAAAAAAATTAATTAAATGTACACAAAACTCTGTGTGGCCACTAGCTTCCATGTGTGCGGTATAAGCTAGGCTATATATCGTAGCTGAGTTTTGGCAATAGCACATTAGCTTGGCGTGAGGTAACACAACACTGTAAGATGTAAGATGAGGAAGCAACATTCCAGATTCCATTTGTGGGAGTTGTTCAACAACCGTGTCTGTAATATGACAAAGCTTGAAGTGTCGGGCTGCTGTTCTCCCTCTTCTACAGCTAGTAGCTACACACAGCTAGCTTTGCTGTAGCAAGCAAGAGCACACCGGAGCCTCATCAGAGAACTTAAGACAGTTTGTCTGGTTTTACGTTTGTATAACCACTGTTTATACATTCCTGTGCTACTCTGCCAATTCCACTTTCATGGAATATCTTTACAGCGGAGTTTGTTTATGAGATGGGGATGGGAGAGAGAGAGAGAGAGAGAGGTGGTTTGGAGAAAAGGATTCAGACTGCTCTTTTAAAGTATCTATGCTGAGAAACACACTTTTAAAAGGAATCATTTTCGGAACCAGGAAGAAAAGTTTGACATCGCACACACATTTGTTACGAGTGACATTTTATTACAACAAAAAGTCAAACACATTCTGTAACAGATGTGTACATTATGCAAGAGCCTTCCACTAACTACAAGACTTTGTGGCGTTTCAGAAGCAAGCTAAATGGAGTTGTTCTGAAACAAAGCAAACCACCCTTGTACATTATTTGGTTCACAATTCTCTCTCAAAAAATCACATACATTAAAATTAACTGTAAAAAAAAATGACATAAAAATCTCTTTAAAAAAAATCAAAACAAACGACAATAATAAATCGACAAAAGGAATGATATCTTAAGATATTGTAATCCACCGCTCCACATCAGTAATGCTCTCTTGTAAGTTTCCATCTGGAGATCAAACATGTGGAACCAATTAAAAGACAGGCTGAGTGTTTGCATATTGACATGAGAGCTGTTGGGAGATAATCCATCACCTGTTGTTGACTTGTTAGCATAGCTTTGATGATTGCAGTCAACAATAACCATTTGCTTTTAATTTTAGCCCAACTAGTGTTGCCTTTATTGATTTCTTATTCCCCTTGTTGCCATCATGCTGCTCCATGGAATGTTATATTTGTTTGCCAAGTGCGAATTGTTCCCTGTGCATATAATGCTATTCCCCGACTTAGTTTTTTCAATAACAGTGAAATATCCACACACATCGTCTTAACTATCACAAATATTGGCTGCCATTTTGTGCTGCTGTGTGAAACATCTCTTACTAATATGCTCTTCCTTTGCACTTACATCCTGATGCTGTGATCGTGTACAGCCTGTTTGCATAGGAATAAATATTGCAGCGCATTAAATGAACAGTGGTCCAGCGTATCTCTGTGTCAATATCTACACTGAGACATCACGGCAACATTTATTCTGATGGTTCAGGAATAGGAAACAATGACACCAGACGTTCAGCAAACAGTTGACAGACACACAAACACACACACACACAGGCACACACACACACAGGCACACACGCAGTATTTTGGGCTGTTTTCAAGTGTTGTGCTGTTTATGAAAACTATAATTAATGACAATAGTCTACACTGTGCAGTTATTGCAGGTGGCGGAAAGGACAGATACATACACAAATGCATGGTTGAGAACAGACAATGTGCGCAGAAACATACACATGTGTAGATCACAGTGCTCACTTGAGCACTAAATAGACCCAACTGACTACACGCAAACCAACCCACTGTCACCAACACAAACCATCTTTCAGGCTTAGGCTGGCGTGGATACATTCAGATAAGATTAGATTGGTAACAATCACCTGGGCCCTAATTGGCTCACTGGTAAAGACTTGAGTCTATTACTCCTGCTTGGGTGCATTATTTGATATGGGGTTTATGGGGTATAAGTTTGTGTTTAAATATCTGCATTAAGACCTAAGTGTACCATTTTCAACATGTGTGGATACAGTGCTTTTAATGAATGCTTACGTCTACAAATAAAGATTAACACCCGTGCATTTAACGTCTCCAAAAAGCAAAAGTGAATCCCTTCACCACAACATGAACATACACCAGTGGGATTTCAACTTGTGAGAAAAGGTTTGATTGGTCCACACACCTGTCCAACACCAAGTGGGATTGGACAGAAAGATTGTATTGATTGGCACATAGTGGTTCTTTAAACAGTAATAATGATACACATTAAGGTAAAGTATAACTGACGCACATTCATCTAGAAGCACAGAAGTGCACGGGTTTGGGGAGAAAAGAGCGTCTGAATGGGAATAAAACCGTTGACATACACAAATTGCACAATTTGTTATTAAACGCCTGATGTATAAAAAAATCAAAGCGCGATTGAAGCCAAGCTACGTTGGGCGACCGGCGGATCTTGTGAAGTGTGGCTTGCTCCTGAGTTAAGTCTTTGGATTCCCCCGATGAGCGACTAATGAGGAGAGACAGAAATATGCATGGATCGATGCGGCCTGGAACGAAAGAAAATAAAAATAGACAAAAAGAGCCAGGGTAAAAGAGAGCCAAAGACGGGAGGGTGCAGATACAGAATGGAGCAGCGAGGTGCCTATGGCGGTAACAAATGGCGACAGTGAGGGGTGTTCAGGGAGCCATGACGAGGGGGGCGAGGGAGGTCCGCCCCCACCCTGGAGGGGCGGGGCCAGACCGGTCTGTCTTTAGGGATAAGCAAAGCTTAAAAGTTGCTGCCGTTGTGTTTGGCTACGGTCGACGCGGGACCCTTTCTGTCGGGGGTAAAACCCTGTGGAGTTGTAGAGAGTTCTAATTGGCCCGAGAAAGATTTTCGTCCAACAGGTCTTCTAAAGATCCCGCCCCCTCCAGCATAGGCTCCTCCCTCTTTGTCTTAATTCCTGGTCCGGCTGGTTGCGGGTCCTCCTGCATCAGCTCTTTGGCCAGTAGATTGGTCACTGCGTGTCCAGCTCGCCTGTGATTGGCTGGCAGAGATGAAGAAAAACAACAAAGGAGAGAAGGGGTCGGAGGTCAGATTGACATCATGGCATTTTCATGCAACCGCGTGTCATGCCATGAGGTAACACACATAATGACTAGCATGCAACAGGGGCCCAGTTGAGCCAAGCACATCCAGTTTTAGCCAAAACTGGTTTTGCATGCCATCCTGTAAATAAACAGTCAGTGCACATCATTGACATCTGAAAACACACAAACAACACATAGCCCAGGCATGTGTTGCATACAACACATGCCGTACATGTTGTACATGTAACACAACATGGACTCTTGCGGACTCCGAGGTACAGTAATATAAACATCAGCCTGGAACAAAACACACAGATACATACATGCACTGACAGACAGGGAATGAGTATGGCTATGTGTGTGTGTGTGTGTGTCTATCTGTGGATTGCATTAATGGCTAAAGCTTCCCTCTACTCCTGTCAGATTAGACAGTGGAAACAAATGAGATGCAAGGAGAGGAGAAAACGTTTGTAGGGATGGAGGGAGAGAGAGAGAGAGAGAGAGAGAGAGAGAGAGAGAGAGAGAGAGAGAGAGAGAGAGAGAGAGAGAGAGAGAGAGAGAGAGAGAGAGGTGCTTCATACAGTGGGAGGACAAAAGGAGGGGGGGGCTGGAGAATGTGAGCTGGATAACAGTGAACCAGAGGAAGAGAGAGAGAGAGAGAGAGAGAGAGAGAGAGAGAGAGAGAGAGAGAGAGAGAGAGAGAGAGATTAGAACTAGAATGAGTGTGACAGATTGCACCCTGAGGATGCTGTCGTCTTTACTCCTTTATTCCTGCTTAGTTTTTTTCTCTCTACCCCCCCCTCCCCCCCCACAAACACACATCAATGCAAACAAAACACACACACACACACACATTACTCCCCCTCCTCTCTGCTTCCTCTCTGTATATATTCCTGCGTAGGAGGCCAGCTGTGCGGCAGCGGCCATTTTGAGATATATAGGTCAGTGGGAGATGGTGGATGTATACGCTGGGGGTTGTGGTGCTACATGCTACGCTGCAATCTGTAGGTGACAAGGGCTCGTTTGAAAAGGGTTTGTGTGTGTACGTGTGTGTGTGTGTGTGTGTGTGTTTGAAGGTGAGTTGAGACACACAAACAAGACAAGATGCAAATACACACATACACACCGTAACATGCTGTGTGTGTGTGTTGAATGGACAAAATGCAAGACAAATGACATCCAAACGACAAATCCAAATAAATCACATTTCTCACTCACACACACACACACACACACACACACAGAGACACATGTGCACGCACGCACGCACACACACACACACGTTCACAGTTACCGAGCCCGTCTCCAGGACTAGTTGTGACAAAGACAGGATTGAGTCTGTGGGGGAGGAAGAGGAAGACAGGAAGTCAGGGAGGAGAGAGAGAGGTGAGAGAAGAGAGCCTTCAGTGGTTCAGGGGCTGACAGTCGACTCGTCCCTTAGAGACGCCAGCCTCAGCTGGGGCCAAACACACGTTGGCCCCCGGGCAGCTGGGGCCCCAAACCCTCCCCGTGCAGAAAGGTACAGAGCCCTCCCTGTTGTCACCACACACACACACACACACACACACAGGCACTCATACGTGCACACACACACACACACACACACACACACACACACACCAAACTTACTTTTCAAATTCATGACGTTCACTCCACGTCTATTTCCATCCTCTCACCCACACCCTCCCTCCCTCCCCCGTCCCTCACTCCGGAAACTGCCTAATTAGACATTATGTAAATGACCCTGTTACGGAGAGTGTGCTTCTGGTTGCGTGAATTATGCATGAAGCCTGTCCCGAAATAACACAAACGCCACACATAGAGAGCCACTTTGAGAGCCACAATGACAGCCGTGCCTCGTCGCCTTCCCTCTCCGGGGCGGGGAGATGTGAGAGAGATGTGGAGGGGCAGTGTGAAGAGAGAATGATCTGGATACACAGTGTTCACACACAAGGGGGGCAACTTATTTGGTGTACTGATGCTTTCTCCAACATGCTCAGCCAATGCATCACCTACTGCTGCTCTCAGCTCACTGTACGTAGGGATTTCTTTCCATCCAAACGATCCTCGTTTGCTCCGAGATATTCCCCATTCCGTATGGTGACTTGGAAGGTCCTCGATGGAAACTTGCATATTCATAACATGAATGAAGGAATGCTCGACTCAAGTAGGCCAAGTAATCTAGCACAGACATGAAGCGCTATATATATATATATATATATTTGGCAACTTCCTGCACAGACAGGATGTTAAAACGGATTGTAAGACATGAGGACTCCTTCTGTGTTCCCCATGTGTTTGGTACGAGGGACTGGAGGGTCCAACAGTAGGGAACAGGACATACCCTCAACCACACACAGAGGGGAAGCGGAGATTTGAAAGAGGCAGTAAAATAAATAAAACGGATCAGGTGGTGTGAATTAAAACGGCGGGAGCCGGCATAATGACTGGTGGCTGATGAGGAGAGAAGGACTCTTTGTTGCACGGCAACGTGTCCGCTCAGGTTTATTAGGAGAGATCAAAGGGTGGGGAGAGAAGAGAGAGAGAGAGAAAAGAGAGAGAAAGAGAAAGAGATTTTTTAATGATACCTTCATTCATTAGCTTTGTGATAACCTGTTTGTGTGTGTGGGAAGATCATCAACATCCTCCTCTACCCTGAGGAGAACTACCCCAAAATGGCGTCTCTCCGCCTGGCTGTCCGTAATGAAAACCCCCGTGGATACCAGACCCGACAACATCAGAAGGGGAAGGGAGGGAAGGCAATCACGGAGGTGGACGGTGGTTAGCATAGCACGCATGGCCCACGCAGCACGCACCAGTCTATGCTGCATCAGAGGGGCTGTCTGGCAGAAACACACCCACAGCCTTGCCCCTGCTACATGATGCTGCAGAGCCGATGATGCAGACAGGCTGCGCGACTGGCTGGGGCTCTGTTCTCCGTCGGGGAGCCTGCTTTACCGGGAGCACATACCGCCTCCTAGAGGCGGCGGCGTGCAACACACCAGCAGCACACCGGGCGACGCCCACGCACCGGGGGCAGTATGGGAATGCATGACGTCACCGGTTACCACGGCGCCTAGCAACCGGGGTGTGTGTGCAGCTCCTAGCAACCGGGGTGTGTGTGTGTGTGTGTGTGTGTGTGTGTGTGTGTGTGTGCGTGTGAGGTTGATGGGTGCTTTTGTGATACACATGGAGCAGATGTCCCAGAAAGGGCACAACTGGTGTGTATGAGTATGTGAGAGTATGTGTAGTGCGTGTGTGTGCGTGTGCGTGTGTATTGTGTGCGTGTGTGTGAGTAATGTGTGCGTATGTAATATGAGTGTGTGTATTATATATAATATGTGTGTGCGCGTGTGTGTGTGTGTTGTATATTATATGTATGTGTATTTATGTGTGTGTGAATTATATAGTTAAATGTGTGTGTGTGTGTTATATATTATAAATGTGTGTATTTAGGACCGTGTGTATTTAGGAGAGTGTGTGTGTGTGTGTGTGTGTGCTTACTCTATATACACACACAAGTGGGTCATGCTCTGCATGGTCTCATTGGTGACTGCAGGCACGCCAGTGACGTCACAAAAGGGCTTGATCAGAGAGTGAGTTTCCTATTGGCTTGTATTGTGCTTGGTATGCCTGTGTGTGTGTGTGTGCCTGTGTGTGTGTGTGTGTGTGTGTGTGTGTGTGTGCCTGTGTGTGTGTGTGTCCAGCCGTGCTGTGAGGCCACAACTCTTATCCATGTCCTTTATGACGCTGCTGTTTGGAGAGCCGGCCGTCGGCAGCGTGAGGCGTGTGCCTCCATTGTCGCGGGGCCACTTTCATCCTCACACTCTGTTGTGATTGGCTCTTTGTCTGCGAGCAGTCATTGTAATTGGCTGCCGGGGGGGGGAGCAGGGTCGTGACCCGGCAGATGGGGGCTATGGCAAGTCATCGCTCCTATCCGAACACCAGCACACTTTCTTTGTGTGAGGGGGGGGCCGACACACACACACACACACACACACACACACACACACACACACAATAATAAAGTATGAACATATCAAAATAGATGCTTAGGCCCTGTGTTTGGAATGTGTGTGTGTGGGGGTATTGTTACGTTATGTCTTAAGGTTAATAAAGTTTGAAAGGCTGCCCTGTGGAGCCCTGTAAGAGCATCTGTTCAGAGTTCATGTATTGGTATGCAAACACGCACCTCACGCAGTGTCCCTGTATGGGTATGCACACAGTTTAAGTATGCGTGTGTGTGTGTGTGTGTGTGCGTGTATGTGTTGATGGCTGGACCGGGGCGGGGGTAGGAACAGAGAAAGAGCGACCCAGACAGACGGAGGGGGAACAGCTGTGAACCCCCTCCCTCACCCCCCCCCCCCCCTCCACCCATGCAGATACACAGCGGTGGGCTAAATGACAGGTCAGAGGTGATGTGGGGGTGTTCCCCAGAGGGGTTCCCCAGCCTCGTGGCTGGGCCTCACTCACGCTGGAACACAATGAGTCTCCGTGACAAGCCTCTGAATGGAGCCACCGTGGGGCTTTTGATGACGGGGCAGTGACGTAGACCGGCCTACAGCTGGGCGAGGAGGAGCTGGAGGGAGGGGAGGGGAGGGGGGGGGGATGGAGGAGGAGGAGGAGGAGGAGGTGTTGGAGCCAGCCATGGAGGTACGCTGGAATTTGACGCTGGGGTGAAACTAGGTTTAAGCCTCGTCACGTCTTTGAACTGGGTGGGAGTACCAACTGGTGAAGTTTTACAGAGATGTGGCGTGCTGTTGTTTCCCCTCGGTGGAAGAGATCGCGACGATGCGTTCGTGACTGGGGACGTTTGGGTGATTGGTACCTCTTGAAAAGAGGCTCTGTCAAATATGAATCGAACTTTTGAGGGCAGAAATAGCCTGAATCAAATTTTAACACCGCAGAAACAAAGCGACAAATGTGTTGATGTGTCAGAGATGCCACTTCACCAAACCCAAAGGTCCGAAAGAGGAGCCTGAGATCATCTGATGGCATAATACACTTGCCAACAAACACCAGTCAATGGGACTATTGAAGCAATAGATCCCCTGTTAATACCCGTCTATGTTTGTTTCAGTGCAAATCAGGACTTTCATTGCACACTGCTAAGTCACAATCTCCAGGCACATTCACACTGAGAAGATGCTGATATTGCAAATTCAGTCAGTTTGCAATAAGCACAAAGTCCACACATTTCACATCAGGCATCAGTTTCAAAGTTTCAAAACTGGCAAAGAATGCCAGTGAACCGTGTCTCTACTGAGATTTGTGTTCTCAGCCCACTTTATACGATGGGATCCACGTATCGTGAAAAGGTGTCATTACATTTACATTTTACATTTAGGGCATTTAGCGGTTGCTTTTATCCAAAGCGAAAAAGTGAAAAAAGTACATTTGTCAGAAGAAAGAGAAACATTTCTATCAAGTCTTGGCTCCCAAATTGACGAGCCAGAAAAACAAGTTACTTAAGTGGTAAAAAATTTAAAAAAGGAAACTCAAGTAGACATCTTCATGAATGCGGGGATCAGGGAGAGTCACTTGGCGTGTTCCATGCGAGACTCTCCATCCGAGAGCAGTCTTTGGAGCAGGGGCTACACAATGCTTATGCTGCGTGTGAGAGGCCTAGCAGTGACTGTGTTGCTGCTGCGTGAGGAGCCAGCCCACTGTGAGGATGTGCTGATGCATTATGTAGGAGGCTCCAAGAATAGAGATGCAGAGTACATGTTGAATAAAGGGGGCTGTATCTGGCCTGCTGATGGGGCCATACAACCTACCCAGCCCCCTCCTCCCCACCCCCCCCCCCCACATCCGCCCGCAAGCTCTGCTAAATTGGCACACACACACACACACACTCTTCTATTGTGTGTGTTCTCTGACTTACGAAGCTGCCCCGCTGTGCAGACCACGTGTCTCTATGCTACAGAAAGGCCTTTGGTATTCCCGGTCATGGAAAACCCACCCCACAGACCAGCAGAGACGGCTCTCAGTGACCAGCCACTCTGAGTAAGACAGAGTTAAATGGGTCTCTGGAGTCATTCAAATGAATTAAGTAGTCCGCAGACAGTGACCCTTTATATCACTGTCTGGCGTTGTTGGTCGAAATGTAGAACTCAAACAGAACCAGGACTTTCAGCTCGGGGAGTGAAATACTCGTACGCGTTATGGAAAGAATACGCCATCTGACTTGACTCCTCAGTTTGTGTTGGAGCACGAGAGACAAGCAGGGTAGCACAGTATAAATACATTCTTTGGAAACAAACACAACATGTGGCAGGAGTGTGATGTTAATGTGTTCCCAGGGTTGACATGAGCAGCGCCGTCGTTTGCTGATACACCAGCACACCATAGCTACCGCACATACTTGGAAACCCATGAAAACTAAAAGAACAACAGTGGCTATTTGGACTATTTAACAGCCCTGGATCGGCTTTGGGAACGTGTAACCAGAGGTTTTAAACTCTGTCTAACACACAGAATATCACACACACACGCTTACACACACACACACACACACACACACACACACACACACACACACACACACACACACACACACACACACACACACACACACACACACACACACACACACACACACACACACACACACACACACTTCCTGTTCGCCACATTAGGCAGTGTGAAAGTATTTGGGGCAGCTTAACCTCAAACTGGGGCCCCAATTTCTTCCTCGCACTCTTTTTGTAAACTCCTTTTTTTCTCCTACTCTCAATCCTCTCCTCTCCTCGTCCACTACCCTCTCCTCTCCTTGTCCACTACCATCTACTCTCCTCGTCCACTACCCTCTCCTCTCCTCGTCCACTACCATCTACTCTCCTCGTCCACTACCCTCTCCTCTCCTCGTCCATTACCCTCTCCTCTCCTCATGCACTCTCCTCTCCTCGTCCACTACCCTCTCCTCTCCTCATGCACTCTCCTCTCCTCATCCACTATCCTCTCCTCTCCTCGTCCACTACCCTCTCCTCTCCTCATGCACTCTCCTCTCCTCGTCCACTATCCTCTCCTCTCCTCGTCCACTACCCTCTCCTCTCCTCGTCCATTACCCTCTCCTCTCCTCATGCACTCTCCTCTCCTCGTCCACTACCCTCTCCTCTCCTCATGCACTCTCCTCTCCTCGTCCACTATCCTCTCCTCTCCTCGTCCACTACCCTCTCCTCTCCTCATGCACTCTCCTCTCCTAATCCATTACCCTCTACTCTCCTGGTCCACTACCCTCTCCTCTCCTCGTCCACTACCCTCTCCTCTCCTCGTCCACTGCCCTCTCCTCGTCCACTACCCTCTCCTCGTCCACTACCCTCTCCTCGTCCACTACCCTCTCCTCGTCCACTACCCTCTGTTGCAGGACAAAAGGCGGGGGGTGGGGGGGGGGGGGGGTGGGGTGGAGAATGCGAGCTGGAGAACAGTAAGAGAAAGAGAGCCAGAGCGAGAGAAAAAGTAAGAAAGAGCAAGCAGAGAGGAGAGAGAGAGATAGAAAGAGGAGAGAGAGTTTGGAGACAATCCAAACATACACTCTGGGCCACTGCTCCACATCTGGCTCCCATTGAGCAAGGCATCGGGTTACACACCGCCCACCCTCCCCCCCTACATGCTCCCATTATGTGTGAACACTGGCCATGCGTGGGCTGCAAACACACACACACACACACACACCTTCCCCCCTGTGCGCGCCCCAGACCTCTCCCCACACGCATGCGCCCCCTCTCTCTCCCTCCCCGCGGGCGGCCATGTCAGTAAGATGATCCAACGCGGCGCGGCGAGGCCCGCCGGGCCGCGTCACCCTGTAAACAACGCCCGGTTGCTGCTGGCCTGCGTGGTTACCAGCGGATGAACTCCTGCTACTGTGTGTACGAGATGAAAACAAGAGAGAGGAGGGGAGAGAGAGAGAGAGAGAGAGAGAGAGTGGGTAGGAAGAGAGACTACAGCGTAGCCCAGTGTCTTAGGAGGGTAACTGGATTGGGCAGCAGGCCAGAGCAGCAGAGTGAGAGACTAACCAGATTACGGCGAAGAGTCTCAGTCGGGGCTTACAGACCGGATCAATAGAGCGTGTGAACACGCACACACAGGGGGCACCACTGGGAAGGTGGAGTAGATCCTGCACGGGGAGACACCCGAGACCGTGCTGGACTGTTATGGGCCGTTTGGTCTTTTCTGAGTGACGTTAATGGGCAGAGGAAGCCAGAGGCCCCTCGACACGAGACATCTGGATCAGGGTCCGCATCACGGGGGGTCCTGACCGCTTAACGCACCTCCGTCTACCTTGGTTCAGGAGCGAGATGGCTCACGTTTGAAATGGGATCATAAATAATATATCCGCATCAGCACATATGTTCCTTCATGCCCCGCAGATGATGTATCGTCACGTTGTGTTCCCACCATTGGTTCCTTTGTCTGACAAGCTGCCAAGAAAATCTATTAAAAAAAGATCCATCAATTAATAATCTGAAAGGACCACCTATTTGCATTTAGGATGCTTTAGGAAGCAAAACCAGAATCAATGACAAAGCTGGTCCCTGATTCTGGTCCACACAAAAGGTGTGTTGGAACAACCGCCGCCCGTGTTATTCTCCACAGGTGGGCCCTCACCTGGCCCATTCAGACCTACTAATGCCTTCCGTTCCCTTAGGCCCGGGTTAATGCCCAGGCACCCTGCCCGACCTCCTCCTGTTTAACCAGACTGTACCACACCGCCCCCACACACACACACACACACACACACACACACACACACACACACACACACACACACACACACACACACACACACACACACACACACACACACACACACACAGGAGCCCTGCCAGCCAGGCTGTGTCTCCTCAGCCCCGGTCACGCCCTGAGCCACACAGCAGATGGGCGAGAGACACCGAGCAACACAAACAAATCTGTTTGTCGTGCCGTCTCAGAGAGACAGGAAGAGAGAGAGAGAGAGAGAAAGACAGAGACATGGCACTAAGTGGAAAAATACAGCGATAAGAGCTATAAGAGGGGGAGAAAAATAAAAACATTGAAAAATAGAAGGAGAGGGAGACATTACGTTATCGGGAAAAAAAAAGAGATGAAGCAAGAAAGAGGGTGAGAGGGAAAAGGAAACGGTGAAAGAGAGAAGAGAAACAGAGGGACATACAGGAAAGAGTGAGAAAGAGCAAAAGCTTGAGAGAGAGACAGAGAGAGATAATGAGCTTCCATACAGTAGGAGCTATGAACATTGAGCAGAAATACACGAATAATCCAAACACGACATCCATGGTTGTCTGTGAACCTCCAGCGCCTCCAGTGAGAGAAAGCGTCAGCGTCGTGTGTGTGTGTGTGTGAGTACCTGCTTGCCGTGGTCCCCGCTTCCTCCTGAACGCAGCGCCAGACTGCAGCGCCTCCAACAGGCCGTCCATGATACCGGTCTCATCGCCCTCTGTGGAGAAACACAGCATCTACATTTAATATAAGATGAGATACGTCCATGATACCAGCCTCATCGCCCTCTGTGGAGAAACACAGCCTCTACATTTAATATAAGATGAGATACGTCCATGATACCAGCCTCATCGCCCTCTGTGGAGAAACACAGCCTCTACATTTAATATAAGATGAGATACGTCCATGATACCAGCCTCATCGCCCTCCATGGAGAAACACAGCATCTACATTTAATATAAGATGAGATACGTCTATGATACCAGCCTCATCGCCCTCTGTGGAGAAACACAGCAGAAGCCTCTACATTTGATATAAGATAAACCTCTATTCATCCAGCAGAATGTGATACCATCATTCACTCAAGGGATAATGTAGTGGGAATAGATGCAAAAGTTGCATGAAAAATCTATCAATAACTACAGAGATAACTATCTACTCACATCATAAGACCGGAAGCTATACCACACGCATATACGCACAATAACATGCAGCACACATCTCCTTATTAACGATTAATGCATTTAATCAGATGAGGTAAACCGACAATCAGGCCGATCACACACACACACACACACACACACACACACACACACACACACACACACACACACACACACACACACACACACACACACACACACACACACACACACACACACACACACACACACACACACACACACACAATCCAGCATGTACACATGCCCCCATTGAGCCCATTGGTGATATTAACCTAGATAGGCCAGTGACCCAGTTAGGCGCCTGCAATTACTAAAGAGGTGGGTAGGGGGTGTGTGTGTGTGTGTGTCCTCTCTACGTCACAACATCAGATCCACCACGACCACCTCTACTGTGGAGACAGGGCTTAATGATGGGGACATAATGAAAACAATCCCCCACACAACTACAAAGGCCACGTGTGTGTGTGGGATTGTGTTTGGGGGAGCTGCATGGCTAAGCAAAGTTCCTTGCATGTGTGTGTGTGTGTGTGTGTGTGTGTGTGTGTGTGTGTGTGTGTGTGTGTGTTTACATCTTTCTCTCAACAAGGCTTTGTGTTTGTTTTGGTATGAATACTGAATTGTGAGAGTGTGTACGTGAGCGTGTGTGGTTGCTTGTGTGAGGTTGTGTGTGGGAGATCTGCATGGCTAGGCACAGTTGCTTGCGCGTGTGTGTGTGTGTGTGTGTTTACTTCTTGTCTGGGTCTGAATCATGAACTGGGAGTGTGTGTGTGTGTGTGTATTTGGTGGTAATACCAGTGTAAGCAAGAGTATGTGTGGTGCTGATTGCTTTGCAAAGCGGTATGTGTGTCGGGGGTGAGGCAGATGGTTTTCATTATTCCTGCTTTGAACCTGAAAGCAGAGAGGCTGTGTGGACACAGAGCTGTGGGGGGGAGAGAGAGAGAGAGAGGCAGGCAGGCACCGGGGGTTAAAGGTTTATGTCTTCACCCTCCGCCCCCAAACCATCACTCTCCATCCCCTTGTTCTCAAAACACACACATACACACACACACACACACACACGGACATAAACTATATTTAATCCCACAGTAAGCCTCGCGACAGATGGCTCCCGATCTCGTCTGTCACGTCAGAGAAAGTCATGCGCACGCATCCCCACACACACACACACACACACACACACCCACCCACCAGAGCATGTCCCTGCTCTGTGTGGGTAACGTACACCACTTAATGGCCAAACCCAACTACTGCAGCAAATACAAAAACAGTGACTTTTTTTTTTTTCCTTTCGTCCCACATCTGGAGAATTCATCTGGCACCATTTCCGCCACCCTAATCACATGCTTGCCTCCTACAAATCGGACTGTTACAAAGACACACACTCGCACAAGACCTATTTGTGTAATGCTCCGGAGACAGTGGCTTATAGCTGACCCAGTGAACTACCAGATAGAAGTACACAATGTCTGAAACCTATTGGGAGTCTTCCGCAAAACAAACCTTCCCTGACGGCCATTGTCTGCCCATAGGTGCATCATGTGGCATCTACATTTGTATGTATAGTATTGTCTCTCAGATTCATGACATTGATCACTGGCCCTCTGAACTAGTTGTTCCTAAGGTCGGATCAATACCGATCAGTCCCACGTGAGGGAGGGTGGAGGTCACGATGAGCACGCTATGACACAGACAGCACAGTAAATCACTGCCTGTTGGCACGGCAGCGTGGAAGAACATTAGGTGGATTAATGGGCCCGTAGCATTAGGACGTTACCTCTTAAAGATCCCTTTAGATCCCTTCTACCTAGCCACACACACACACACACACACACACACACACACACACACACACACACACACACACACACAGAAGTGACTTCCGCGGGGCAACAGCACCCCTAGTTGCCGTTCACACGCTAGGAAATGAAAAGGTAGAAGGGTATGAACGGGTGAGGCTATGAATGAATGAAACAGGATGAGGGAAGGAGAAGCAGAGAAGCTGCAGAGAAGGAAGGAGCTTGAGAGAAAGAACCGGCGGGTGGATCCCAGAGAGCTGGGAGGGACTCTCTCTCTTCCCTTTTGTCTTTCACTGCCCACTTTAATACCCCAATACCCCGTCTCACCCCACGTCTCCAACCTACGGCCCTCCCTCCCCTCCCCTCCGACGTAGCCCCCACCAAGACCTCCTCCTGCTCTAATCCCCGAGGAGACAGCTGTTGCCCTGCTTCTCTCTTCAGAGTGTGTATGCGTGTGTGTCTCTCTCCCTCCCCTCCCCCTCTCCCTGCTCAGCCTTGCTTCTGCTGCTGCTTCACTCAACCTCCTCTGTCAACCGTGGTCTGGAGCGCCCCCGGTGGCCGTTCCCATACTCACAGCCTTGCATTTAAAGGGCCACACACGCGTGCACACACACACACACACAAACACACAAAGCCCTCTCTGGGCGAGCATCATCGACACCTAGTGGTCGGGCCGGGGAAGCGTTTGTTTTTTCCCCCCCCCGGTGGGGCCCCGTGTGGAAAGTCCCAGCGGAGAGCGCTGGGACAGTGAGTCACAGACCACTCGGGCTGCTTCACGGCTGTTTGTTAGGGAGAGCCGTGATGGATGATGAGGACGGACGGGAAGAGCTCGAGGTCCGCGGCCACATGTGAGTGGGCCGCAGGGGGGGAGAAGGAAAATAAACCGGGAATAACAATGAGTTTATTATCAGCGGTATGCTGCGTAGTGTGGCACTACGCTAAACATATTTTTAGAAGACGATGTGGTTTTTTTTTTTTAAGACGCACTATAAAGGCTCTGTGCTTTGTGCTCACTAGAGGGCTAGAGTGGTTGAATGTGTGTGTGTGTGTGTGTGTGTGTGTGTGTGTGTGTTCAAACATGCCGATGTGAATCTCCCACATTCGCATGGGAATGGCAAGGCCACAAAGTGCAAACATTCTCTGACCTCACATATTCTACTCAACCTCTTGGGCTCAACGGGGGCTCAATGGGGGCATGTGTACATGCTGGATATTGTGTGTGTGTGTGTGTGTGTGTGTGTGTGTGTGTGTGTGTGTGTGTGTGTGTGTGTGTGTGTGTGTGTGTGTGTGTGTGTGTGTGTATATGCGTGTGTGTATACGAAGAGAAGGGCGGCTGGTTAAGGTCCCAACAATAAAGAATGAGCAGCAGTGCTTTGGGAGCATGACTGTGTGAGAAACAGGGGGCATGAACAGAGCAGTTGTCAGCCCCACAACAGCAACACGACGCCCCCACAAACACAGGCGGGCCCAGGTGTGTGTGTGTGTGTGTGTGTGTGTGTGTGTGTGTGTGTTTGTGTGTGTGTGCTCTGCCTTTGAACTTGAGTGAGCATTAGGCCGCACCGCCTGGGGGCTACAAGGGCAGTCAAATATGCCACCTGTATGTAAACGATCAGTAGCACGCCCGAGCGAGCGCACACACACACACACACACAGGTCCGAGCGCGCGCGCACACACACACACACACACACACACACACACAAACAGGCCCAAACACACACACAAACAGGCCGAGGAGCACACACAACACACAACACACACACACACACACACACACACACACACACACACAGGCAGGGAGTATTGTGTTCCCATAACGCATGCCTATAGTGTCCGGCCATGAAATTTGACTACCTTCCGTCTCTCTGCTGCGGTCTGAAAAGAGGTGAAACGCCATTGGCTGACTTTTGTCTGTCGAAGGGACAAAGCAATATGTCGGAGTGAAGGGCGTGCGTGTGTCTTTAAAATGTCCTTCAGACAGGCAGACAGGCGGGGAGGAGGGGGAGAAGGAGAGGACAGAGAGAGAGGAGAAGGGGGTATAAGCCAGCTGGAACACAGAGAGAGAGAGAGAGAGAGATTGTGATAGACACATTCTGGGAAAAACAAGTAGATAAAACACAGAGAGACCCGCACACTAACACAGCCACACACAGCTAAGGACATCTAGATGTTTGCACGCACGCACACGCACGCACGCACATGGAAAAATACAGCCACTCACACTCACACAATCCAATCCACACACAAGAAAATGGAAAAACACAGCACAAACAATCACATACACGGAAAACAGAGCTCACACAAAAATCACACACACACACAGATTAAATGGAAAAACACAGCAGTCACCCAACACATACACTCTTCTACCCGCTCAGCTACTCTGAGGCCAGTGACGGGCGGGGGGGCGGGGGGGGGGGGTCATGGGGTATGCTGAGGAATCCTGACGACCACAGAAATGTGTCCCATGAGGAGCCCAGCAGAGCGAGGAGGGAGGAGGGAAGGATGCAAACTAGGTCACAGGCTGAGGAAGAGGGAACTAGACTGCTGTGTGTTTGAGAGTGTGAGAGTGAGTGTGTGTGTGTGTGTGTTAGAATTACAGCTTTGAGGGCCTACGAGGTGTCTGCGTGCATGCGTGTGTTGTGAAACTACTTTGGGTGAACAGTTCTGGTTTAAAGGGTTTTGGGAAAAGTAGTGGCAGCGTGTTCTTCAGCGATGACCACATTTAGTGTTTCCCCCTCTGCTCTTCTACGGACAGCTGACCCCCCCCCATTCACAAGACCATGAATAGAGGGCACTTTATCTCTCTGTCTCTTATAAATCCTTTTTCGTTTGCCCTCTCGCTCTGTGTGACTTGATTGTGGCTCTCTCTCTCTCCCGGACGGAGGTCATAACAATTTGATTATCTTTGGTTAACTAATAGGGACAACGTGTTCCTTCTCGCACACAAAATGTTGCGGCTATAAATGCAAAAGCACGGCCCCACACTAAAAATGTGCACGCACACATTGACACACAAGAATTTAAGCACAAACACATTTACACCCCCACACCAACAATAGCAGATTCAGTGCAACTATGGGCTCTGAGTGCCCCCAACTGGTCTCTTTGAGAAATGCCAAAGTGAAAGAGTCTGGTGAAGAGTCTTGGCTCTCTCACCACCCTCTTTTTTCTCTCTCTTTTAGTTAGTTTGACACACACACACACACACACACACACACACACACACACACACACACACACACACACACACACACACACACACACACACACACACACACACACACACACACACACACACACACACAGTCAGACAAGTCAGGAGGCCTGCGTGACCTGAGTTGATGTCCAGGATCTGGGTCTTCTTGGCCTTCTCCTCCTTCTCCTTCTCGGCCTTCTCCCGCGCCAGCTTGGCCCTCTTGATCTTCTCCTCCGTCTCCCTCCTCTTCTGGTTCTCCTTCACCGCTTGCTGGACACCATGGAGGTCACATTAGAGTGAATGAGTGAGCAAGGATTCACGAGGAGCTGTTTAGGGCTCGTACATCGCAAAGTCGTTTGTTTACATTGATTTAGGATTTCACAGTACTATAATTCTCTGGAGTCCTCTCGAAATGGCGCAGTGTCGCAATCAAAAAACTCCCATGATGCATTTTGAAGCCCTTTAAGGGGCCTTTGTTTTTAGGTGATTGCAAAAATAATAAACCACAGCTTTATGGTGATGTACACAAACTTCTGAGGGGGGTTGGGGCCGTGGTTCACATGGTGACCTGGTTGAACAGGTTATCACCTGGCATCAACCGTCCCACAGTTGATGTGGGACGTTAATTGTGTTAACACACAATACAGCTGGGGTATTCACTCACACACACACACACACACACACACACACACACACACACACACACACACACACACACACACACACACACACACACACACACACACACACACACACACACACACACACACACACACACACACACAGTGTTGTGTCAATACGGATGGATACAGACAAATTGCCTTCACGTGCTTATACCACAGCTACCAGCAATGATCAGATGTTAGTTGCGTTCCTCTGAAACATTATTGGCTTCTTATCATCTTAATCAGCTGAGATCAAGGTATTCTGCTGCGGTGCTTTGAGCACATTGATTAAGCCTTGACAAGGTAACGTCTGGTCAATGGTCGTATTGGACTGTTGTTGGTAATGTTGGATTTGTAGCGCATCGATACAGAAATGGTAAAAGGCAGAGGTTGTCAGTTATAAAAGAAAAAAAAAAAAAAGATTGACATCAATATTGACCAGTCAGAATACACGAGTACACAACAATGCTGTGGTATAATGTTGGGACACACACTGACCTCGAACATGGACTTGAAGGTCTTGAGGTCCCCGAAGAACTCCTCCACGGACATCTTGCGGGGGTTGAACACGTAGAAGCGGCCCAGCTCGCTGTAGTGCTCCTCCATGTTGTTGTGCATGAGCTCCAGCTTCTCGTGCTGCTCCTTCGCCGTGCCCACAAAGCTGTGAGGGGCCCGGGGGTCAAGGGTCACAGCAGCATCACCTCAGCCTTCTCATGCATTGTCTTACATAATTATGTAGGCTTTATATTATTTTTTGCCTTCCTTGAATCTGGTTTGCAAAGCCGATTCGATTGAATTGTCTCTTGTGAGACGGACAATCTTTCTTTCACAGGACTGCAGGTCAGAACTGAACCCCACCAGGGCCGCGGGCCAGAACTGAACAGCAGGGGCACCCCGGTGGTTCACCGGGTAGAGCGCGTACCATTAAGGCTCAGTCCTCACCGCAGAGACCCGGGTTTGATTCCTGCCTCCCGTGGTCCTTAGCTGCATGTCTTTCCCTCTCTCTCTCTCTCTCTCTCTGCCATACCTTCCTGTCTAACTCTTCATGAATAAAGCATAAAAATGCAAAAATAAATCTTAAAAAAAAAAGACCTGAACACCAGCTGTGGAGCCACGGTGTCAGCCCACACATGAGGCATTTAGAGTTGGATCCTTCATGCAACATACACAATGAGAAAACGCATGACGTCCCTGTCCACCCTCTGACCCCCTGATTATCATCCTAAAGCTTTGGTTTCCGGTCGCGTTGCACGGAGGGGGCTTGAGGAAGGAGACATAAAGGCCGACGGTAGCGACATTAAAAGGATATCAACATCTTCTCCGAGAACAGGTCCCTCTCGTTCTGGGGCGGCGGGAAGGTTTCCAGGTCCTTCTGCAGGGTCTTGATCTGGCGACCCATCTGCTCAATGTTTTTCTGGAGCACCTCCGCCGACACTGCGCGGCGGGCACAGGGACACGTCGATGAGCAGCAACATCGGGTACACGTACAGCGGACCTCCCTGCTGCGACCGATTACCGCCGTGGGCTGAACTACCAGCTAGGGATGTGAATAACTAAAAATTTTCATGGTCGAATAATCAGTGGGTGGTTATGAACGAATAATCGATTATTCGATGTGTGCCGACATTCACAAAGGCAGCCATGGATCATCAGCAAGAAATCACTTAATATCTTAAACGCAAAAAAACCTAACTTTAACAGTGATCAGTGTTTGTGTTGTATGCATATATATTCATATTTATGCTTGTGTATTGTTTATATTGTTTTTCTGTACATGATTATTAATAATAAAAAAAACTAATAGTACTAAAACTAATAGGAAAAAATGTTAACGGTCCAAATGTTAAAAATCGACTTTGACCCTCAGGAACGAATAATCGAATAATCGAATAATCTGACCCATCCCAACTACCAGCTACACATACATGCACATAGGGAGACCTCACTAAGGACAAGGACTAGAACAGTCTGGACAGGAGACACGAGCGAGAGGACAAAAGAAGAGGCCTCGGCTACCTCGGCTGGCCTTGTCCACGTGGACCAGCTCATCGGGGAAGCCCATGACCTCAGGGTACTGTTCCTGACACACGTCCACCAGGAAGTGGAGGAGGGTCTGCTTGTGGTCAGCTGACTTGGTGTCACGCAGCTGATTGGAGGGAACAAGGGGACAAGAGGGTTGCTTTGAGTTATTTGTAGCCACACGTTTAAACACGGGTTATTAACACCGTTCGGGACGCGCGCCGAGTCTGGCATTGTAGATCACAGTCTGAAGCCAAACGATTATCTACATAACACAAGCAATACAAGCTACCGTTTATTATACACATTAGAGAGGTGGGACGTGTTTGCACTATTTGTGCTAGGTTTCTTACAGCATAAACAGTCTGGTTTTGCAGATTTAGCACTATGGCAGATGGTATTCAGCTGGCGCTCTGTATGCGCGCCAGTCAGCAGAATCTATCCATTTTCTACCTCACTGAAAACCTTGACACGGTTAGCCGAGTGCATCCATATTACATTCCTGCATAGATTAGGTCCAAACCTCTCACACACAAAACACCTCTTTCTATACTGCTGAACATCCTTTTCTTGAGGGGGTCCACTTAGAAACCACGTTGTACATCAGCACAGCGTATTGTAATATTGTTTTGGTCCTTAAAAGGTGCCGATGGTAGGATTTAAGAACTCAAATCTGAGAGTAATTCTTTAAGAATAGCAAAGCCATCAGTCAGCTATAAGTGAGTGAAATGTGTGGAGAGAATATCTATGACCCTATGTTGGAGTCAATTTCGATCTTAGAACACTCGTGCCTAACTTCTGACCAATCAGGGAGAGCCTGTTCCCGGATCGGTTTGGGGAATCAATCTTGCCTTTCATCACAAGTGCGAGAAGGCAAGTCGCCTTCTCGACGGTGAAAAAAGGCAGGTAAGGAGGTGGATACGTTATCTTCCAGAATTTAGCTTTAGTCTTCTACTATCTTCTGCTCACCTCTCTTCAACCTCTCCAACTGACCTACAGCGTTGACACATACTGCAACCTTCAACGCAGGGCGGGGGCCTTTTTACCTTGCAGAGGTAGGACATGCTGAAGCCGAAGGCCTTGCCGTTGCGGGAGCCGGCGTTCATGTAGTTGCCCACCAGCAGGATGATCTGCAGCAGCTGGGCGAAGGTCTGGCTCTTGCTGAGCTCCTCGCAGGCCGCCGTCACGGACACCACGTCGGGCTTCACGTTGTTCAGCAGCTCGTCGAACTGCAGCCGGAACAGGATGGCCTGCAGTCGCGTCTTCAGCCGCTTCACGCCCGACATCTGGGGGGAGGCGGGGGGGGTCACAGAACATGAAGGGGTTCTGCCCGGGTACAGGGTCCCTGTGTGTGTGTGTATGTGTGTGTGTGTGTGTGTGTGTGTGTGTGTTACTGTGTGTACAGGGTTTCCCCTCTGACGGGTTTCAGTGTGCAGATAAACAACGGTGGCCTGTTGTGTACAGGACAGTTGACATCCGTGACCTTTGTGTGAGCCGTCCGGGTGGACGCATCACGTCCTGTGAGTCACCGTCTCCAGCCAATCATCCGTTTCCTCCGCGGATGTCCTGCTCTGCTCACTTCCAGGAGGACCACTTGTGCTCTTCCTTTGGGTGTGTGTGTATATATATTTATATATGTCGTGTGTGCGTGTCTTCCTCACCACCACCGCAAACTGCTCGGCCTCGGCCAGGTCTTCGTACTCGTCCTTCATGTCGGCCAGCGTGTTCAGCTGCTCCTGGTCCGGCATCTGCTTGATCAGGTTCTACAGGAACACAACCAGACCCACGTCAACGCTCTGGAGGTCCACTGTACTCAGCCTGACCAGGTTCTATAGAACACAACCAGACCCACGTCAACGCTCCGGAGGTCCACTGTACTCAGCCTGACCAGGTTCTATAGAAAACCACCACACCCAGAACTACTCCGGCGGTCCACTGTACTCAGCCTGATCAGGTTCTACAGAACAAAACCAGACCCACGTCAACGCTCTTGGAGGTCCACTGTACTCAGCCTGATCAGGTTCTACAGAACAAAACCAGACCCACGTCAACGCTCTGGAGGTCCACTGTACTCAGCCTGATCACGTTCTACAGAACAAAACCAGACCCACGTCAACCATTTGAAGGTCCACTGTACTCAGCCTGACCAGAGTCTTCAGAACACAACCAGACCTGCATAAGTTATGGAGGACAAACTGTAGTGACCGTGCACTACCGTTTAGATTCTCTTACGTTACGTTTCAGACAGATTCATAAAAGCAGCAGAACCCAAACCCAAAAGAAATAAACTATTTATGTGGATAGTGCAAGCAGATACAACAATCTTTCCTTGTACTGTGAAGTATATATGTAGAATTTGTATTCAGGATGATGAAGGGACATAAGTCTCTATTTGTACCTGGACCATGGACTCTGTCAGGACCTTCTCGTTCACCTCCAGGATCACCATCTTGATTTCTTCATATGGCATACGGAACGAGCCCAGGAAGATGGCTGGAGCAGGCACACACACACACACAGAAATGCAAACACACACAAATACATGCAAAATTACAAACACGTGCATGGATACACACCAAAACATTTAGAGGTTAATGACACATTTATCATCAAGTCCTCCATTTGAAGTGCATGTCTGTCTTTTGGGAAAATCTTTTCCAACATTATTCATCAGAACATCTGACGTTACAACATCAGACACAATGACAACCAAGCTCATTACTCTGGTTACTAAACCAGAAACAGATGGGGAGGGACCGTCCAGAAGTCTCCCCTGGTTGTGTGTGTGTGTGTGACGGATAAGCAATGAAAGACAAGTCTTTGCCCGGTTCTTTCTGTAGGCGGCCTGGACTCACAGAGGTTCTGGGAGGTCTTGCTGTCCAGAACCTTGAGCTCCTTCACTTTCTTCTTCTGCACCTGCTTCTTCTCCTCCCCGCCGTCCTGCTCCTTCTTGGCTGAGGAGGCAACACAGAAAGAGAGACAAAGAGAGAGAGAGATAGCGAGATAGAGAGAGGGAGAGAGACAGCAAGAGAGAGACAGTGAGAGAAAGACAGCAAAAAAGAGAGAGAGAGACAGCGCAAGAGAGAGAGAGACAGCAAGATAGACGGCGAGAGACAGGGAGAGAGAGAGCGAGAGAGAGGGACATAGACAGGGGGAGAGAGAGGGTTAACGACGTCATTTGCTGAAGACCTAATGGGGTGTGAGACAGCAGCAGCTGGGCAGGATGGGGGTGTATGGATGGATGGTGGGGCTGATGACGGTGTAATGGTTGCACATGTGGAGGAGGTGATGATGCACAAATTAGGTTAGACCCGAGGAAGTTCTGAAGCAGCCCACACACACACACATACACACACACACACACACACACACACACACACACACAGACGAGGACAAAGACTTGAGTATGCATCCATGATTAAATGTCACAAAACGAGACAGGACTGTATGTATAAATGCGATGTGCACAGCGGTTTGTGTCCATATCCGTTGTAAGACACACACAATGCATTTCTCAGCTCTGAGACAGCAGCAGGCTGAGGCAAAGGGATTAGGCCTGTCTGGCCTATGCGGCCGGCACCATCACATACAGCCACCAACATACAGCTGCTCGCTATACTCTCCCTGGTTATATATACACCACTGCTCCCACTGCTCTGGTTTCACTCTGTGGAAGTTAACGTCTACGCTTTGGGTTTCCTTCTGCGGAGAACCAGACAGAACAGGAAGCTGGTCAGTCAGACCGGGGCCGTGTGTGTGTGTGTGTGTGTGTGTGTGTGTGTGTGTGTGTGTGTGTGTGTGTGTGTGTGTGTGTGTGTGTGTGTGTGTGTGTGTGTTGCCATTGCCAACACGTGTTGTATTACTCTCTCGCTCCCTCTCCCACACACACACACAAAGACAAAAAGAAAAATCACGCAAAGACATGCCCGGGCCCAACAAATCCAACCGGTCCACCGTTTTCCCTCGGCGGTTGATGACCTCATGTAATAACAATATTACGGGCTGAGCTTAAGAGTTTAACTGGCCTGGGCCCAGCTGTCAGGGGAGTGGAACAAAGACAACCTGACCGCTCCCACGATGATCCACCGGGAGGTTCTGGGTTGAACCCACCCCTCCTGTTAGTCAGCTTTGAGATCCAGACGTGGAAACACGGGCAAGGACACGATCGTGTTGCTGGGACCTGAACCGGCCTGCCAGGCGTATCTCGCTATGAAACGCAGGCGCTCGGCGTGTGTCTCGTGCGACCACTAGTGCTTTCCCCCCGCTCCCTCCGTGCTCTCCGTTTAATCGTCCTTCCCGCCTCGGTGTGACTCGCCCCGTGAATCAGATTAGCGAGCATATGCGGGCCGTCCCGGCTCCGCCGCGCGGCGTCCCGGGAGTCGGGGGCCGCCACATAATGTGCCCAGTGTGTACTTTACCCACTGGCCCGGTCAGACGAGGGGGGCCGCCAGCGGAGGAGTACACAACAAACAAGTCCATCCGTCTGTCTGACAGACAGAGCGGGGGGACTGTCCGTCCAGTCAAGCAGGCCTTTGTGTGATGCTGGCTGGGCCTGGGACACAATCGCCCGCAGGCCCCTTTTACACAAGCCGCCCTTCTTTGGGGACACACACACACACACACACACACACACACACACACACACACACACACACACACACACACACACACACACACACACACACACACACACACACACAAAGCTAACCTTCGCCAAGTTTCATGACTTGGGATAGACTTCAGCTGTACTTAATAGTCTTATCTACTCGTAGCCGCAGAGACGATGATGATGGCTCCGCTCCGTTTGACCAGCTGTCTGCGGCTAACGGCACTATCGGTGTGTGTAGCAATGTGCTGCCGGGTGTATCAGGAGCATGAATCATAAACACCCGCGTGAGTCCCCACGCACCCTGATGCCCGGCAGGAAATGTACCATGACAAACACACACACACACACACACAATCTAGTCACAGCTGAGAGGAAGCTGAATTGGGCCGCTGGGAAATGAGTTGAATCCCTAAATAAACGACGTGACACAGTGGCAAACACACACAGGGGGAGCGAGAGAGAGAGAGAGAGAGAGAGAGAGAGAGAGAGAGAGAGAGAGAGAGAGAGAGAGAGAGAGAGAGAGAGAGAGAGAGAGAGAGATCAATATAGATCGACAGGCAGACACAGAGGGTTGAATGTAGGGTACAGAAAAAAATAAACAAGTGATTCTCATCTAAGATAAAACCCTATTTGGAGGCCCACGCCATAGTTCACATCAGGGTATAATCCTTCTTATCCCAATCCAGTTAGCCAGAGCCACAAGCCTAGCATCATGTCACCGGCTCAGCGTGTGTGTATGCATGCATGCCTGTGTGTGTGTGTGTGTGTATGTAGCATGGAGACAGTAAGCTGCCGGTGATGCCTGCCTACGTGTGTGTACGTGTGTGTGTGTGAGTGAGAGAGAAGCTACAATAATGCTCTCTCCCTCTACCTTCCATCCCTCGACCAATCCTGTCAGGCCCTGGCTCTGCTGACATCATAGCTGATTCATAAAATGGGGGTCTGGTGTGCAGATTGTAAAATGGCTGCTCTAGTGTTTTGTACATGCAGCTCGTTCATTTGTTGGCCTGTGGCACCCCCGGTGGCAGAGACGCAGCACTGCACCCCAGACACGTGGGGGAGGGCAGGAAACGGCAGAGGAGGAACACATGGGATAGCTATGTTGAGACTCACACATACAGCCAACACACACACACAAGAAACAAAAGAGGCACACTGTTTAGTTGTATAGTTCCAGATGTATTTCATTTGTTGTTCACTCTTTGGAGCGGGTGTATGGGGTTTCAAAAGGCAGGCACACACACACACACACACACACACACACACACACACACACACACACACACACACACACACACACACACACACACACACACACACACACACACACACACACACACACACACACACACACTTTAATTCTCCCTAGCAGCTGCCTGGCACTGAGCTATGCTGGAAAGTTTGAATATGCTGGGAAGTGTGTGTGTGTGTGTGTGTGTGTGTGTGTGTGTGTGTGTGTGTGTGTGTGTGTGTGTGAGTGAGTGCATGGGAAAGTGAGAGAGGGAGAGTTCTTAAAGAAGTCCTTTTCTTAAAGAATATATTTTCAGGTCGTCCTAGCTGTGCCTGTGACTGCGCATGAGACAAGTTCTTCCAGAGAAGCCTTCTGGTTTTAATTAAAGCGTGGGAGGGAGAGGGGGAGAGGGCTTGCTGAGCCCCGGTGGTCAGACAGACATCATGCCATGCCATGCCAAGCCATGCACAGATCACTGTTAATATGTAACTAAGGCCATGCACGCACACTGTGTGTGTGTGTGTGTGTGTGTGTGTGTGTGTGTGTGTGTGTGTGTGTGTGTGTGTGTGTGTACATGTGTCTCTGTCTTTCCAAACCAGAGACAAAGAGGAGTCTGTTTATCAGTCAGCAGACCTGAGTGTGTCCTTCCCTCCCCCCCTCCCCGACAGCTCCCGCTTTGCTTTTCTCGGTCTTCGCTCCTTAAAAGGATAAAAAGTGGGGTTTGTGTGGCGATGGGCTGCCAGGAAAGAGAAAATGGAAACAGGAGGAACACAGCAGAAATGAAAAGTGTAGCCAGTAGAGAAACAAAAAAAAGAAGAAGTCTGAACACTGTAGAGAGTGTGTACTTTCATCCCTGACCAAATCCACTGTAGCCATGCGTTCAAAGCTGAAAGGATTCAGCTCTGTGGAACAAAGCACAAACCGCTCCTCTCTTTCTGGCCTATTCACCCTCTCATCACCACTCTCTGCATGATGAAGAGCTGCAGTTTATTTTTAACTCAAGTTAAAAGCTTACAGATGACAGCTTTCATTGTGTGTCCACAACCCCTCGGGACGCTGCTCTTTGTAGTGCGCCCTCTAGTGGCGGTGCTGGGGAGCCGCACCCCTTTAAACTTGTTAGAACTATGAACCAACTTTTCCCCACAGATGCCTCGATCAAAATAGAATAGAGGAACCGGTCCAGTGAATCACAGGGTAACACCCAAACGTCTTTCATTGTGACGAATCGAGTGATTGCGCCACGTTTTAACGACTGAAAGAGACACACAAAGAGGCTTGTTATGGAGATGTGTTAAGTATTTAGGACAACCTGATAAAGATCTCTCACAAAGTCAACTATATTGAGCCTTCAAACTCCAAAAGTTGTATTTTCATGAAGTAGAACACTAGTGGAAAGGAATGAGCATGTGTTTTGGGAGTGAGAGAGAGAGAGAGAGGGAGGAAGGGGGGGGGAGGGTGCTCTTTGTCTAAACTTAGCAGAAGGCCAACAACTATGCAGTCCAGAGAGAGACAGCTGGAAACTGAGTCCCTTTAAACTTTAAATGTCCACCATTCTGTCACCCTGTAGCCGACCATGTGCCTGTGCTACAAAGTGAGCCCGGCCAGACAAAGGGGAGAATAAAGGGGGGTTTCCACGGTAACTTCTCCACTGAAAGAGCCCCCTTCATCCTGTTTTTTTTCACTGTGAAAGGAAGCGGGGAGAAAAGATTCCTGTCTGTGTGCGAGTGTGTTTGTGTAAAGCGGACCAGATGGCTGGGTGGGGTCGGAGGGGGGGGGGAGAGGGGGGAGCGGAGGCAGGATGTGGGAGGGCCCCGGGGGCCAGGGGGAGGCGTCGTGGGAGGGGCCAGGGGCCTGCTCACTTGCGCACCCCTGGTGCATGAAGGCCGCCACTGCGGCAGAGATTTTCATTTTAGGTGAGGGAAATGTAACTTTTAACACTTTTAAAGTGTTTTGAAAATCGGAAAAAAAATATCAAGGACAACGTAAAATAAGTTTGCATTCTGGGCAATGTGACAGTGGGGTTGGTTTGTGTTTTTAGCTCTGCTGCTGCCCGCTAGATTTTTTTAAACATCACAGTGATATAGAGTTTTAACTGCAGAAAACATTCCTGGAGTCTAAAAGCATCAAGGTTTACATTGCATTGTGAAGTAGAACCAAACATCTTCAATGATGATAAAAATCCAACATAAAATAGTTTTATAAAGTAGAACATTTACATAAATAGATTTATTTGAACTCTATATGAATTCTAACACTGCAATATATTAAATAATAAATGGCATAGCCTTTGATTCACTGCGTTCAATAAATAGCTCATACATCATTAGTATTCCTTGAAAATATGTTCTTCAAATGCCCACAGCCATAATAGTGAAGTTGATATCAAGATAACAGAATCTCAACTTTTTAAAATCGAATTAATATAAAGTCCAATATACTTGGAACCCACAAAGTTGGCCAATATTTACTAAGCATTAAATAATAACTTTTTGATTCAAAAAGGTATTTCTTTATAGTTTTCCACCTAAAAGGAGACAAAAAGTATGGGTAACCATTCACACCGCTAGTTATTGGTGGAGCCACAGTGCCCTCTAATGGACAACTGAGGAACTGCAGATGGATACATCGTTGTTAATCTCACAGTTCACCTCACAGCAACCCTCCTTGTGTGTTTGTTTATAATGTTAGTCTACATGTGCGCGTGAGAACACACTCGAGACAACACACGGCCCCTATGTATATACTTGTGCGACTTACAGAGAACTAATGCATTCTCTGAAAGACTAGAAGCAGGCCTAGGGGTGGTGTGTGTGAGTTGCGTGTGTGTGTGTGATTGTGCGTCGTTCTCTTTCTCCATAGGGCCGTCGTGACCTCTCCCTACTCTCCGGGCCGTGAAGGTCTGCGGCGCTGACGCACACGCGTGTGGACGCGTGTGGACGCGTGCGGACGCGTGCGCGTGTGTGTGTGCGGTTGGAGGCGACGCTGCCTGCATGGCTGATAAGCAGCGCTACAGTGGCGGGCATGCAGACACGCCGTCACCTTGAACTCATATTCACTGCCGCCTAAACCACACAAACAGCCCATAAATCCTCACAGCAAACAACAGAGGACACAGGCAGACACAGGCGCACACACACACACACACACACACACACAGAGCGCGACAGAGCTGGAGGTGAGCTGCGGCGGCTTGCTTATTAAATCAGTCCTATATCAGCCAGTCTCCTTGGGACGGCAGCAAAGATTTACTACAGCAATTACACCAGCTAATTACAACAAGGAGAGGAGGGGGGGGGGGGATTAAGGAGGGGGGAAATCAAATCTAGACGGGCGAGGGAGGGAGAGAGAGAGCGCGAGAGAGAGAGCAAATAGAGATGGATGAAAACGGAGGCACAGCAAGAGAGAACAAATAGAAGGGAAGGAGAGAGGGACGGAGAGGGAGAGATGGAGAGAGAGAGATGGAGAGAGAGAGAGACGGGAGAGAGAAACGGAGAGAGAGACGGGGAGAGAGAGAGAGAGAGAGAGAGAGAGAGAGAGAGAGAGAGAAAGAGAGAGAGAGAGATGGGGAGAGAGAGAGAGAGAGAGAGAGGGAGAGAGAGACACTTAGTGTGAAGGGCAGAGATGTTAGAGAGAACATTACGGCTGAATGCAACAAGAGAGGTGACATTAAAAAGGAAATTGAGAGAAACTCGAGGCCAGACTATAAAGGCTTAGAAACACGTGAAGGTGGAGAGAGAGAGAGAGAGGGAGGGAGGGAGGGAGGGAGAGGAGGGAGGACAGGGGTGTGACAGGAAGGGCAGGGGAGGATAGAGATGGGGCCAGAGGAAAAGGTGAACGCAGGCAAGTGATGTTTCACTCTGGAGGTGACTTTGGGACGAGGCATTGCTTCGTCCGACACTACAACAGGGGCACGCAC